>NC_141157.1:76331137-76656137 GCF_053477565.2 Lygodium microphyllum | reverse complement strand
ATGGCAGTTCTATTCTTCATTAGGTGCATTAGTCATGTCACTGGATTAGTTATAGTTTGAATTTTTGGCTTTCCTCTCTTTTCCTTGATTTTCTCACCTACCTCCATAGCCAGCCACCTCAGTTGGAGGACGTGAATCTCTCAATCTAGGCAAGATCTCCATGCGCTCTCTTCTGGAGAAATTTTCCTTGACTCTAGGCATAGCGGCCTGTCACCTCAAATCTCAACATTGGTGCTTCCTCGCCCTGGCATTGCTTCCAGCTCGCTGCCTATTTTGCACCCTTGCCCTAGTCATATGTTTGTTGAGACGGCACGCAACACGATCAGGTTCCATTTACATGGGCTGATAAGGAAATGCAGCATTCAATAAACTGAGATGAAATCTTACATTAAGCCTATTGTTGATCTTTCCAGGTCTCCAAGCTTTTGTCATCTAGTATGATGTATGTGGGAATAGTGCTGGTGCAGTCCTTATGCAAGATGGATGAGTGGTAGTTTATGAGAGTAGAGTTTTGCAGGTTTCAGAAAATGATTTGCACATTTATCAAAAAGAGGTTTTGGTTGCCATATGAGATTTGGTTCATCTCATATGCTTATCAAAAAGAGGTTGTTATGAGATGGACCAATATTTATCCATGTTGAAATATCAAAAAGAGTTTTTGGTTTCCATGTCTACACTTAGCAAGGTTCTTTGAGAAGCATATGAGATGGACCAAATATTTATCCATGTTTTAGTTTTGGAATGTAGTGATTAATCCATTATCAAGGAAAGTATATGTTTCAGTAGTGTCTATAGGATATCATCGTGAGTTGGATGAGATGAGGTGAAGACACAGAATGTAGAGGATGAGGATTTTTCAAGGTTTTATGACTAGTTGTTTGATGGTCAGTGACATGAGCACTGTAAGGGATGGATTTCTTATGATGTCATCTGTGTGTCACAAAGTCATTGATGCCTAAGGTCATGGTTAAAAATGATGCTCCATTGTATGTAGGACATAGAGGCATTGATGTTATTGTGGAGGTAGCAAAGACTTTGTTTTATTGGCCAGCTTTGAAACATGACATAGGTTACTTTGTGTGGACATGCATCATTTGCAGGAGGTCAAGTTTGACCACCAAAAGGTATTGCCTTTTTGTTGAATCCTTTGCCTTTTTCTGATATACCATGGGCGAGCATTGATATGGATTTTACCTTTGAGCTTCTTAGTACACCTTCAGAAATGACGGCATTGGGGCTGTGATATGTAAGTCCAGTAAGCTAGAAAGCTTCTTATAGACACCATGATTAATGATAATTTTTTATGTTCATGTGCTCAATTCTCTCTCTTTGTTTCAACAGGAGCCTCTTATGCATTTGCATAGCTCTCAACATTGTGTCAGATCCATACTTCCAGTCTGTCCTTCTCAAGCACTAAATCTACCATAATCATAGTCTAGGCATCTCAATAGCTTCATTTTTTCTCTAGCCAGTCACCTATGAATAGTATCCTAGTTATCTCTCCTTTGCATCACCATTTCTTGAGGTATTAGGTTCAAATTGAAGCCAAATTGAAGATATTTTTATGGACTATCAATATTTTGATCAGTTATTTGTGCCCTCAACTTGGTTTGTAAGGTTTGGCAGCTAGGGATTTCTGCAACCAAGCTCTGCTTACCCATATCTATAACCTCTTCTTTTGAATCATCAATAAGAATGGAGATTAGTGATAGACCAGTGCCTATTGAAGAATTCACCAATGTTCACAAGTTCAAAGAGCAAGAAGTAGTCTCTTCAAGACCCCAAATGGGAAAGATAAAAAATACCATCAAGAAGTCGTCGAGGACTTGCAAGGGAATAGCAATTGTATTGCTTTTTCTTAGCAATTTTGTTCAATTTCTTTTTGAATCAAACTATTTGTGACATAGTTTGTAAGGAGTTAAATATTGCTGGTTAGTAACCACTAAGATGTCTCCATGGTAAGATCTAGCTTAAGTTTTCAAATAGGCAAGTTCAATGGACAAGTGATTCACATGTGCTCTAGAACAATCAGATTTTAGTTTCACACAAAAATCTTTGGGATGTTGTCTTGGAAAGTCTTACCACATTCAACTAGAAGACACCGAATCAGCAATCACTTTCCTTGATTGCTTTCTATTCAGCCCCCAGATTCAGTCATCATATTGATGTCAAAGGTTCAGCCAAAGAAGCATGGACTGGGCTCAATAAGATAGGAGGGGTTAAATGCATCATATTGATGTCATGGGTTTAGCCAAAGAAGTATGGACTGGGCTCAATAAGATTTTGGACCTAAAGCCAAAATCAGGAATCCCATTTAAACTAACTTCTAGCATGAATTTTAGGAATGCCTTGCTGAGAATATTAACTAGGTAAGCAACATGATCCAGCTTGATGGGATTGGTGGAAAAATATCCTGAAATAGAATACAGTTGCGATGTTGCTTGTCAACCTCACCCAGAAAGGAAACTCTCTCAAGAACATGGAAGCTGTTAACCTTGGAGCATTGTGTTTCTACTTTGCTTCTGAAAGAGGAGGCTAAAAGGACAAGAGAGTTCTTTCCAATGAAGTATCTCACCTTCTATTTGAAGAAACCTCCAAGCAACAAAGGGTCACACATTCATGCTACATAAGAACTGGGCATGAAGTTTCCAGCTGCTACCACAAGAATAAGCCCAAGTGCCTCAGTTGCAAAAGGATCAGGCATATTGCACAAGAATGATGGAGCAATCAAGCAAACTTAATGGATTAAGAAGGCTCTCCACCTACACATTCACAGTGGATTCACACCAACCTTTTCAAATCCCTTGTACTTATCAAACAAAAATGAAACATACCCTTGAAGGGGAGTCTTGAATATGCGAGGGTGGATTAGGGTCTCTAGATTAATTCAGGTTCATTAGAACCTTAGTCTCTAGTACGATAGCACTTGCTAACCCAATGATGCAATCACTAATATAATCTGTCAAAATTTTCAGTCTCAACAATAAAACTTTTATCATGTGAAGGAGGTGGATATTTGTGGATTACCTTGGATATTGTCACAACTCTATAGAAACAGAATTTGTATCCTTTTTTATTAATTTGTCTATATAATGATTTATTAAATTTGTTTCCTTTGCACTAATTAGATATAAAGAAAAGTGCATTGGAGCTGGCCACTGATGAGTGATCACAGGTTATGGTGGGCCCACGCGGTGGGTTAGAGAAAAGATAGTTCACACTTCCACCTATATGGCCCGATTGGGCGCCTGTGACTAGAACTCACGCATATCATGGTTAGACTCGCACACAGAAAGGATTGATGCCTTGAAGTGCGGGCTAGATCCGCTAGAACAGACAGTTACAATCAACAAGATGGCATGATCATGAAATGCTTGTACAATGTGCATGTGTGGGCTGAAAGCTTGAAATGCACATTTCTTTGCATAGGAAAGCCACATGAAGATTCTGATACCGTTTTTGCGATGTACACGGAAAAAGCTTTCATATGACACCCATATTGGGGGGTTCCCTAAATTTTAGGAGGTCCTTAAATTTTAGGAGCCTTGAATTAGCCTAAAAATGCTAGTCCTAAAAAATAGGAATGTCATTCTAAAAATAGTAAATTCTATACTCTGACTGTGCTTACTAAATTTGGTTGTTTCTATTCTTGACAGTATTCAGCCCAAAAAGGAAGGCCATAGAGAAGAGACAAGTGTCAAGACACTTGTCACACAAGTTTCCAAGTGTCCCACCACTTGTCACATCTCATGACATGTGGCTAGACACTTGTCTTGTGCTACTCCACTTTCCCCTTTTATACTAGCTCTTCCCTCTCCTATAAATAAGAGCTCGTTTTGCTTCATTAAGCATAATTTTTCTTTGCTGCAAACTCATGTACAACACCCACAGATAGCCAAAAACTGGCCCCATCCATCCCCATCATCATCCCCCACTTCTCCATTATCAAATTCCTCCATATTCCCTCTTTTATCACTGTTGTTTTACAGGACAGCAAGCCTGTAAATTCATTACAGCACCTCCTTCTCGAGCTCTTTCTTCCATTTTAGCAACAAGAAGCAAGCCCTATCCATGTACTGCTGATCAACGATGGAGAAAGGTTGATTTCCCCTCTTTCTTCTCTCATACTGTAAAGAAATCAGTTCTTATCATTGCATAATAGATAATGCATGTGTGTTTGTACATCTTTGCATAATCTTGTGAGAGTGAGAATTACTTCTCCTCACTCTCAAGTTGATTGTAATTGAGCTCTTCCCTAAGGGACTTGGGTTGAGCAGAAATACATTCCTTCGAGGGGGGGGGGAGGGCCATCTTCGACCCTCAATCTTGTCTCCATTACTTTTACATTTTCATGGATGTAATTTTGTGAATAATTTTCATTTTCAGCTTTAAGTGTTCATTCTCTTTTATATTAAATCTCGAAAACAAGCGAATATCATAATTGTTAAGCATACTACGTTATTCGGGGCGTTTACAGTGGTATCAGAGCTTTGGCTCGGTCCTCACCCCAACATTGGTAGTACTTACAATTATAAGTTTGTTTGTTTTCAGTTCTTGCATTGAGTGCTTGAGCATATTTTTCTTAGAGTCTCAATGGATCAGTTGAGTGCTATCCTTCAAGCCATTCAAAGTCTTAGAGAGGAGAATCAGCAAATTCGTGAGCAACTTCTCAAACTAGAAAAAGTTGAGAATCCCAAAGAATTTAAAGAAAGAAGCCCATCTGCTTCAAGGAGACAAAGCCATACCAATGAAAGGAGCCGATCAAGAAGTCCAACTACTTCTAAGACGCAGTCCCATTCTACTTCAAGACAAAGAAAGAGATCGCGTAAAAGCTCATCCTCTTCTTCAAAGTCATTTGGCGCCTACTCTGATGGACCCTCTTCTAGTGATGAAGAGTCACACCCTTCTCATGGAAGACCTCATCATTGTCAAAGGGCGTCGACATTCTTCACCCTCGTCTCCATCTTCATCATCTTCAACCTCAAGATCCGGGCATGGACGAAGGCATAAAAGAAGAAGAAGACTAAGTCACTATCTCAACTTGAAAAGAAGATCAAGTTGAGTATGTATGATGGTTCCCAAAATCCTGATTTTCTTCTGAAGTTTATTCGTCAATTCCAAATTTTGTATAGTCGTGACAAGTATAAAGAAAAAGAAAAGATTAAGTTTGCAGCTTTACATTTGACTGACTTAGCCCATACTTGGTGGACGGGGTTGGAATATGATCATGCTGCCCCAAAATCATGGCGGTCCTTTGTTCGCATGATACAAAGCCAATTTCTTCCTGTTCATTTCAAAAGAGATGTAAAAATGGAATGGGATCGGCTTTGGCAAAGGAAAAATGAGTCACTTGGTGACTATACCAAGAGATTTTGGGAGCTACTTTTTAAGGTCCAACATTTCAAGAAGATCAGCAATTCGGAAAAGCTTAGGAAGTTTCAAGGAGGTTTACATTTTAAACTTCGTACTGCTCTTAATCATTATCATTGTTCTAGTCTCAGGGAACTCATTGACCATGCTGAGACATGGGAAATGGAGCACAATGGCAACAAATCATTTCAAAAGAATGATAAGAAGAGAGTAGCTGATGATGAGGAGTATTCAGCCCCAAATGAAGGACAAAAACAGCGGCAAAAGCAACCATCAAATCAAAAGAAGATGAAGCCCTATGCACCTCCTAATGCTCCTCAATTTCGCTCCAATCTATACCCACAAGCAAAGCAACTTTCCGAAGAAGAAAAGCAGCGCTTCATGAAAGAAGGGAAGTGCTTTAAATGTGGACAAACAGGCCACATAGCGAAGGAATGTCGAAACAAAGGACAAAGCAAGGTTTCTGACAACAAGCCTAAGTCGCCAGTGAAAATCAATGCTATCAGTGATGTAGTTGCAAACACAACTCACACTCCAGAGATGCGCAAATTATTAAAAGCTTGGGGACAGTTGCAAGGTAAGCAAGCACTATTCTTGATAGATCTTGGAGCGAATGAAAATGTCATTTCCTTGCAATTAGCTAAAGAGCTTGGATTAAAGAATGAAGAGATGGACACTTTGGCAGAAGTTCGCCAAGCTTTAAATGCCGATGAAGGTGACACAGTGAAGACTGTGACACCCTACATTGGCAAGCTCAAGTTTCAAATTCAAGGCTACAGTGACGAAGATACCTTCTGTATCGGAGACCTTGATGGTTGCGATGTGATTCTTGGCATGCCCTGGAATCATAGAGTAGATTCAACCATCTTCTCTCAGAAAAAGAAGGTAGAACTCACCAACAAAGGTAAGAAGTACGAGATCCAAGCTGAAGTTTCTGGAGACACCATACCTATGGTAAGCCATATGCAAGTCTCTAGAGCAATTAAGGATTGTGTTCAATGTTGTTTGCTTTATGTCACTGATGTAAAAGATAATATGAATGCTGAAAACCAAGAGCGACTTCAGCTCTTGGAAAAGTATAAAGATTGTTTTTCGGAAGATCTTTCTTATCAGCTTCCCCAGAAAGGCCAGAAGACCATCATATTGATATTATTCTGGGCAGTTCTCCTCCTAATATAGCACCATACCGTGTGAGCAGCCCTCAACAACCGTGGGCTAATTAGCCCAAGTAGCTCACCATTTTGTTCACCAGTTCTTCTTGTTCAAAAGAAAGATGGCACATTCAGGATATGCATTGATTATCGAGCCCTCAACAAAATCACTTTCCTATTCCCAGAATTGACGACATTTTGGATTGTCTAGGAGGCTCAAAGGTTTTCAGCCGCATTGATCTAAAGAGTGGTTATCATCAAATTAGGATAATACCACAAGATGTACACAAAACTACTTTCCGCACTTCATATGGTCTTTATGAATTCTTGGTGGTTCCTTTCGGATTAACCAATGCACCAGCCACCTTCAATCGAATGATGGAGCGCATCTTTAGAGAGTATCGACAATATGTCGGTACTTTCTTTGATGATATTCTTGTCTTTAGCAAGAATGAAGAGGAGCATCATCAGCACTTGGAGATTGTTCTACAATTAGTTCAACAAAATCAACTCTTGGTAAATGGTAAAAAGAGTGAATTTTTCATGCATAAAATAAATTACCTTGGGCATGTCATCTCTTCTGAAGGGATTCAGATGGATCCTGAAAAGATCAAGATAATCCAAGAATGGCCTCATCTTCATGATGTACATGAGGTGCGATCGTTTCTTGGCTTATGCTCTTATTACCGCTGCTTCATCAAGCATTTTACACATATGGCTTCTCCACTTCATGACCTTACAAAGAAGAAGACCTCTTTCCAATGGAAGGAAAAAGAGAATGCAGCCTTCACAAGGCTGAAAACAGCTCTTACTTCTGGACCTGTTCTTATCATTCCAGATTTGGTAAAACCATTTATGGTGGAAGCAGATGCTTGCGGTGATTGTATTGGTGCAGTGCTAAATCAAGAAGGCCATGCCGTAGCCTTTGAAAGCCGCCGTCTAAATGATGTGGAGAAAAGGTATGACATTTATGAAAAGGAGCTCTTAGCAGTGGTTCATGCTTTGAAGATATGGAAACATTATCTTTTAGGCAATGAATTCCTTATTAAAACTGATCATCAGATCTTGAAGTATTTCAAGACTCAAAAGCATTTGCAGGAGAAACATGCAAGATGGAAAAATTTCTTGTCTATGTTTCATTTTCAAATTATGTACACTCCAGGGAAACAAAATGTAGTTGTTGATGCACTTTCTAGAGTGCCTTGCATTGCAACTATTATAGTGGCTCATCATGAAGATTTTCAAACGATGAAGAATACTTATGATGAAGATACTGACTTTGCAGTAATTTGGTCAAATTTACAGTAAGGAGGTTCTCATCCAGATTATTCCATCAAAGACGGTTACCTTCTCATGAACAATTGCCTTTGTGTCACTCTTCCTGTTCGACAAAAGGTGCTTAAAGAAAGTCATGAACCCCCTTATGCAGGGCATAGAGGGAGGGTAACCACTCTAAGTGCAATTGAGCGCTACTTTTATTGGCCAACATTACGAAGAGATACACTCAAACTAACGGCCAAACAGAGGGGATGAATCTCACTCTTTTGGATATGTTGAAAGCTTATGTTAGTGAACATAAGTCACAATGGGAGAAATATCTTCCATTATTGGAGTTTGCTTACAATAATACAGTGCACTCATCCACAGGGAAAGCTCCAAATGAAATAGTATAGGGTAAAGTGATTCCTTCTCCAATTATTCGCACTAAAGATAAGATTTTTGCTACTGATGAGTTTGCTTCAGATTTAAAAACAGCAATGGATCAAGTTCGAGCCACTATCAAAGTTGCCCAAGAGTGGCAAAAGAAGCAAGCAAATAAACGAAGATCTTTGGCTTTTGAAAAAGGTCAATATGTCTTGCTAAAGTTTAATAAAAGGAGGCTCAAACAAGGTTCCGGTCAAAATTCATCTTTTCCAAAGCTCTCCAGTAGATACTTTGGACCCTTCAAAGTGATTGAGAAAATAAATGAAGTTTCTTATTGACTTGAGCTTCCTACTCATTGGAAAATACACAATGCTTTTCATGTAAGTTTGCTAAAACCTTACATAGGACCTGAATCAAAGGAACCCATTACTGAAGATCCCCTAGAAGTTGAAGAAACAGAGCAACTCTTGGAACATGAACAGATTTTGTTTCACAAGGATCGAACCACGAGAAGTGGGATTGTGACATGAAAATTCTTACTAAAATTCAAGAATCTACCCACAACAGATGCACAGTGGGTAGATGAAAAATTCATGAAGGATTACCCAGATATTCTTCAGCCATATCAAGAAGCTTTTCAGCTGAGGACAGCTGAATAAAAGCCAGAGGGCTGTCACAAGTCTATAGAAACAGAATTTGTATCCTTTTTTATTAATTTGTCTATATAATGATTTATTAAATTTGTTTCCTTTGCACTAATTAGATATAAAGAAAAGTGCATTGGAGCTGGCCACACCACTGATGAGTGGTCACAGGTTATGGTGGACCCACGCGGTGGGTTAGAGAAAAGATAGTTCACACTTCCACCTATATGGCCCGATTGGGCGCCTGTGACCAGAACTCACGCATATTAGGGTTAGATTTGCACACAGAAAGGATTGATGCCTTGAAGTGTGGGCTAGATCTGCCAGAACAGACAGTTACAATCAACAAGATTGCATGATCATGAAATGCTTGTACAATGTGCATGTGTGGGCTGAAAGCTTGAAATGCACATTTCTTTGCATAGGAAAGCCACATGAAGATTCTGATACTGTTTTTGCGATGTACACAGAAAAAGCTTTCTTATGACACCCATATTAGGGGGGTCCCTAAATTTTAGGAGGTCCCTAAATTTTAAAAGCCTCGAATTAGCCTAAAAATGCTAGTCCTAAAAAATAGGGATGTCATTTTAAAAATAGTAAATTCTGTACTCTGACTGTGCTTACTAAATTTGGTTGTTTCTATTCTTGACAGTATTCAGCCCAAAAAGGAAGGCCATAGAGAAGAGACAAGTGTCAAGACGCTTGTCACACAAGTTTCCAAGTATCCCATCACTTGTCACATCTCATGACATGTGGCTGGACACTTGTCTTGTGCTACTCCACTTTCCCCTTTTGTACTAGCTCTTCCCTCTCCTATAAATAAGAGCTCGTTTTGCTTCATTCAGCATCATTTTTCTTTGCTGTAAACTCATGTACAACACCCACAGATAGCCAGAAATTGGCCCCATTTATCCCCATCATCATCCCTCACTTCTCCATTATCAAATTCCTCCATATTCCCTCTTCTATTACTGTTGTTTTACAGGACAGCAAGCCTGTAAATTCATTACAGCACCTCCTTCTGGAGCTCTTTCTTCCATTTTAGCAACAAGAAGCAAGCCCTATCCATGTACTGCTGATCAACGATGGAGAAAGGCTGATTTCCCCTATTTCTTCTCTCATACTGTAAAGAAATCAGTTCTTATCATTGCATAATAGATAATGCATGTGTGTTTGTACATCTTTGCATGATCTTGTGAGAGTGAGAATTACTTCTCCTCACTCTCAGGTTGATTGTAACTGAGCTCTTCCCTAAGGGACTTGGGTTGAGCAGAAATACATTCCTTCAGAGGGGGGGGGGGTTGCCCATCGGGGGGGTTTGTCCATCTTCAACCCTCAATCTTGTCTCCATTACTTTTACATTTTCATGGCTGTAATTTTGTGAGTAATTTTCATTTTCAGCTTTAAGTGTTCATTCTCTTTTATATTAAATCTCGAAAACAAGCGAATATCATAATTGTTAAGCATACTACGTTGTTCGGGGCGTTTACAGATATAGAGGAAGCACAACTCTGTGTGGGTAATTATGGATAGCTTAACCAATATTCCTTGGTTTATTCCAACCACCTCTGATTTTTGAAAACCCAGAATAGCTAGATTGTTTGTACAAATCTTATACTGATTGTATGGCCATGAATATGGCAGATCATCTGGAAAAACTGAAAGGATTGATCAATCATGAAAAAGAGGTCGTGAGTATATGCAAACAAAAGTGAACAGGTTGGAAATAGTACTTAGCTATAGTAGAGTTCCAAGCACTCTTCCACCAGATATAGCCTGTTTACGATAATGTATAGGTTTCATCTAGAGCTCCTTATGCAGTGGGATTGCAAAAGGAAAAAGTTTAGGCAACTAAGGATTTTCTAGAGAATGTGAATGAAATTTTAAAATTTGCATAAAGCAGCATTAGGAAGGTGCAAGATAGAGCCAAAGGCTATACTGGACCACATAGAAGGTGTCTTATTTTTTAGGAAGGATAGCAAGTTTGCCTCAAGTGCCTGAGAAATCTGAGATTATGAAGGCAGGACAATGTCCAAAATTATCACCTAGGTAGTGTGATCCTTTCACAATAGGCATATCCAGTAATTCTTGTAAGCTTAAGAGGAAATTGGGTGACAGAGAGAATCTCATCTCAGGGGAAGAGAGTGTGTAACTCGTTGATAAAGAATCGCTTCCACATGAGCCTGAGAGGATTCTAGATTTATGTAAGCACAATACAGAAATGGTTCCCTGTGGACCTCTGAACTGCATTTTTGAGAACGAAAGCATAAGGGGTGGGGAAGTGTCATGTCTATTCATGTGGCATGACAAAAAGACATCATTTGGATCTATTGATCCCTTGTGTATTATGGAATATACATGCATGGGGTTGAGAGGCATGACTGTTATAATGCACAAGTGAGACACACATGTGAGTGATATGGTAAGCATGCACCAAATTTACTTTACAATTAGTAAATATAGCATTAATATAGTCATGTATGGACAATTCTATCAATGTCTTATCTTGCTTGAACACATAACTAAATCCTAATTTATAGATCAGACAAGCAAGCTCTATTTTCAGCCTATTAGAGGGTGATGCTGGTGGCGAGGGAGGGAGAGAGGGGTGGGGGACCAAGAAGAAAAGGGGGAAGGGGTGGGAAAAGAGGGAGGTAAGGGGTGATGTAAGAACTTTTCATGATGAGGGGAAAAGGAAAAAAAAGGCTTTGTTTAGCATTCTAGCATGGTGTGCATTTTCTCCACTTTTCAGAAGTGACGAGGGCACTTGGCCTTTCTTTTCTGAAAAGGAGATGGAGGATATCCTTGGAATTTTTCATATCTATTATCATTACTGGCAATGTATAAGGAAACCTTCTGAAGCTGGAAGCTAAAAGTGGTGAGATTATGCTTGCATATGTGTTGTGCCTAGTAAATCATTACTTTTGATGCCTGTTAGTGATTCCTATAACTTGATAAGAAATGATAGTCAATGCTGACAGTGATTTTGGATGTGCGGGCACAAGTTTCATATTGGTAGCTGCAAGAATCTCTTTATGTTTTGAGTAGTTTCTGGACACCTGCAGGTAAAGCTGGTTTGGTATTATAACAATGCTTTGGGTAGATCGAAAAAGAAGAAGATCATTGCCAGGAAAATGGCGTAAGTTGTGTTTGTGTTTAAATTCAGCCAGTTATAAGTTTTTGATAGGAAAATGTTTTCCATCAGCAACTTCTGCTTGTTAGCTGCCAACTGCACAGCTAGATGAAATTAGCAGAAAGACTGTGCTACAGACTGCTTGTGTTAAAACATATTAGGCCTGCTATTTTTTATTTTCTCAATTCAGCTGCAAAAATATCAAATTAGTTGCTTCATGGAGCATTTCTGATCACTTGACAAGCTGATGCTCTAGTTTTTGAAATGTCTATGTAGCTACCATGGGTCAACAGCTGTTTCTGCAAGCCTTTGTGGGTAAAATAAACTTATTATTTGAAAGTGGAATCTTTTACTTGGAAGTGGGTAAATAAGCTCAAGTAGTTATGGATATTAATTCTTGCTATCCTGTTGCAGGATTCCTTACATGCATCAAGGCTTTGATTTACCCTTTTCATTTGTGATCCATACAGATTGTCCACATTACTGGAAATATCACCAGAAAGGTGATATGCTGGTGCTTTCCTTGTGAAGGTCCTATCTATGCACAAGTAACGATTAGCAGACCTATTTTCACACTGTTGGACTATCACTGATCTACCAATATGAATCTTTACATTGAATGTGCTGGTTGGGAGTCTTTGCAAGTGGACTTTCTGAAATACCAGTTGTCATCCTGCCCTTGGTAGAATGTGTTTGAAACAAGTCATGCGTGGGCCCATCCTACTCATGCTGTAGATTGGGCTGAAGGACTTATTGGATCTTAAGCTCAAATTTGACGATACTTTTTTGATATTTCACTGCATCAAATTTACGTTTCTGCCAGCTGATGCTGTGCATCCAATTCAGGTGAGAGTGAAGAGCAATTTGCTACAAGATTGGCTGAAAATTTGGAGCGTCTTATTGTTGTGGAGGGGCCTGAGAATGTAAGTCCATTTACATTATTTCACCTTCATAGCCAGCAAAAATCTAAATTAAAATATCTGCAGCATTGGATGGTTCAACTATTTATCCCTTATTTGCCACAGATTGCAGCTTTCATTGCAGAACCTGTCATGGGATCAGGTGGTGTTATTCCTCCACCTGCCACATACTTTGAGAAGGTTTGAGATTAATCACCCAATGATGGCATATATGAATGATAAGGAGATAGTTTGAGGTCACTTGATGTATTCCAACCAATTTAATTCTGGCAATGTTTTGTCTAATGAGAACTTCAGGTACAAGCTTTGTTGAAACAATATGACATTTTGTTCGTTGCTGATGAGGTAATGATCATTTCCATTCTGTTTTGCATACTCTTTTTTAGCTTGGGACTTTCTAGGACTTTCCTTTCCACTTACTCTACGAGTTTGTAGATAGGTCAGCCGACATGACTTTTGATTTATGTACAGGTGGTTTGTGCTTTTGGAAGATTAGGTACATCATGTGGTAGTGAGAAATACAATCTTCAGCCTGATTTCATGATTTTGGCCAAGGTTGTCATTTCAACCTAGCTTCTAGATACTTAAAACTCTTGCCTTTGAATAGATAGGTTTGGATTCTGCTACAATCTTCTGTTGATTATAATTACCTCTGAGATGCATCAAGGAGAATTTCCATTATTTTTGTTAGCTTTAAACTCTATCTGCAACTCATACACTTACGGAATGCTGAAGCCTGCTTTAGGCTATACACCATCGATCTGTACAGTATTCCAGTTTCACATGCAGCTTACCTATATCAGATGTCTTTTCTAGCTTTAACTCTGTATTATTTCTTTGTGTAGGCACTGTCATCTGCTTACTTACCGATTGGTGCAGTTTTAATCAGTTCAAAAGTTTCAGATGTCATCTTGAAAGAGAGTAATAAACATGGTGAGGATTCCTCAGGTCACATACTAGGAATTTTGAGTCTTTGTCATGGTATAAATTAGTATTGTGTTTCTAGTTTGTGTTTTTCAAATGATGCTCTCTTTTTGCAAAATAATGTGTTGTAAGAGTTCTGAAGGATGTTTTGAAACATATATTCCAGGCATGTTGGCACATGGGTTTACATATTCTGGACATCCAGTTTCTTGTGCAGTTGCTTTGGAAGCTCTTAAATTATACAGGTTGGTTTCTAAATATGTAGTTAGAGTTGTCCTGGAATTGATTGTTGTACAGCTTGGTTTTGACTTCTCAGTTTGCGTTCGTGCAAGCTAATCTCTGAGAAAGAGTGCCATATTGGAAGTGTTTAACATGACATACTTGCTAAGGCACAGTACATCCTAGATGTTTCTGATATTGCTACAATGTATGCTGTATGCGTAAAGCAGAATGGACACATTCCTACTACTTGCTTCAGTTTAGTCTGAGGCTTTTCTAATGACATGAGTGTCAGCAATCAGCATACTGGATCTTATGCTGGCTAATACTTGCATTATGTAACATGAAATTGATGCATGTTATGTATGCAAATCAGAGCATTGACGAGTAAAAATATGGTAGATCCAATGCCCAAGAGTAGGGAGAGAATCATTGTAGAGCTGAAAATTGCCATTTTTGGGGGCATGGAGGAGGTGTTGAAAAAAATGCTCCCCTCCCTCTGGCATTTCATTTCTTGAAGTTTCCTCTTCCTAATCAAGCTTAATTGCTAAGCTTTAAATTATCTAGTTCAAATCTTGGTATTCACACTTGATCCAAAGTGGTTTCAACTTGATTGAGGGGGCAAAGGAGCTTGAAATTGTGGTCCGATTGGATGGGTGACTTTCTAGCATCAAAATCTATCACTTTGGCCTTTGTCACATGCTTTTCGGCTTCAGATTTGGTACTGCTTCATAATGCCAAACCTTGCGGCCATTAAATGGGGGGTCAAATGGAATTCGATTGATAAAGGGATACTTGTGTTGGATTACTCCATGTTGAAATGCATCTAGGAAAAACTCTAGCTCCTTTGCCTTCTGTTAGGCCACTCTATTAAGGGACCTCTCACAGTTCCATGGGGCATTCCTTTTTGGGATGCTGATTGGACTAATAAGTAGTGATATATGCACCAAGTTCAAGCATTCGCAGGCATCTTAAATTTGGCATAAACAGCAGACACATCTTCAGTAATCATTGTATTCTAATGACAGTTTGGGTTTACAGCAGGGATGACTTTTAACATCATAACATGTTCCAAACTCATAAATCTTGTGGCACAAATTTTAGCAACTCCAAACAAAAGGAGTAGGGTGAAATCCTACGTGAATTCTCTAAAACTTTGGTATACCAAAGTGTGGCAAATCTTATTTCATTGTTGAATGACTTTTTAAACCCAAGTTCTGTTTCGGGGAAAAATAGCCAATTGATCAATATGGCCACTCAAAACATCCATCCCTTATAATTGTACTTTTCCATGGTAGATGTTCGTGGTGGACATTGTCTGATTTTATCTTATTGTGAAGGACAAGTGTATAGTTATCAGATGTAATCCATATTCTAAGCAACATTCATTGCTTAATACTTGAGTGCCGATCTCATTATAAGCATACTATTAGGATGCTGGATTAACTCTAACCTGGATTTTCTGAGTTAATGTTTTATTTTCAGAGAGCGCAAAGTTGTGGATCATGTGCGAGAGGTTTCCACATTGTTTCAAGATGGCATGAGGACCATGTATAAAAATCCTATCATTGGAGAGGTAGAAGGCTCTACTGATCTGTGTTTAATCTGGACCAACTCAAAGAAGAAAGAACTTACAATCATACTCGAACAAGTATTTTGCAGATTCGCGGATTGGGGCTGATTATGGCAGTTGAATTCTCTGCCAGCAAGGAGACTTACAAGCCTTTCCCTCAAGAATGGGGTAAGACCAAATCTTTGTTTAGTGAAACCTCGGCTGCATATCATCAGATTTTCCAGTTTTAGCCATCAGCATAGAGCAGATGGCACAAATTTTCCTCATTATACCAATGGCTACACACAAATGATACCTGATCTTTATAGATTCTAATCTAAGCTCTTCCAAAGTTTTCACTCCTTATCAAAATTTGCATTGCATTCAGATACTTACTAGATGAAAGATACGTATGCAAGTTTTGGTATTGTAAACGGACAGTGTTTTGCTACAGCATCTTTTTTGAATGACCCATACCATCAAACGTAGACATACCTATGTAACAGAGAATATAGTCCCCGTGTATCTGTTACTGGTTTGACCCCTTTTAAAAGTGTGCCGACTCTCTGAGCTTTTTCGGCAAAGATTTTGTCTTGAAGACCTTTCTCATTGTACATTTATGAAATAATTAGTTTCACGAAGAAATGTGCATGCACGTGTGTGTATATCTGTATTTGCAATATGGACATAGTGATGTGTTCTGTAATTTTCTTCAGGTGTTGGCTTATACTTTCGAGAACGATGTGAAGAGGAAGGGTTACTCGTTCGCTTGTCTAAAGACGTCATTATACTGTCACCACCCCTCATAATCACAGCAGAGGAAATTAAGCAGGTCCTGTTCACATGTGAATTGCAAATTGGATGTGATTTCTGGTGATGTATCGAGTTGATTTTTTAGAAGTTGCTTGGAGAAATTGGAGCTCATAATTCTCTCCTGTGACTGCTCAGCAGACAAGGTCATAGTAATGTATAAAATTTATCAGGTAGATAACATTACAAAGCTGATAACATTGTTCATGTTGCAGTTAATTTCAAAATTTGAATCTGCATTAAAGAGGACAGAGAAGCATGTTTCCGAACTGCAGAAAGGGAGCATGTGAAGTCCCTCAGAGTTGCCCTTATCAATGGATGAGAGGATAATGAAATAGAGTCAGGATGGTAGGTTAAGAGTTCTTGTACAGTTGAATGTGAAAACTGTATGTATTGAGGTTTTGTAGAGTGTACAAATACAAATACAGGTCTGTCCTGAAGGATTATCCGACCTTTTCCAATTGACACATTCTTTTTATCTGGAAGGAGAAAATGCATGTTCAAACAAAAATGTTTGAAGTTGATCTCATGATCTGCAAGAATTACTTATCCATCACGTTACTGTGTTAGTGTACGTGATTGGAGAAAGCTAGATCTATGCTGTGCCAGTTTTTTCAATTCATCATCTCACTGTTTTAGTGCACATTATGAAGAAATAGATGGATCTTGTTATGACATTTGTCATGCTTTTGCATCTGCATGCCGCTTTTGTCCTTGCTTTGAGGTTTTGACATGTGTGGCATATGACAGACGAGTGCAGACTTTTTATCAGAGCTTGCAATCTCTTTTCTTAAATTAGGGGCAAATTTAGTCAATCAGTGCGTACAAGAAGGCAGTAAGGAAGGTGGAGACACCGTTGAGCTGAACGCGCCTTAAAGGGGCATTTAAACGCTTTTATTACTTTGAGGCTTAGCAAGCAAGGGAGATTACCATGGAAATGACACGAATATGTTAGATCAAGAGTCACCACTCCAAGGTGATAAAAAAGGGATAAATCCGCATAGATACATGTTTATATGATTAGAATGCCAATCCATTGGAGTTGTTCAAAGGGAGATGCATGATGTCATGCTTACGCAAAATTGCTATGTAATGGTGATACTTAGACAGTGCCCTCATTAGGGAATTGTTCACCTGTCCAAGTGCGCTTTTACAATCATGTCATCCTAACAGTGTGGATGAAGAAACACAATATTCAAAAATATATAATAAATACAAAGTTTGAAACAAATCAATAAGCATCAGTAGTGTCTCTTTTAAGAGAAGAAGTCGCCCCCTCTTAAAGTGGAAGGGAAAGTTGTAGATATTGGATGGTGGAAGGAGATGTAAGCACCTTGTTTGTCTCCAAGATGTTGATGTCGATGGGGGAAAGGAGTAGCATCTAAAAACGAAGAGTGAGATACATGTCCAACTCGAGAAATGAATAGCCTCCAAGATGAGCTGAGGCAATGATGAATATTGAGAAAGAAGTGCCACTAAAAGATGCAACCATGAGGAGTGTTGAACGATCCAAGTCTTTGCTCTGAGCTAGGTAATAGATCATGTAGACACAAATATCAACCTACAAATGTCAACCTACAAATGTCGACCTGCAAAAGGAATAAAAAACAACTACATAAGATCATAAAACATGTAGACCTCAACTTCAAGAGAAAGTGCAAGTGGGTTCTATATACAAATGTGAAAAGACTTTCACTACCATAAGGTAGGCACACTAAGAATGTAAGAAAGTAAATGGAGAAATGTGTAACAAAAAAGAGAAGACAAGAGTGTACCGTATAAGGATCAAGTGATGTGTAGATGGGAAGTGAAAAGGAATCATGGTCAGTATCACAGAGATTCGAACTAGAGAAGGAAGGCTCCAAAATTTTTTGGCCAAAGGATCTCTAGCGAAAGTGGGCTCAAGTGCTTCTTCTATTCCCCAACTAACTTTTGGACAAGACTCGTGTGCCAATGCCTCCACCTCCACCATCACCACCATATGGAAACATTTATGTTCCATTGCCTCCACATCAATTGGCACTCTTTGGATACTCACAGCCTATTCCTGTCTACCCACCTAATCCCTCACTCTCTTATCTACCTCCATATCCTACACCACCTAGCTATCCCCACCTACATCCCACAACCAAGCATGCATGTTTAGACAAGACTTATTTTAAGGTAATGGGACAAACCTTACCACTTGGTCTAATTTGATGAGGCATGTCTTGGATTCCCAAGGTTTGTGGGAGCTTTCCCTCTAACAAGAACCCAGCTTGATCCCTATTGTTTTCCATAAGAGGTTTATTGTCCTTGGAAGGGCTGAAATGCCATAGCCATTGTTGCGAGTTGATACAAGGTCTCCTTCCTGACTTCCATTCTCACCTCCAACACTTTAGCTTGCCTCTAAGCATTGGGTCCATCTCATTGACCACTATGTGGTGCAGGATTGGACTCGTCACATCAACTTAGACCATGAGTTGCATAATAAGGATGGCTTGGAAGTAAAGTTGGCCGAGTATCGACGTCTCCTCACTAAGTTCTCAACCACCGGGGCCCCCAAGTCCCTTGACAATCAGGTAACATTGTTCCTTGATAAGTTGCCGAGGTAATATTTCCATTTTGTGCAGCAAGTGATCTCATAGCCTCAAATGGCCACATTCTATGAATTTGAGTGTTAGTTACTACATTACACACTCGGTTGTTCAATTAGTTTGATAGGACATCCTCCACAAAGGGGGCCTTTTTTGCATCTTCTCAAAAGGGGGAGCCAGGGAAGGACAAGCAAACTCAAACTTCCAATCAAGATCCAAATCAAACCCACCCAAGCTATTGAGTCCCAACAAACTTCCCAGTCAAAACTTAAACTCTGAGTGGTAAAATGTACCAAAGAAAAATCGGTATTGTCAACATTGACAAAAGGCTAGTTACTTTGACAAAGAAGTATCATTTAAAGTTTAAGGGCAACCCGCCTAAGACTCACATCTCGAGCACATCCTACAAGGGCACTCCCATTTCTCTCCACAACCGAGATAGTAGGGAAGACCCATTGCTCACATGGCAGCTACTGCTTTTGCTCCCTCTTCACTTGAGAAGAAGTCAAAAAGGTCTACATATCCTAATATTGTGGACTTCAATTATCCTTGAGCACATATTCTCTCTTGAGAACATACTTGATGAGTCTTCTTCCCGCTCGTAGTCCACTAGGTAATGCCATGGAGGCAAACTGTAGTACCAATAGGGCACACTTAGGTATGTTTGGGATGCACTCCCAAAGGGATAGCCCAAAAGTGTGTGTGGTGGGAAAGGTGGAGCCTCCATCATGGGCACACTACCCGAATAGGTATAAGGAGATATCCTAAAGGTTGTGCCTAACCCCCCTCCCCCCCCACCCCCCCCCAAAGGTGGTATGTGATGGAACATGTGATGTAGTTAATAGAGGCTGAAGGAAAGCTATAGCGAAATATGAGGGTGGGATAGGTGGGAGCCCAAAAGTATTTGTGATTGGTGTGGAAGTGGGAAATGACATGGTGTGGAAGTGGGAAATGATTGGTTGCGGAAGTGGGAAATAACATGGTGTCCTTGTGAAAATTGAGACGAAATGGATTTATGATGGGTGCAGGAGTGGAAAATGAAGTGTGTTCCTTTTGTCCATTTAAAAGGATTATCATGATGTGGATGTGGATGCACCTACTCCGGTTTGACTATGAGAAACACAATCATTTGAGGGAAAAGGAAGTGAAGGGATACTTACAACTTCTTGCTTCAATTTCTTACCTTCTTTTGAGTTTAGGAAGAAAAATTTATCTTCTTCATTGCTCATAAACTAAAAATAATTATAGATAATCCCTTCATCATTTATCTATAGACCCTTGAGAAAAATAGAAACTAGCTTGAATAGAATCAAAAATATGTGTTCATACCTGACAGTGGAGGAAAGATGAATGATGGAAGTGGTGTATAGTTTGTGCTAGTTTCCACTTGCGAATGGCCAGTCCGTAGTGGAGATTCCATCTTTCCTGCATGGTCATTAGTTCTATGCATCAAAGCTAAAGGAGAAAACTGAGTCTTACCTTCAATTTGCTGTTGACCCCTATGCATAAGGATGAGATCATACTCTGCTCCTAAGAACTTTTATGGTTGATGGACTCCATGGTATTTTGAAGTCTCTCCAACCATGCTAGATGTACTATTGGCAAGCTGGGAGGCCCACTCATGATTGTTTCTGGACATGTTTGGGTATGGAGACTAAAGTGGCGTGGAAGTGTTCGAAGTCAATTGACCCTTCTGTTGTTCTTGCTTCTATGGATGAGCTTTCTGATCAAAGTCCTAGGTATCTCAAAGAGAACTTGGCTCTAATAACATGAGAAAACACAAAAACAATCGTAGGACAGAGTACAAATTGATAAGACATAGTTAGGTTTAGGGTAACTCAGAGACAATGAGCATAGAGAACACTGAAATGAATGTCTATTGAAGATATAGTGCTCATGTAGCAAATACACTATGCAATGAATGCATACTAAACTTGGAACTCCTGTCTCAAGGACCAAGGCAGAGGTAATGAGCTGGAGAGAGTTTTGTACTTTGAATGGATCCTAAAACATAGCAAGGTAGCCTTCAAGGATTGAATACTAGCAAATGCAGCTGTGGATGTGATGCAGACGCGCAGGGAGGAGAGAGAAAAACCACAAAACACAGGTATTTGAGGAGAGAGAAAAACTAGGCAACTGAAGAGAGGAGTTAAAACACAAGCAATAGGATGAAGGGTGATAGTGTAGAAGAGCTCTAAGAGGAGAGAGAAGATCAAACACAAGCTATGCAATGGATGGTGACACCTCTTGGTTGAAGGTGATGGCCCAGATGATGCAAACATATAGCATTGATGATGATGCCAAACAGCTGGGGAAGATGCTTGCCAACAAATTCAGTTTGTAAGCTGATTATTGGATCAACAAAAGTGATAGCTGGAAGGAGGAGATGGAGGCTAAGAATAGGCACTAGATGGTTGCAACTAGCAACAAGGGGCAGCTTGAACTGAGATGTTCTCCACAAATGGGGTGTGGGCAACAAAGTTACAACACCTGAAAACATGCAAAAATGAGATTGAGATTGAATGGAAGGAAACATTCCTAGTTATAATTAAGCATGCTTGGGATTTTTTAAGTGGCTAATTCAACATGTAATGCTTATGTTAGCTCAGCACTTGGCTCCTGTGATACAGGGGAGGATTGATCTGTGAATGTTCTAGGGTAAAGCCAAATATCCTACAAAAGAGTAGCATCATCCCTCTAATTTGTTTGGTTTTGCCAATCAACATATCGATTACCCCTCTCCATTACTTGACTAGAATCGAGATTGTGGGAAGACCATGCAACCTTAATTTACAACCAATGTAATGACTTGTCTCCCGAGTACAGATTCTTTTAGTGTCCCCTTGGTAGATGTAACGTTCCGCTTGCGTGGGAACCACCACCCCCTCCCAAAAAAAATTAAGTTTTTGTAAAAAAAAATAATTACTCTTAACCCCCCTGTCGTCACCCACAGGTGGCGGGGGGGGAAGGGGTTGCAATGTTTGAAAAAGAATACCATTGTGTTGATTGATTAATCAAATAACGTCCTAAATGCTTTTGCATTAAACTTATTGTTGGATGTGATTTGGAAAATTATTCCAAGTGCTTATGTTGGATGGTAAATGCATGGTAGGGGGGGTCAGTGATGACAAGTTGCCATGGGGAAATGAAGGAATGTTTTCTGGGAAGATGATATTAGGTTGATTGCCTTGATTGTGCTTGATTCTTAATTGGATTAATTAAGGGAGGATATTTTGCACCATTGGATCATCTCTAAGTTCACGCCGTGTTTCAATCCGAGAGGGCACTGCTCAATTCACGGGCCAAAGGTCGAGTGTTGAAAAAGCAAACCATGAAAGTTGTGTCTCACTCCTAGGTCGCTTGGGGTCAGTGGAGCTTTGGACACCTCTTGCCTAGTCCGGAACAGAGTTGTAGACTATCGTGAGCCCAACATTTGAGGCGTTAGAAGATCGTATTCTAGATAATGGATGGAATTTGTGGTGCCATGTGATTTGGACCAGTTACTTGTGCAAGGGCAAAAGGGGTACTTCTATTGGATAGAAGGGATACATAATTTCTCTTGTATGGACAGGAGACAAAGATTAACTTGAAGATAAGTTAAGGAATTTGTTTATCAAAAGGATTGCTTGCTCTTTATTCGTGTTTGTGCCATAAATTACGCGAACGAACCCTGTTCCTTAAAATACTTTATTAAAGAAGATGATTTTAGAAGTCACACATAAATGTGATAGAACCTTATTAGATAACTAAAGAACGCCCATTGAGGAAAGCGGGCGGGCAGAACCCCCGACAGGTGTGTCCTACAGAAGGGTGGTCCCAAAGAACTGGGAGGCTTCTCACAAGGTTTTACCGTCGTTCGACCTTCAGGTACTGTTAAGTTAGAACCCGATTCATGCTGTTTTAGGGGACCGGAATGGGACTATGCCCTACGGGCAAAGAGGTTGAACGGCGCATCCCTCTCGTTTCCCATTCTCTTTGAACCAAGTGTGTTTATGGATCTACTTCGGATTGGGTATCTCTATGTAAAGTAGAATGTCCAAAGCCCGACGCTAGAATGTTGTCAGGAGACCTTGATCCCTAGAAACCCAGATTTCATGTAAATCCTAGTGGGTTCAGCCGTGAACGTTTCATTGCAAGGCAGACTCGGGAAACCTTAGGAGACAAACCCCAGAACATTCCATGGGAATGCTGGGCGTGGCGACGCTTAGATTCATTTCTTGATGGACCGCTAAAACGTGCTTGGATAGTCGATAGACCAACACGTTACAGTTGGTGTCATAGAAAAACTTTGTAATGATGTGTGACTAATTAATATATGGTTCGTAGACATATACTAAACAAAATGACCTAAGTGGTATAGGTTGATTGTCAGGCACCTTCTACACCTACGAATGATGACATGCAAGAGAAGAAATTTCTTCTCAAGCAAATTAAGGCACCTGAGTTTTATGGAGAAGGAATAAATGTCGCAGCGGAGGCAAAGATATGGATTGAGTTGATGAATGACTATTTCTTCGCTTCGGGAACTACCTCTACCAATCAAGCGATGATAGCCAAACTTAAGTTAGTTGGCCAGGCTCGGATTTGGTGGAAGCAATGGTGCAAAGACCAAGGTGTTTCTAAAGCTGCTGTCACTTGGGCTCGGCGCTAAAAGATGTTGTATGCGGACGATACCTTCCGCCAACCTACCAAACTTTGAGGATGAATGAATTCTTCAGGCTCAAGCAGCTAGAATTAACCCTTGAAGCTTACTACTCGAAGTTTGTAACCTTACTAAAATACGCAGCGCCTATGGACCTATGGATATTGCGTAGTAAATATCGAAGTTTTGCTATGGCCTGAACACTCCTCTAAACCACCATCTTGAAGTAATGCATCCAATGGACTTGCAAGATGCATTACTTTGAGAAAATCCAGTCATCCAAGAAATTAATTTGGGCAATTGTGACAATGATGATTCCCAAGATCAGGGCAAGAGATGCCATACATGGGGAGAGATAGGGTACATCCATAGGAGATGTCCTTACCACCTTACCATCAATGCTTCCACTACAATAAGCTAGGGCACGTACAAGCAGACTGCCCTCTGACTTAAGTCCGGAAGACATTGAGCCTCCAAGGAAACGAAGCTACGCAAGTGCACTCTATGGATACATAGAGAAATCAGATGAAGATGAAGATCTAGAGCCTACTACACCTCTTCAGGATGATTAGAAATCCTAGAAGTCCTATCGACATGTAACACAACTTATATCGGAAATAAACCCCACTCTTGTAACTACAATTAACATGAGTAATATGAATTGCATCTATTTGGGGACTAGAACTTGCAAATGATTAGAGATACTCTAACAAGGAATGACGGTTATAACCTACGATGAATTTTTCATTAAGTGTTCTTCTCGACTAATATAGATTGGGTCTTTCCAGAATGTCAAAGTTTGGGAGTACTCTTTAATATTACAAGCAAAGCTAATTGACCATGGATCTCAGTCCACATTTAAAAAGAGGACAATTTGGAAACAAAGTTTCCGCGATAAAGGACCACTTCATTCTGGTGAAAGGATCCTGGGACAATTTGGTTTAAAGAAGAAAATCTTGCCAAGGACAACTAGGAATATTGTGACTCCAAGTGATAAAGCTTTGCATTGTTTCTATTGCAAGGAGCTAGGTCATTTCAAAAGGGAATGTCCAAAGCACCCTAAACATTGACGCCCCAAGTGCCACAACATTGGACATAACCACGTCAATTGTCCCAACAAGACTCAGGGAGAACTTGAACTTACAAGGAATGAAGTTTTACAAGCTCTAATGATCCAGAATACACTACATACTTAGGAAAAACCTAGAAGATATCCATGAGATGTAACTACAATAAACTCCTCTCTTGTAATCAAGATTGGGGAAAACAGGGAAGCCATCAATCTTCATCAAATCTTGCTTCATTGAGGCTTCAATTCATGGGGCTTTTGTTGTCTACAACCCCGGGAAGGTATACATTGAAGAAATTCTTCAATTTTGAAAGCATTTTCAGCCTCTTGAACATGGCAATGTCTGAAAATTCATGAAATCTATAATTCTAATGAGAATCTACATTCATTAAAGCTCAAAGGATCTTCTCCAACTAGCTTTGTAGGCTTCCATCTAGGTATTTATTGCATGTATAGGTGGAGGAAAGAAGAGGAAGAAGAGGAAGAAGAATGCCAAGAAGAAGCAGTATGAGGAAAAAAAGAATGAGAAGAAGGAGAAAAAACCCCAAGTGCCCAAATTGTGGAGAGGGCACTCATCCCAAGAAGTGCTTGTAGAAGTACCCCCATTTTAAGTTGAAGAAGGATTATAAGGATTCACAAACGCATGGTGGGTCCTAACCCACAAGCCTTAAGCCCCATTAATGGTTGTCTTCCCCAGTTCTTTCAAGATGAGGACATTTGGAGTTCTCTAAGGGGGAGAGGATATAACATTCCACTCGCGTGGGAACCACCACCCCCCTCCCAAAACAAATTAAGTTTTTGAAAATTTTTAAATTACTCTTATCCCCCCATCCTTGCTGACAAGTGGTCGGGGGCCGGGGGGGGGGGGGGGGGGGGGGGGAGAGGAAGAAGACGACAGTTGACGACTGTGGGAGAAGAAGCCGACGAAGACAAAGCGAAAGTGGGAGAGGACGATGATGACAACAAGAACGGAGGACACTGTTAATTATGAGGGAGAGGCCACAGGCACTTCAACAAGTGGTGGGTGGGGGAGACCACCACCATTTCACTTTGCCCACCAATCATACACCGTCCCTCCCCATTATAACCCCCCTCCCCCCCAATCGAAAGGTAGATAGGAAGCCTTGGAGGAGGATACCACCTCTTTGCCCCCTATTGCCTGGAGAGAGAGAGAGAGAGAGAGAGAGAGAGAGAGAGAGAGAGAGAGAGAGAGAGAGAGAGAGAGAGAGAGAGAGAGAGAGAGAGAGAGAGAGAGAGAGAGAGAGAGAGAGAGAGAGAGAGAGAGAGAGAGAGAGAGAGAGAGAGAGAAGAATAAGAAGAAGAAGAAGAAGAGAGAGAGAGAGAGAGAGAGAGAGAGAGAAGAAAAAGAAGAAGAAGAGAGAGAGAGAAGAAGAAGAAGAAGAAGAGAGAGAGAGAGAGAGAGAGAGAGAGAGAGAGAGAGAGAGAGAGAGAGAGAGAGAGAGAGAGAGAGAGAAGAGAAGAAGAAGAAGAAGAAGAAGAAGAAGAAGAAGAAGAAGAGAGGGAGAGAGAGAGAAAGAAGAAGAAGAAGAAGAAGAAGAAGAGGGAGAGAGAGAGGGAGAGAGAGGGAGTGATAGAGAGAAAGAGAGAGAACTCCCCCAAGAAGGTTCTCCTCCCTTTCCCCTCCATAGAGGGTGTCTACACACATTCCTTCTCTCCCGTTGGCCGCGGACCCATACCCCATTTCCGCGTGATTATCCTTCGACCGCAAGCTCATTTCACTCCCCAACTGACCCTTGCTAATCGAGTATAAGACGCGGAAGTCTTGTTTGAAGTGCGTCTAAAAGAAAAGATATCGGGGATGGCACCCAAGCGAAAACTATCACACCCAAATGGCAATCCCTCCACGAGCAACGAAGCCTCAGGCAAGGGCATCATCGCCAATCCAACTACGGTACCAGTCCTAAGTAACATATTTTCCAATTGATGAATGCTTGATTTGATTCTCGCATGAAGTACATTAGGCTCCATACTATGCTATATGAGAATAGGTATTCGAAAAGGATAAATTCTATTTCACGTATTCGAAAGTTGGAGTTTGCGAAGTGCATCTACGACAAATCCATACGTAGAATGAACAACATACAAGGTTCCAAGACCCTCTTTTTCTAAAAAATAATAGCTATGTATTTTACCTCATTGAAAGTACGTTGAGCTTGCACACTTCACAGATCACGTGGTAAGTAATCTATCCTAGGGGAAATTCAATCTCGATACTCTAGCGCGTAATCAACACAAACAATGATCATAAGGATTAGAACTAATACGCCTTGAGATCCATCCAATAGCGACTATGTTTATCAATCCTATTCGGGGTTGGGCTAGGTGCAACAACAACTCCAGGGCTAATGAAGAGTCCCAAGGAATTAGGAAACCCTAAGTCTAAGGAAAAACCGATGCTTTTGTACTTGTTGGAAAGAAGGCCGGGTTATTGATTAACGTAAGTGACTACTAGAACTTATGTCTTGTACAGTGTTTGAAACCTTAACACATGTCTTAGCCAAAGGAAGGGAGTATTAAGTAAATTTTACATGCAACCGCTCTTGATTCCAAGGGGGAGAGCAAATACACGATGGAAAGGTTATCACGATTATTCCTGAAATGTCTATGCCCTACAGGTAGAGAGGTTGAGCGGTGTATCCCTATTGTTTCCCATTCTCTTTGAACCAAGTGCAGTATGGATCTGCTTCAGATTGGGTATCTCTGCATAAAGTAGAATGTCCAAAGCCCGACGCTTGAATGCTGTCAGGAGACCTTGACCCCTAGAAACCCTGATTTCAAGTTGATCCTAGTGGGTTCAGCCGCGAACGTTCCATTGTGAGGTAGACTCAGAAAACCCTAGGTGACATACCCCAGAACATTCCATGGGAATGCCGAGAGACAACACTTAGATTCGTTTCTCAATGGATCGCTAAAACGTGCTTGAACAGCCGATAGGTGGGCATGTTATAGTAGCTCTCCTTTGGCTATGCTATCGTTAATTATTTGCAGTCATGGTTGATTAGAGTCCTTTGTTTTGCCTTTATTGTTTTTAGTTTTTGTGTAAAATCATTGGGTTTGATCCCTCTATCTAATTTTCTATAAATTAATAAATAATGCATAGAGAACCATGACTGATGCCATGCTATCTAGCTGCATCCCCAAAATGCCACACAAAGTCTCTCAATAGCTTTTGAATCTTACCCCACTGTATTTTGTGGAGAGCTATGGCTGTTGAGAAACACGGATCCTTGAGCAAGGTCTAGCTATGGAGGACAGAAGTCAATGACAAGAAGCGTGATGACTGAGACTAGATACATTGACCTTTACTCAAGTGAATTAGGTTCCAAGATAGATTCGCTTGGACTCATAAATACAATCTTGAGTAAAGAGACAAGACTGAAAGTACAAAGTACAATAGCATTCATCATTTAACTCAATGTCAAGTATATTCTTTTATAATTATAGAATGGATCCCTTTTTCTCATTGTACCTATGTGATTTAGGCAACTTCTCTTAGGCTATTTCATGCCCCTTGCTCTATTGCTCCATACAAAGAGGATATCTTAGTAGTGTGATTGCATAAATCTCAACACCCCTCCTCAATCACAACCATAAAAAGCACTAAGTATACAGAGGGTGTCATGAGTAGAACCTTGCTAAGTGTAGACATGGAAAAAACAAACCATATAAAACTAGAGGCTATCACAAGACCTCACTAAGTGTATAGAGGTTGTAGTGCACAGGTTACATTAGGATTACAAAGCTTATGATTGGAGCATGCAAGTGCATACATGGCTTAAAAAAGTCGGTTTGAATAGTGGGAATAGGATTGATGAGGCTTGTCCTTCTATTCTTGAATGTCTTCTTCTTCTTCTTCATGGTCTTCTTCTTTTGGCAATTTCCAGATAGGGCTTCTGTGATCTTTTCCTAGCATAACAAATTTTTTCAATGTGTCCCATTCCTTTGCAGAAGTCAATGACAATGTCTTTCTTCCCTTTGTACTTATTATTGACATAGAGAACCTGTTCTTCCTTTGAAGTGCTTGCTTCTTCCTTTCCTTTGAGCCTTTTCTCTTCTTCTAGGAGTGATGCTCTAATGTCTACCAGCTTTAGATTTGGCATATTAATTAATGTGGCAGAGACATTACCAAATTCTAGAGGAAGACTCTTCAATAGAACTCCAATGCATGCATCTTTATCCATTTTTAAAATTAATGCTTACAAGTTGAGTTAGTAGACTTTCCATACAATTAAGATGGGTTGCAAATGTATTAGCCTTCATATGCAACCTAAAAAATTCAATCAACAATCCACAGTTTGAAGATTTAGATTGGGCACCAAATAGTGTGTCCAATTGTTTCCAAGTGGCATAAGATATATCACATGGGTTTACATGGTGGATATAACTGTCATCAAGCTTAAGCTTGATGATGGCTTGGGCTTTGTCATCATTTTTTTTGCCATACTACTGCAAGAGTAGCATCTCTCGATTTCTTTTCTTGGCCATTAGTTATTAGCCAAAGGCCCTTCTTCATCAGGATCAATTTGATCCTTGTCTGCCAAGTGTGGAAGCTTATTTCTTTGAAGTGGCACGATAATGAATCTTTTTCCATACTAGATGGCAGGAGCAACAACAAATAAAATCCAGCAAGATAGTTGGAAAAGAAAAAATTGTACCAAAAGGCACAATAGTTATTGGTGTTTAAACAACACTATTTAGTATATCAAGAGATACTATCTTGAAGCTTAATGTTGGATGTTGATGCTTGATCTTCTTGAACCTTCTTCTTGTTGAGTTTGAGGGTTGCACTTGTTGAAACTTCAATAGTACAATGGATGATAGTTGCAATGGGATGTTTGAGCCAAGGGAGTGAGAAAATGAAGTAATTTTTTAGCTTGAGATCAAAATGGCTATGGTTGTCTTGTCAAAATAGGGACCAACAACTGGTAAATCAGCTCCCACAAGCTCCACGGGTCGAATTTGTTGAAACCCTTTGATAGAGAGGACCCTCACTAATGGATGTAACTCTAGCTAAGAGGGTTTATACTCATTTTTATCGAGTTGAGAGATCTAGGAATTCAAAGTGGTCATTATCAAAACTGCACCCAGATTTGGAGAAATGCAAATGCCGGGCGCATCAATCTCCTCAAATTTTATGCCAAAAAGTTGCATATTGACGTAAAGAACAACTTCAGAGACGAAATATTGAAGAGATATGGCCTAATTGAAGAGATATGACTACTCCAATAGAGGTAGGTGATATTGGCTATTGAGGTCAAGAATGGTAGAGTGAAAATGAAGTGAGAGATGAAAGATTCTTGTGGAGTTGAGCTAGCTAGAGGTTGTGGGGAACTGGAGGAGTAGTGAGTTAAGCTAAACTAAGCTAACCATGGCTCTAATACCATATGGAGAAACACGGATCCTTGAGCAAGGTCTAGCAATGAAGGATGGAAATCAATGACAAGAAACATGATGACTGAGACTAGATACACTGACTATCACTCAAGTGAATTAGGTTCCAATATAGATTAGCTTGGACTCATAAACACAATCTTGAGTAGAGAGATAAGACTAAAAGTACAAAGTATAATAGTATTTATAATTTAACTCAATGTCAAGTACATGCTTTTATAGTTGTAGGATGGTTCCCCTTTTTTCCCTACATGCCTATGGGATTCAGGCAACTTCTCCTAGGCTATTGCATGTCTCTTGCCCTACTGCTCCATACAAAGAGGCTGTCCTAGGAGTGTGATTACATAAATCTCAACAATAGCCACAAATGTAATGGAGGCACATTGAATCTTATTGATTGCCACTAGCCTTCTATCAAAACTTAGACAGACATGGCTTGAATCTCGTCATCTACCTTCCCCAAAATCCATTTGCCCATTTGAGCCCGAGGAGTCTCCAATTCAACAAGGTAGTCAAGAAACTTACATATTGTGCCAATGTCAATTGTCTTAAAACCATAAAATTGCATATAAGCAAAGTATGACTTACATTTCTATGTTTTCAATGCCAATTATAGAGTCATGTATGCTTGAAAAAGGTTATAGGTGTTGAAGTGGATCACTTTTATGCTTCCATAGCAATAGCAAAGTAGAGTGGGGTAAGGGGGCAGCCCTACCTCACCAATCTATGAAGCTTGAATGAGTATGGGATTAGAAAATTCATGCCAAATTTAGTGGAGACATTAGTAAGTAGAGCCTCTATCATCTTGCAATACAATGTATCAAATCAAGATTATTCATCACAACTAAGAGGTAGTCCCATCAAATGTGGTCCTAGACCTTGTCAAGGTCTGTGTAATAAGCATAAAACATCCCTTCCTTTTCGACATATATTCCACAAACATAAAACATAGATTTATATTCTCTCTTTATTTATGCTATTGGATTAAGTGTAATGTGCATGCATATCTACTTTCCATTTCTCCTCCAATCACTTTTAGAAGTTTACAATTCATTTTACTACTCTTGTGTGTGTGTGTATTTGTAGATGTGCGTATGTTGGATATAATATGAGTCTATATTGGAGCATGAGCTCAATGTGCGAGCCAAGATGTAGGGCAAGGGAACAAGGATAAGGTTTTAAAGATGGGTACATTACATTGGGCCATATCCTCACACTTACGAGCCTTATCAAGGAGGATCAATCCGGAGACCAAAGGATCTATTGTTGCTTTGTCTCTTATTGCATTCCACACCAACAGAACAAGGAAAACACTCTTAAAACATTTGGTTTATTGTAGTCCCCTTGCCTATCCCTAAGGGAAAATGAGACGTATATTACTATGGAATTTATCATTGGCTTACCCACAACCAAGAAAGGATGGAACAATATATATGGGGTGGTAGAAAAACTGGCAAAAGTAGCCCACTTCATTCCCAAAAGGACTCAATATATACAATCTCAAGTGGCCAATCAATTTATGAAGCATGCATTCAAATTGCATGGGTTATCGTAGGCCATATTGCATGTTAGGAATGCTAAGTTTATGAGTAAGTTTTGGCAGGCGTTTTTAACTGTATAGGCACCAAATTAGCTCTATCCATGGCATATTATCCCCAAATTGATGTCCAAATAGAGAGGGTTGAAAAATGGCTTGAGACCTATCTAGGACACCTTTGTCAGGATGTATATCATACTGGGATTCATGGCTCCATTTGGTGGAGCTTGCATACAACAACTTTGCCCATTCCAACATTGCAATTTCCCCATTTGAGGTGTTGTACAGGGTATAATGTGCCCATCCCTATGGTTCTCTTTAATGACAACATAAACCCTCATAGCACAGTAATTAGAACACATGCATGCCTTGCTTCAACAATTTAAGGCAAATCTTAGGAAAGCCCAATACCACATGAAGCTCTATGTAGAGAAAAAGAGAAGGTACATGGAGTTCCAAGGAGGAGAGTTAGTTCTTTTGAAGGTACCAAAGTACCACTATTCAAATCTCAAGGATAGCACTAGCAATAAACTCACCCACAAATTCTATGGACAATACAAGGTCATAAAAAGAGTCCGTGATTCGCTTATCACCTAGCATACATGGTCATAAAAAGGGTAGGTGACTTTGCTTATCACCTAGAACTCCCCTCCTCAACTAAGACTCACAATGTGTTTCATGTTTGAAGCCCTTCATTGGAGCCTCAATGGAGTATCTGGAAGAGTTACCACCCATAGATGAAGAAGGCATAATTCAGAACATCCCCGAGGCAATCATTGGATAGCATGACAAGTAGCTAAGGTTAAGGTCCATCAAAGAATGCCTCATTAAATGGCAAGGTCTACCCTTGAAAGAAGCCTCTTGGTGCATGTAATCCATCTTAGAGGAGTTCCCCCCATCCAAAAGATACTAATTTGGCTGAAGATTAGCTAGACATGGCCTAGTTTCCTACAAGGCAAAACTCTAGTTTGGACCAGTTTTAACCTTGCATAGAGCTACCTTTTGACATGCAGGATGCCCCATTTAGAACAGCCCATGGAAAATTATTGTAGATTTACTACAATAAGTTTTTGGTGGACAACAAGTTGTCCATAGTTTTCAAGAGCCCAATTATGAAGAATTGGCCGCCAAGCTTACCTTTTACCAATGCTCCATTAATTTTTATATTGTATATATAAATATACATGCCAATTCCATCTAGATTTAAGCTTCCAAATAAATCTCTCTCATTGTGATATTGAATAGAGTAGTACTCTGTAGCTCTACTATTGTGCCAAAACAATAAGTCCTCTTTTGTTTTTGAGGTCAAAAACCTTTGGGGTTGGCATGAAATGTAAAAGAGTGGGATAGCATGAAAAACATGGGAAATACTCGATCACATCAATGGGGTATAAAAGGTGTAAGAGGACTCAATCATGGCATCCAAAACATTAATGAACAAAGTCTCTTCACCTTCCTCTCAGCTTCCATGGCTTCCTTTTCTTATCTCTCTCTTCTTGTCTTTCTTTCTCTCTCCTTCTCTTGACTTTTTCTCTCCTTTTTGTAGTCATCTCTCTCTCCTCCCTTCTCTCTCCCTAGTCCTCTTCTTTACACATCTCAGTGATAATCTTTGGCCAAGGAAGGTGACTCCCAAATAAACATTCTACCTCACATACTCCATTATATTTTCTCTATATGTGAACTAATACATGGATCCAGCCACCAACATTGTTAAAGTGTTGAAAACCATAGTTTTGGTCTTCCAAGGTATCCCTAGAAAACACATGCAAACCATTTAGGTGATGTTTCAATCCCTCTAGAGAATGTCATCTGCATATAATAATTTTGGTGACCATTTCTAGGCTTCCTCCATCTTGTCCTCCTTGAATGATGTAATTAGATGCCTCACTTATATACAATCTAAACAATGTGGGTGAAAGTGGACATCCCTATTTCACTCCTATGGTATTAACAATCCTCTTTTAATAGCCCTTCAAGAATTCATACATGGCTTGTCACAATCTCATATGTTGTATAAATGCCTCACTATATACCCTGTGGTACCCCAACATTTTGCCTCTAATATCCCAATATCTAGCCTCTATATATCAACAAATGCTTTTTGGAAATCCATCTAGTAAAGCAATTTTTTCATAGGTCCTAAAAACACCTAGATGACCAACAATGGGTTAAGAATGCATCTCTTCCATGATCTTTAGTGTGAAATGAGAGGTATGGGGGATGACAATCTTACTATGAGACTATTCTTAAGCTATACTGGGAGATCTCTTCCATTTATCCATGCTATAATTTATGAAATATATGGCTGATATATTCATTAAGTAGATAAGCCTTTTGGAGCTCCTCTATCCAATCACTATGCAATTCTAATGTAAAATACTCTACATGCCCACATCTGTGAGATCCATACACCTCTTCAATCCATACACCTCTCTATTCATTCCATACACCTCTCTATTCATTCCATACACCTCTTCAATCATTCTCCACCACTCCTTTCATCACTTATGACATCCTTCTATCCCCCATCACTGCTTCTCACATCCCTATCAAAGGACATTGCAATAGATGACCACCTTTCTTCTTCCCCTTGCCTCCTGGCGTCATCTTTCCTATGTCTATGAAAAGTTCCCCCATTTGCATTTGTAGCATCTAGAGGATCTTAGGCAGCATGCATCAACTCTCACACTCTTGGTGTCTCCTTGGCATCAGTATTTTGCAATTTGGATGCCTTCCCCCTACATGGCGTTGCCTAATATAACTTGGCATCAGCAGTCTTGCGCCTGACGATAGCCATCCACACCCTAGCGTTAGTGATCCCATCTATGTTTGTAGCTCTTCTCAATAAGACATTTGTGTTTGTAGCTTTCTAGCTTCTAGGATTTGCATTTGCAACCTAGGACTGTCCTTTTCTCCTTGACAACTACTGGTGGTGATCATTTTCTTCCTCACTAATGGCATTTAAAGATTATTGTGTAGATTCCCCACATGTGCTGCTGCCTTTATTGTGTAGATTCCCTTTATTGTGTAGATTCCCCACATGTGCTGTTGCCTGACTCAAACATGACAGTGCAATCATCTTCCGAGCTTCAACTTTGTTGTATTAACTTTTCTTCACACAGCATGATTCAATGCCTCATCGTCTTGTTCTCTTGTGTTTTGTGATTTTCTCTTCTCTCTCAATGTTTGCCATATACACACTTTGAGTTTCTCCCCACAAACCCTACTCTCTTTGCATCATCGCATATTCTGATATGGTATCATAGCATACTTGTTATTCTGATATGGTGTCAGAAGGGGCAAGAGCTCAAAGAGCTAAAGACCCTATCCCTCACAGAAGGTAAATACAGGTTTCATGTTCAATACCATCTACTTATTTCCCTATCCAGAGAAGGTAAATATAGGTTTCATGTTCAATACCATCTACTTATTTCCCCCTTCATTTCCACTACATCACTAGGAGAGAGAGATACCCTTCTTTCTCTCTCCCTCCCACCCTCCCTTTTACAAGTTGACACTCTGGTGCCATGACTTCTCCACAAGTAGATTGATTGACCATTGGGTGCTCCTCTTTTGGCATCATAGGACCCCCCTAATGCTTGATAACATTGACCTTTGGTCCCTACCCCCTGAGTATATGCATCTATCCCCACGCACTCGTTGTGCCATGTCTCTATTCTAGGCCACAATGTTTATTCTGCATTGGCTTTTAGGTTTTTATAATCAAGGAAATAAGATGCATTTGATGTGCACTAAGTCCTTTTGAGCCAAAGGAGGATCACTTGATACCTTGACCTCCTTGTGACCACTACAATGCACTACGAAGGTTGCTTCTACTTCTTCTAGGTCTCATGAATGCTACCTCACCAATCCACGATTTTGCAGTTGGCTCCCCTAGAGACAATGATTGTTGGATATCGTCCCCTTGGAAGTTTGCTCCTTTGAGAGAAAGTGGTTGTTCGGCTCCTTTCGCTACTTTGGCTCTACAATTCACTTTATTGAGAGTGACTATGCTTGGCTTAGCATGAGCCTTCCCTTTCTCCACCCTTGACTACTCAGGTTCAAGAGGCCACCTTAGGAGTTATTTGACATCTTTGAGACACCAAATAACTTCTTCGATATGCTCAATAGTAGTTCCTATCCTTAGATGATTCCGAGTCCATGATCCCTGAGTTTTTAGACACCCCCTCTCTCACATAGGGAAATTCTGAGGGGGATGTACTTTTGTTGCCCTCTAGGAGGGCTTCTAATTCTTCTTTGGCTTCAAGAGGGGCCCCTGTGCCTTCACTCTAAGGAGGGTTTCTCCTAATCATGAAGTTTTTGACCCATCATTTATTCTCTAGGCATGGCTATCATCGAGCAGTCATTTTTTGTATTGATACATAGGATATTCAAGTACTCCTTAGATCAAGGCCTTGGAGATTAAGTTGTGACTTGGTGATGAGACCTTCAAATTCCTTCTAGCATGGAGCTACAGAGGTAGTGACTTCTGTCTCGAGGTGGAGTTAGGTTCTATAGTTCATCTGGTCTACTATTTCTTACTACATGTTACCTTTCAAGTGGAAACCTTGGATCTCAACAATGCTCTATATCTTCCAATTACCTCTCTTCACTTCTATTTCTTCATCCCTTTTTGGACTTGAGAGGGGGTGTTGAGAAACAACTTCTTTCTTGTATCTGCATTAGTTAGGGTTTCACATAGAAATCCCCAAAAAGGGCTGGTGTCCTCATTTTAGGCATTTTTTTAGTGGTCACCCATATTCTCGTGCACCACCTTGGATTGGCTGAGTCCTATAAATAGGCTGCCTCTCTATTCATTCCATACACCTCTTCCATCATTCTCCATCACTCTCCTTCCATCATTCGACACCCTTCTCTCCCTCATCACTATTGTTGATACCCCTAATGGAGGACATTATAGTACATGACCACCTTCCTTCTCCCCTCTACATGGCATCATCTTTCTCACATTTGGTGACAGGTTTTTTCACATTTCTGTTTGCAGTGTCCGAAGTATCTCCACCAAGAGTAGGCATCAACTTGCACACTCTCAGTGTCACCCTGGCATCTACATTTTGTCATTTGGGGGACCTTCCCCCTACCTAGCATCACCTATTGTAGCTTTCCATCATCAATTTTGCACTTGGTGAAAACATCCAGTGGAGGTCATTTTGGTGGTGGTTGATTACACAAAAAGCTTTAAGATTTGAATATTGGTGGCCATCCATTTTCCAAGATTCATTTGAGTATGTTAAGAGATGTGATATATGTCAAAGACATGACAATAGGGAGAATAGGAAGTGCCCATTGACTCCTATTATGGCTATACTACCATTCAAGAAGTGGGGCATTGATTTTGTGGGTCCTATTACCCCATCGTCTTCTACATAGAAGAGATATATCATAGTGGCAATTGACTATTTTACAAAGTGGTCAGAAGCACGAGCGACGAAGAAGGATGATGCAAAGGATATTGTTAGCTTCCTACTTGAGCAGATTATTTGCTAATTTGGTTTGCCAAAGAAATTAGTATCGGACCAAGGAACCCATTTTCTAAACAAGGTGATTAAGAGCCTGACTAAAGCATAGCAGATTAAGCACAATAAGATGACTCCTTATAACCCATAGGCAAATGGGCAGGTTGAAAGCACTAATAAACAACTTGTGGGTATCTTGTCAAAGATAATATCAGAGAAGAAACAAGACTAGAATAAGAAGCTATATGTGCATGTGTGGACATATAATATGACCTTTAAGCGAGCTACAGACCACACCCCATTCAAGTTAGTTTATGGGGAGGAGTGGGTTTTACTCCTTGATATTGAGTTGCCAACCATAAGATTTGCAATTAACCATTCTTTAGGGGATGGAGATGCACTCTTTGAGCACTTTACAACTTTGGTATACCTAGATGAGCTCAAATTGTAGAGTCTGTTATACCACAAAGTGGCCAAGTGTCAGATGAAGCAACTGCATGATTTAAGAGCGAAGAAATATACCTTCAAGAAAGGGAAGTTAGTTCTATATTATGATGCATGTAGGGAGCTATTTCCAAGAAAACTTGAGCCCAAATGTGATGATCCCTACAAGATCATCAAGATAGGGAAAAATAAGTCCACAGTATTACTGGCACATCTTGAGGGAGTGGAGTTTAAAAACAGGGTTAATCTCAATAATATTAAATCTTATTATGTTTAAATGCACTAACAAAATAAATGCCTCGCACGTCAATGTTGGGCTGATCAGAAACCTGCAAGAGACGAAAGTCATTGATGGGGCGGCTAATTCCTTATCTAGAACACCCATACCTAGAGTAGAGATACCATCAAGGGAGGATTATCTGGTAGAGGAAAGGATATAAAGTGATTGAGCAAGAGGACGGATCATTCATTTGGGAGATTAAAGTTTTCTACCATCATTGCTCATGGATTTTGACGAGCATCCCTGTAGCATTTAATAATGATGGTGGGATGGATCCTATAGTTCATCCTCTAAATACGTTGAATTTTGATTATCATAATTACGAGTAGAGGAGTTGATGATGGCTAGTTGTGTGAAGCCATTGTGGACGTACACATTGTACTACGGAGGGTCGAGGGGTTCCAACAAGAAAGGGAGTATAGGGGTAGTTATTAGAGATTCGCGACGTAGAGTCGTGACAAAATTAGTTGTTTATCTCAGGGCAATATTTACCAATAACATGGTGGAGTATAAAGCTTTGATCATGGGACTAAACATCTCTAAGAGAGGCAGTATCCGTCAGTTATTAGTAAAAGGGGATTCCTAGTTGGTATTGAACCAATGAAATGGGACATATACAGTACGAAATCCCATTCTTTCTATGTATTATTACACTGTTATGACCCTGTTCGACGGGTTTGAGAGAGTGTCTCTTCAGCTGGTTCCACGTTCTTGGAATCAATTTGTAGAATCGTTAGCAAACTTTGCTTATGAAGAAGACTTTTTTTCAACTATGGTCCCAATTTGGATATCTCTATTAATGATGAGATAGGACTTGGTCAATTGTGGGGGTTTTTATGAGAACATTCCCTATATGGTAGGTGATGGTTAGTATGGGTAATGTAAAAAGTAGCCGAGATCCATTTGCCTTTGTTATCTTAGACCCATAGGCTGGTCAGATGACATATTATGTGTATACCTCTTGCTATATATGTAGGAGGTATGGGTCACAATTTAATGCATTTAGATTAGGGCTTGGAGCCTTAATTTCTCCTTGGAATGTAGCATCTTGTTGTATATCAGGTGTCACTCCAAGGAGGGTTTTATATGAGTTGAAATGCTATATTTCTTTAGGCCAAGAGGGTCAGTTCTATTGGTTGTGAAATGTTATATTTATTTAGGCCAAGAGAGCCCTACATCTGTTTGGTGCCATGTTCATTTAATGGTTTTCTATTTTAGTGGTTACATCACACAAGTTGGACGAAGTGCCTGGAGGGAGCCTTTGTTGTGGAGGAGCTTCTTGTGGCCATTCTAGGTGGTGTCATTGCCTTTTTGAGTTTTTCCCTTAAGCTGATAATGGTATATGTGTATGTGGGAGTTATTTTATTTTCATTTGTGGGGACCGGCAATCAAGGCATGAAGTCCTAGGGTTTGGCTACGTATATCTAGGGGAGATTTGAGTAGTTTTCTACCTTCTGTACCTTAAAGACTTGTGATAGGGGATAGTCCTTGTGACCTTGTCCTTCATGCTTGCTAGGAAACTGTGCTAGGAGTCCTTGCTAGTATGGGGTAGTTAGAGAAGCTTGCCAAAATAGCAAAGAAAAGAAAGTTTTGAATGTATTTAAATATAAAAATTATAGAGGTGTGTAAAAAGGGGTTCTAACCCCTATAAAAAGAAAAGGAAAGAAAGGAAAAATGTTATGAGCTGTTGCTCTCATCGCCTTGGGAGGCCTGGTAGATTCCTGGGGACGAGTCTGATGCCTTGTCTTCCTTGGGGTAGTAGCTAGCTAAAATAAAGAAATAAGAAAAGTTGGAGCCAAAATAAAAGTGATCAAAATAAAAAAGGATCAAGTGTGACCTCGCGAGAGCTTGGTAGGTCTAAAGCCCAAATGCCTTTATCATAAGCTTGTAAACTCCTCATGTAGCCTTGTACTACAGCCTCTATACACTTTTTGAGGCCCCTGTTACAGCCTCTGGATGTCCACCATCTTTGTGGTACCCACACTTAGCCTTTTCTATGACAACATCTGGTGTTCTACTATGTTTATGGTGTGCCCACACTTTGCATGTGTTGCTTTCGCCAAAGCCTCTACACACTTTGTACTTCTTGTTGTGATTGAGGAGGGGTTTTGAGATTTGCAATCACATCCATGCTACCTCTTGTGAGCGGCCATAGCCATGCTCTAGATCCATGCATTCCAACATTGAGGACCTTTGCTCCAAACCAAATGTCATACCTATTCCCATCAGCATCAACCTGACCCACTGCCCAACCGATGCCAATTGGGCTTGTATCCACTGTGAGAATATTAGGCTGCCCATTCTCATAATTTGCTCTCTTTAGTGTTGGGGCTGAGATCAATAAACTCTTTAATTTTGAGCTGCCTTCGTATGTTGTTTACCCCACCAAAACTTTTTCCCTTTTCTCAAGAGCTGATATAAACTTTCAGCCACATGAGCAAAATGTGAAATCCGTATTAAGTAAAAGACACATGCACCCAAAAATCTTCTTATCTCGAATACATTCAAACATGTCTCCCACATCTTGCTTATGGCATTAATCTTTACTGGTGAGGGCTTTCTTCCATATAGTCCATACATGTGCCCAACAACTAATACTTCCTCCATTCCAAAAACTGACTTTTCTCTTGATAGAGTCAAATGCACTTCTTCAAGATGACTCAAAGTCTTATCACAATCAACAATATGATCAGCCACAAGTCTTCTACATCCATGCTCATTCAACTCTTCATTCTTCTCATAGATATCACATCCTTTGATCAGCACATCATCAAGAAAGGGTAAGGTCAACTGAGGAATATACTCCCTCAAAAATTTATGCATAGCATTCATCATATGCGCCATTGACTTGGTTTCTTCCTGTGAAAATGTACATATCCTAAACCAATCCAAGGAGTGTCTTCATAGTAGTGATATCCCAGCTTTCCAATGCAAGCTAGAATTGATCATATCCTAAATATAAATTTCCATAGAGTAAATTGCCTTGCTTGCAAATGCTTCTGCAAATTCATCCACTATCATGCCTGATCCAACATTCCTTATGGTGACTTTATTAACTGGTTGTAAATCCTATATAAACCTCAAAGCACCATTATTCTTTGGAATAGTAAACCACTGTGAGAGCGGAGTTTTGATGCCAAGAAGTGCTTAAAAATAGCTAAAAATTAAGAATATCAAGGGAAAAATATTTAGCATCGAAGGCGACGGCTCCAGCTAGGACGATTTTAAGCACCAAGTGAAATACGACTCTTTAAAGGCGCTCGAGCGACACTTGTTGATTTTTGATAATTTTTCAGACCACCATGCGGGTTGTCAGGAGTTGCCAACCAATGCGGGATGTCAAGCCGGACGCACAGAAATTTATAGCACTCGATTTGGACACCGGACAGGGAAATGGCTAACAAATGGGCAAGATTTGAAAAGGTGGATTTGTTTTGGCCAAGTGGGGTAGTGACCTTTGGGGCCTTGGGTAGCATTTTATGCAACACAAAATCGTGGGGAGAGAGAAGAAGCAAAAAACGTGGGGAAGAGATGTCAGAATGCGCCCGATTTTTGCGCCCAATCTTGGAGGATGCATCATGCAGCCTATGAGCAACCCACCCAATGGATCTTGGGCCTTGATTCCCTCCTGTATGCTGATCATATTGCCGCCTCTCGCTCGCGCAATGATGGGCTGGATGAAGATCTCTGATTTTAGTATTTCTATCTCCTCCCTCTCTCTCTCTTAAGGGGCTGTTCTTGTGTGGAAGAAGACAATGGACAATGATGGAGGAAAGCTTGTCTGGATGAGACCGGATTGCTTCCGGATGGATGAAGACATGAAGAGTGCTGTTCTTGAAGATGCTGAGCATTAAATGCATGCTAGAAATCAGACCCGTAATCAAGATCAAGAAACCGAGACCTGAAAATAAGCGGTAATGCTATTTTTACAAAGAAAAATGATCTTTTTATGCTATTTACTTTATGAAACCTTGTTCATATGGGATGAAAGTTTATTGTGATATTGTTTACTATGAGTTTCAACTATTTGCAACCTCAAAATCAAAAAATATAAGGCTACATGGCCAGAATTAGTGTCAAAATATATTAGAAACACGCGTTTTAAGGGTAAAATTGGGGGTTTTGCTATATAAATGAGAAATATGATATGTCATACCAACTAAATCTGAGTTTTTGCTGTCAATGAACCTAAGGGCTGCAGCCCACAATCAACTTTCATTTTCAGTCATTATTTATTAAAGAAAAATAGGAAAAAATACCAAAAAATGGAAAAAATGGGTTTAAAATTAGGAAAAAATAGAAAACGGATTGAGAAAAATTAGGGAAAATTATATCTATGTTTGTACAATGTATAACGATGGCAAAGCATGAGGTTGGCCTCGAGTTGTCCCCGTTTCTATGTTTTGTGCGTATTTATCGGGTTTTTAAAAGAAAAAATGCATAGAAACCATACCTAACCGATCAATGATGCAAAATGCTAAGAGTTGGATGAAAAGGGGCTGAAACGCTGAAAGATAAAAAAAATATTTGATTTATGCATTGCACTTGGCATATAGGAAACGATTTAAATAAAGACGATGGTAGCATGGGCATATGGCTCGGTGCCTCCTTTCAAACGCAGCACGCATTAGTAAAATTCATGGAAAGAATGCTTTATGCACTATGCACGATGCTAATCTTTCTTTTGTCTGAGCACATAGCCATACACAATTTTCATTAAGCATAATAATTAAAAGGTATCAGAAAAACCTCCTGGATGCATGGCATCTGTCTTCCTTAGGTTGTGACCAACGATGAGCATGAGAGGATGTCCTAAGCTATAGGTTAGTCATTGGGTCCTAAGGGGAAAGTGTAGTGAGGAATGGTACATTCTGGAACGTAAAATATTGGTATCTTGAGAGAAGTTTGTGTTCGTTTGTGTTATATGTTTAGGAGCGCATCAAAGGGCCAATCCCCGCGATGTAGGAGAGCTGCAATGGGGCTCCGACTATTAGTCGGTGGAGTGCCTCCTGTGTGTGTGTGACGAGGTGTTATGCCTACGTACTTTGGGTTCTCCCTTTGAGGAGTTTAAGAAAACGTTGGACTATAAAATATAAACGCAGAAATTAAGCTTTAGGACAGTTTGTCCTTTAGCAGTAGATTGACGCTCCTGGTCCGCGAGGCCATGAGGGTATTTGTGTGTCATGAGCATGAGGTCCGGCTAGTGCTATAGCCAATGCTGGCCCATTTTAGGTCCCATCAGTGGTGTGTCTGCCGGGAGTCGCCTATAAGTGGTGGTTTTCAGATCTAAGGTTTCTAGGGACTAAGAGAAAGTTGGTTTATGTCCTCTGACAAGGACGGTCAAGCCGAAATCCAAAAAGCTCGTAAGTCATTTTTCTCCCCAAAGGAATAGCCCGGTACGTATAAGAGGCAGTGGTCTTAGTCACCCAACTGCTCCACATAGTCCATTAGGTGCAGGAGGAAGCGTAAGTTCTTCCTCTCCTCCACCAAGTCTACCCACTTCAAGTGGGGGATGAATTCACCTGTTCAAACTCCCATTGCTAATTCGATTGTCACCATGGCACAACCCATTGCAATTCCTGCAGGGACGCCGGATTTACCAGCCTTAGGAGTTCCCTTGCCCATTTTTAATGGGTTAGCAGAAGAGGATGTAGAATTTCACATTTGTGAGTTCCAAAGATTGATGTTCAATTATCGCATCCAAGACGAGGGACATCTCATGATGTTCCTTAATATGACGTTAAAAGGAAGGGCTGTGGTATGGTATCACAGCATAGAGTCTAGGACCATAACCACAATTGATCAATTCTATGTAGCTTTCCGAGGAGAATATGCCCCTGAAAGAGGTGGCCAATATTGGTTGCGTGTCTTGAATGTTACACGCCAAGACCCTCATGAGAATGTGAAAGCATATGCCAAGAAGCTTAAGGAAGTGTTTCGTAAGTTACAAACTTACATTCCCATTCCGCCGGCTGCCCAATTGCAATACTTTTTGCATGGGTTGGATTTTAATATCCAAGTACAATTGAGCAGTGTGGCCTTGGCAGATATAAACACCGCTATTACGCGGACAGAGGGAGTAGAAGCACGATTACAAATGGCCTACTCCTCTCGAATGAATGTTAATGGGGGCTTAGTACCTGGAGGCAATCTACCATTGACGAATGGAAGTCAAGGGATGCCTATGACTAACCCTAATGGGAGAGGGAGCGTGGTTCAGAATGTACCTTTGCTGCCAGCTCCTCCCAGTGTGACTATGCCTATGGCAAGTCAATTGGCTCCACCAAATGTTGGAGGCCAAGTTTCGAATTCTAATGTTGTTCTTGTGGGTCAACAGCCAATGCCACATCAGATTGTTAGGCCAATGGAACGACGGGTCGACGAAGGCTATGAGTTGAGTGCATCTAATGTCCTTGGCAAATTTAAGGATATGATGAAGCATTATACCGATATGATTTCCGAACAATATCGACAAATAGCTGTTGACGTTAATTTCTTGAAGAAGCAACAAAATCTGATAGGGAGTCGACACCCTGAAGAGGGTGGACCCTCTAGATTTAGTTGTAAGTGGTGTGGTGGACAACATTTTCCTAGAAACTGTCCAAATGTTAAATGCGATATTTGTGGAAAGTCCGACCATTTAGCCGCTACCTGTTGGAGTAAGATTAGCTCCCTCCAACAAGGGAGTAAACAGCCAGGCCCAGTGAATCATAGAGCGCAAGGAAATACCCTGCAGCAAAATGATGTACCAAGGCAAATATTGCAGTGGGAAAAGACCACTGTAGAGGAGTTGCCACAAGGCAACGGAGTCAGCCTTATTGAGGTTGTGCGAGTCAATGATGCCGAAACCTCTAACTTAAGAGCCGTGACAAGAGGCCAAAAGGCTAAAGAGGTTGACAAAGATAATGCAAAACCGGTCGAGGGAAACCCTAAACAAGGGGATAAGGGGATGCAAGTCCAGAATTCTAGCATAGAAGGGAGACCGCTAAGGCCGGTTGACAGAAAAGGCGACCCTAAGAAGGATGAAGAAGTGCCAAGAAAGAAGGCAAGAGCCAAGAAAAAAGCACCAAAACTGGGTCCAAAGACCAAAAGAGAGGATGGTTTGGCAAGAAAAGAGAGCTTTGGCTACCTATCATGACTTTGATCTAGCAAGTTCTCTTTGCGAAGTCAAACCAGATGTGAACCTTTTGCAAATGATTAAATTATCTTCAGGAGTATGCAAGGAATTTCAGAAGATCCTACGTATTGGGTATATTGTAGAACCTTTGGGCATAGCACGAGTAGGGGAAGATTGGTTTGAGCATGCTGAAAAGAATTGCCCTACGGTTCCAGCATATGTAGATGGAATATTAGTGGAACATGCTATCGTAGACACTGGATCCTCCGTCAATATCATGAGTTCAGAGTTGATGGAGAGGCTGGGTCTAGGCATCCAAAAAGATAGCTCCACCCTTCTTAGAATGGCTGATGATAGTCTGAGACAACTAGAAGGTTGCGTTACTAGAGTCCATGTTACAGTTGCGAGTGTAGAATGCTTCTTGGACTTTAGGGTGATAAGATTTGCAGGACGTCCTAGCTATGGGGTTTTGCTAGGTAGGCCTTGGGTCTTACGAACAAACTGTCAAGTCGATATACCTGCTGGTCGAGTGGTTCTAGGTAGAGGTTCTAATCGAGTAATAGTCGATGCTTATCCTGAGTCTCCTCAAAGTGAGAGAGCTCCTTTATCTTCTACTGAATTAGAGACAGCAGATGATCCATCTGGTAGTGAGACATCCTCTAGTGATGAATATAAAGAGGGGTCCACTACAGAGGACATTTATCAGATGACTTTAAACGAGCCAATAGAGCCGCAAGATAGGATAAGAGACGCGGATGTGATTGAGTTGGATCTTGGCACGCTGAATGATTCACATCCAATTAAATTAGGTTCCATGCTCAATTCAGCAGAAAGGGAGGACTATGTGTCCTTGATTCAAGAATTCCGCAACATCTTTGCTTGGAGTTATGATGAGCTGAGAGGGATTCCTCCCAACCTGGCTGTTCACACTATTCCTGTAAAAGAAGACAATCGTCCTGTGCGTCAGAAAGTAAGGCGTATGCCTTTTGAATTGAGGGACGGGTTGTTTGAGGAGTTACAAAAGTTACGGAAAGCTGGTTTGATCTTCCCTGTTCAGTACACAGAATGGTGTTCATCACCAATTGTCATCAGGAAGAAGAAAAACAACCAGATCTAATTATGTGTAGATTTTAGAGATCTGAATAAGCAGAGGGTTAAGGATTACTACCCGTTGCCATTTATTAACCAGATTTTGGATCAATTAGAGGGTAGGGAAATATATTCGTTTATGGATTGCTTTGCGGGGTATAACCAGATGGCAATTGTAGAAGAGGACAAGTTGAAAACGACTTTCATTACTGTCTTTGGTACTTTTGTATACCATGTGATGGCCTTTGGTTTGTGCAATGCACCTGGATCATGGCAACAAACAGCGGACAAGACCTTTGGTGACATCTCCTCAAACGAGCTGAAAGTATTTATTGATTACCTGGGGACGGCCACTATAAGGGAAATGATGTTGGCTATTTTAAGAAAGTGTTTTGAGCGCTGCAGATAATTTTGTATCGCTCTTAATCCACGAAAGTGTGTTTTTGGAGTACCTTATGGGCTATTGCTAGGCCATGTGGTCAGTTCAGTAGGGATAGCCACTGACCCTGAAAAAATCAAGGTTATAGTCGCTATGAGTCCACCACGCACTCCGAAAGAGGTTCATAGCTTTCTGTCATCAATAGGGTACTATTGAAGGTTTATAAATTCCTTAGTAGAAAGGACGTTGCCATTAACGAATTTATTATCCTTTAGCTGTTCATTTGAATGGAGCGACCCTTGTAAGGTAGCTTTTGAGGACGTGAAACAGGAGCTAGTAAAAGCGCCCGTTTTAAAAGCACCTAAAAGAGGCAAGGTGTTCTATATATTTTCAACAGCCACCATGCATAGTATAAGCTGTTGTTTAGTCCAAATCTGGGAGGACAAGTGGTATTATCCAATAGCTTTTGCTAGTCGAAAGTTGGGCATTTCAGAGATTAACTATACCTACATGGAGAAGCTGTGTCTTGCGATGGTCTTTGGGACTAAGAAATTCAGGCACTACATCCTCTATGAAAAGGTAGTGTTTTATACGAAGGTGGAAGGGCTTAGATTGCTTATGAACAAGTTGCAGCCGCCTGATCATTTGGCAAAGTGGTTAATCACTTTGCTGGAGTTTGATTATGAGATTAAGAGTAAGCTACCAAGGTTGCAGGGTATTGTGGAATGCCTTGTGGATTTCGGGGAGCCGAAAGATACTTTGGTTGAAGGAAGTGATATTGCAGAAATGTTTAAAATTGATACAGCTTCCATCCCATCTTGGTATGCTGCTATTACGCATTATCTATCAACAGGAGAGAGTGGAGCTGGTTTATCAAAGTCAGAAAGAGGAAAATTAAAAAACAAGCTTTGAAGTTTTCCTTGATCGCAGGAACACTATATCGACAGGGAGTTGATGATATCTATCGCCAATTTGTGATGCCTGACGAGGTTACTTTCATCTTAGAAGAGTGCCATGACTCTGCATGTGGAGGGAACTTTGCGGGATGGTTGACGGCGCAGAAAGCTTTAAGAGCTGGATATTGGTGGCCGTCCATCTTCCAAGATTCCTTTGAGTATCTTAAGAGATGTGATACCTGTCAAAGACATGACAATAGAGAGAATAGGAAACGCCTATCGTGGCTATCCTTCCATTTGAGAAGTGGGGCATTGACTTTGTGAGTCCTATCACCCCATCATCTACTACCCAGAAGAGGTACATTATAGTAGCAACTAATTATTTTACAAAATGGTCAGAAGTGTGGGCGACGAGGCAGGACAATGTGAAAGAGACTGCAAGTTTCCTTTTAGAGCAGATTATCTGTCGTTTCGATCCCCTGAAAGAATTGGTGTCAGACTGTGGAATGCATTTTTTGAACAAAGTGATCAAAAGCTTGACTGAGGCTTGGCAAATCAAGCATAATAAAACGACTCCTTACAATCCGCAAGCAAATGGACAAGTTGAAAGTACTAATAAGCAGCTTGTGGGGATCTTGTCTAAAATAGTCTCTGAGAAGAAACGAGACTGGGACAGGAAGTTGTATGTGGCAGTATGGGTGTACAATACAACGTTCAAGCGCACTACCGGCCATACTCCATTTAAATTAGTTTATGGGGAAGAGTGTGTGTTACCCCTCGAAATCGAGTTGCCAACCATATGGTTTGCAATTGACCACTCTCTAGGAGACGAGGATTCTCTCTTTGAACATTTCACGACCATGCTAATACAAAGAAAATGCATTGCAGGTCCATGCTGGGGATGATGTGAGACCTGCAAAAGAGCTTAAAAGTTGGTTGATGGGGCGGTTAATTCCTTATTTGGAGCACCCATATCTGGAGCAGAGATACCATCAGGGGAAACTCATCTAGTGGAGCAAAGGATACAAAGTGATTGAGCAAGAAGACGGAACCTTTGTGTGGGAGATCAAAGTCTTCTGCCATCACTGCTTACGACTGTTGACAAGTATCCCTGTTGAATTCAATGAAGAAGGTGGGATGGAGCTGTCAGTTCATCCTCTCAACATGCTAAATTTTGATTATCATAATTACGAGTAGAGGAGTTCGTGATGGCCGGCTGTGTAAACCCATTATGGACGTACACATTATATTTTGACGGAGCGTCCAGGGGCCCTAATAAAAAAGGGAGTGTTGAAGTAGTAATCCGAGATCCCTAACGTAGAGTTACAATGAAGTTAGCTGCTTATCTCGGGGTAGGATTCACTAACAATATGGCGGAGTATAAAGCCTTGATTATGGGACTGCATATTGCCAAACAAGGTGGTATTCGTCAGTTGTTAGTAAAAGGGGATTCCCAGTTGATCCTGAATCAGCTAGACAGGACATACACAGTGAGGAATTCCATTCTTTGTATGTATCATCGTACTGCAATGACCCTACTTGAGGAGTTTGAGAGAGTGTCTTTTCACCTGATTCCACGTTACTGGAATCAGTTTGCGGATTCACTGGCAAATCTTGCTTATGAAGAAGACATTTTCTTTAACTGTGGTCCTAGTTTGGATATTGTTATCAATGATGAAACAGGACCCGGTCGCTTGTGGGGAATGTTATCATAGCATGCAATATATGGCAGACGATGGTTGATATGGGTGATGCAAAGAGTAATCGAGACCAATCTACCGTTATTATCCTAGACCCATAGGTTGATTAGACAACATGTTATGCGTACGCCTCTTGCTATATATGCAGGAGGGATGGGTCATAACCTTATGCATTTAGTTTAGGGCTGGGAACCCTGTGGTTTTCCTCCTTGGAAAGGGGCATGTTATTGTATATTTGTACTATTCCATGGAAGTAAGTGCAGGTGCTATTCTGTTTTATCTCGTTAGGCCAAGAGGGCCCGTTTTGTGAGGTGTTATTATTTTATTTCATTAGGCTAAGAGGGCTAGTTGTCTGTTTAATGTAGGTGCGGTTAATGGTTTCTTGTTTTAGTTTTGTGCTAGACAGATTCGGAAGAAGAGCTTGGAAGGAGCCTTTTGTTGTGCGGAAGCTTCTTGTGGCCCTATCCCGATGATATCTCTCCTTTATGAGTACTGTGGTTTTTATGCTATATGTGTTTGTGTACTTGTTAGGGGGACTTTTCTTTTCTTATTGGGGACTGGCGTCCAAGACATGTAAGTCTGAGGGAGGTCTGAGTAGTCGTTGCCTCCTGTAAAGACATTGTCATGCATCAACAGACCTGTTTCAGAAGTAGTCCTAGTGACCCTATTCTGCTAGCCTGCTAGGCAACCATTCTAGGAGTTCTTGTTAGTTGTGAGGCACTTAGAGAAGCGTGCCAGAAGAAAATAATGATGATAGAAGGAAAGAAACCTTGAATATCCCAAAAGATAATAACTATATACAAAGGTGTGTAAAAAGGGGTTCTAACCCCTATAAAAATAGAAAAGAAAAGAAAGGAACATTTATAAGCAGTTGACCATCGCCTTGCGGCGGAGGCCTGGTAGATTCCTGGGGACGAGTCAGACCCGGGGCCAATGCCTTGCCTTCCTAGGGGTGGCTTCTTGCTAGAAAAGAAGAAAGTAAGGAAGGTTGGAGAGAAAATAAAAGTGAGCGTCAAAAAAGGATTAAGTGTCGCCTTGTGAGGGCTTGGTAGGTTCTTGGGTACCAAGACAGGACCTGAGGCCGATACCCTGTTCTCCTTGGGTCACTACGCTTAGGTCCCTCGTTTTTACATGCCCAAGTATATCAATAAAATAAAACCCTAGAAGAAGGAATGCGCTAAAAGAAAATACTTCTTGATCAGGTTATAGGAGTCCTCGCCTAGTAGGAGCTCTTGGTTGTGTTGTCCTTGGTTAGGTAGGTAGTTCAGACCACCACTTAGGGCAACCTCTTTGATAGTTCTTTTTAGTTTGGCCGTATTGGAGCAGTCGGTTAGTGACTAGCTTTGGACCTTTTATCAGATTATGCTAGGCCTACTCCTTGTGGATGTTATGCCTTGGTTTTGTCAGGGGGTAGGGTGAGCATTGTGCTATGTTTAGTATGTATCTATTTTGTATCAGCTTGATGCTTCCTTTGGTTGTTTTGTGCAAATCTACTGTGGGATTCGACAGGCTGAGTCACCCTATCCCGTGGCCACCAATGAGAGTGGAGTTTTGATGCCTAGAAGTGCTTAAAAATAGCTAAAAACTATGAATATCAAGGGAAAAATATTCAACGTCGAAGGCGGCGGCTCCAGCTAGGATGATTTTAAGCACCAAGTGAATTACGACTCTTTAAAGGCGCTTGAGTGACACTTGTTGATTTTTTATAAATTTTTAAACTACCGTGCGGGTTGTTAGGAGTTGCCAACCAATGCGGGATATCAAGCCGAACGCGCAGAAATTTACAGCACTCGATTTGGACATCGGACAGGGAAATGGCTAACAAATGGGCAAGATTTGAAAAGGTGGACTTATTTTGGCCAAGTGGGGTAGTGACCTTTGGGGCCCTGGGTAGCATTTTATGCAACAAAAAATCGTGGGGAGAGAGAAGAAGCAAAAAACGTGGGGAGGAGATGTCAGAATGCGCCCGATTTTTGCGCCCAATCTTGGAGGATGCATCATGCAGCCTGTGAGCAACCCACCCAATGGATCTTGGGCCTTGATTCCCTCCTGTATGCTGATTATATCGCCACCTCTCGCTTGCGCAATGATGGCCTGGATGAAGATCTCTGATTTTAGTCTTTCTCTCTCCTCCCTCTCTCTCCCTTAAGGGGCTGTTTTTGTGTGGAAGAAGACAATGAAGAATGATGGAGGAAAGCTTGTCCGGATGAGACTTGATTGCTTCCGGATGGATGAAGACATGAAGAGTGCTGTTCTTGAAGATGCTGAGCATAAAATGCATGCTGAAATCAATCTCGTAATCAAGATCAAGAAACCGAGACCTGAAAATAAGCGGTAATGCTATTTTTACAAAGAAAAATGATCTTTTTATGCTATTTGCTTTATGAAACCTTGTTCATATGGGATGAAAGTTCATTGTGATATTGTTTGCTATGAGTTTCAACTATTTGCAACCTGAAAATCAGAAAATATAAGGCTACATGGCCAGAATTAGTGTCGAAATATATGAGAAACACGCGTTTTAAGGGTAAAATTGGGGGTTTTGCTATATAAATGAGAAATATGATATGTCACACAAACTAAATCTTAGTTTTTGCTGTCAATGAACCTAAGGGCCGCAACCCACAATCAAATTTCATTTTCAGTCATTATTTATTAAAGAAAAATAGGAAAAATACCAAAAAAATGAAAAAAATGGGTTTAAAATTAGGAAAAAATAGAAAACGGATTGAGGAAAATTAGGGAAAATTATATCTATGTTTGTGAAATGTATAATGATGGCAAAGCACGAGGTTGGCCTCGGGTTGTCCCCGTTTCTATGTTTTGTGCATATTTATCGGGTTTTTAAAAGGAAAAAATGCATAGAAACCATACTTAACCGATCAATGATGCAAAATGCTAAGAGTTGGATGAAAAGGGGTTGAAACACTGAAAGATAAAGAAAAGATTTGATTTATGCATTGCACTTGGCATATAGGAAACGGTTTAAATAAAGAGGATGGTAGCATGGGCATATGGCTCGGTACCTTCTTTCAATGCAGCACGCATTAGTAAAATTCATGGAAAGAATGCTTTATGCACTATGCACGATACTGATCTTTCTTTTGTCTAAGCATATAGCCATACATGATTTGCATTAAGAATAATAGTTAAAAGATATCAGAAAAACCTCCTGGATGCGTGGCACCTGTCTTCCTTAGGTTGTGACCGACAATGAGCGTGAGAGAATGTCCTAAGCTGTAGGTTAGTCGTTGGGTCCTAAGGGGAAAGTGTAGTGAGGAATGGTACATTCTGGAACGTAAAATATTGGTACCTTGAGAGGAGTTTGTGCTCGTTTGTGTTATATGTTTAGCAGCGCATCAAAGGGCCAATCCCCGCGATATAGGAGAGCTACAGTGGGGCTCCGACTATTAGTCGGTGGAGTGCCTCCTGTGTGTGTGTGACGAGGTGTTATGCCTACGTACTTTGGGTTCTCCCTTTGAGGAGTTTAAGGGAAACGTTGGACTATAAACTATAAACACAGGAATTAAGCTTTAGGGTAGTTTGTCCTTTAGCATTAGATTGACGCTCCTGGTCCGCGAGGCCGTGAGGGTGTTTGTGTGTCATGAGCATGAGGTCCGGCTAGTGCTATAGCCAGTGCGGGCCCATTTTAGGTCCCATCACACCAGTTCGAATATGGAGCTGAAACACGCTCCAAAATCCACATTCTGATCTTCTTGTTCAAAAGCTCTAGCAGCTTAAGCAAATATGCTCGAGGCACTAGAATAGGCTTTAAATTCCATGGCACATGAGATACTGTAAAGAACACCATAGGTGCAACTATGATCGGATCAACACATCCAATTTTATCTAGCTAAAACGCAAAGGCTTTCCCATGCCTTGCCAACATCTGCAAGAAACAAGCTCTGTCTGTAGGCAAAAGAAAGCTTGTATCCAAATTTCAACTTTTGTAAAGTTTCAGCTGTAAATTTATATCCTACTCTATGTGGATCCCATAAACTAGGCTGTTGAGTCACTTTTTCAGCCAACCCATCACTCTTTGGCGGTAAAGGCAAAGCCACAGGCTTAACCTTCTTTGCAATTGTTTTATACTTTGTATCCACCCTTGCTTCAGTCCTGTTTTGTAGTCCATATTGCAGCCCATAACATTCATGCTTATCAAACTCTTGAATGACTTCATATATCTCTAAAGTATCAATATAAATAACCTATTTTTTTGCCCTATTTTCAGCATTAATTGCTGCATAAATTTTAGCCACTATATCAACATCAATCAGCCCTAAAAATAGCCTTGAAATACCTTAATTTGCAACCATCAAACCATATGTCTTTAGCTCTTTTTCAGTCCATCCTACATATTTCTTTTTAGCCTTACACATGATTGCTGAAATATTCTTAAAACTGCCAAGACTACACGCACTCCATTCCTGAAATTGAAACACAAACACAGTTTCCCCCTTTCTTGGAGGCATAATTATCTTCATAGAGGCTTTATTATAGCCTCCACTCATAGCAGTGATGTCTAAAATCTCTTACACTCTCGTGCATTAGGTGGCATGGGATTATCCCGTAGCCTATCCTGATTGCAGGGATGATTCACACAAAGAGTGAGAAATTGTATCGCCTTTGTATTGTCTCTACTCCGAACCTGAGCATATGAAGAACTATCATCCAAAGCTTTTGTTTCCAGCCTTGATTCTGAAATATAGGGAGGCCCCAAAATCACTGGATAACTACATGAATCTTGCACAAAAAAATGATATTTATCCCTAACATCTCCAATAGTCACACCCGGGTAGTTCGCTATATGTATATCCTCTATATCATGTGCATTCAAGGCCTATTTATAAATATCCTTAACTGTGAATTTTTTTAAAATAAAATATAACCCTTTTCTATTCAATCTATAAGTAAGCCCTTTATATGGGACCCTTCTGTATGTAAAAAATGTGTAAAAATGGTATTTTAAAAATCTCTTATGTTGAACTCACGTGATACATATATATATTTATGAGTGATCTCCCTAGGTAGTCACAGGTACATTCGGACAAGCCACATAAATATCCCTTAATGCATTTTTTGTTGCCCGCATGTGCCATCCTGGATCTACATCAATTGGCCAACCTCCATTCTCATACAAGCTGCAGGCTATGACATTGATTTCGGAACCATGATCCAAGAGAGCTATGCAAGGTGTCTCTCTTTCTCCCACTGTAACAATTGTCTCTATTGTAGCACAAGCCCAATGTATTCATGAATAATGACTGCTTGAAATATAATGAGCATCTTCTTCTTCATGTACTTGTTGATGGACATCCCCATTATATATAGCCTTCTCTGTATGCTTACTGCTACCCATAAGACCAATTTTAGGCACAAGCTTGTTGTCTACACTCCCATTTAACCCATTTTCAACATCAACCTGGTCCAAATTAGCATTACATGCATCATCGTATTCCCTCTAAAGTTGTTTCTCTATGTCTTTGTCAACTTGCATCAATCCTTGCAAACCTTTACCATCAAATTTTCTTTTTTGTTTCAACATATCAATGATTGCATCATGAAATTCATACTTCATGATTCCAAGAATTGTGGCAAGTGGGAATTCCACTCTACTGCCAAATACGCAATCTTCCAAGACCTTTTTAAGGTTTGAGGCAATCTCAAGATCCGATTGTAACATGTAACGAGGCTACTTGCCTCTTTCCTTCCCTTCTTGTTTCTTCTCTTGAGCTGCATCCTCCACAATATGCTCAGGTATGACTCTTTCAGCCTCTTCTATGCTGCTCCATTTTACTTTGTGTTATGCATTTAGATGGGCCTGAAAAGGAAGGACGAGTAGTGTCCCCATCTCTTATTCTCTTTTCTTTCACAAGAGCTTCTTGATTATGAACCTCAGCCAAATAAGCATAGGCTGAAAATGAATCCACTGGTGCACTCCATCATGTTCTCCCTTGTATACTCTAACTTAGGTAAGCTAATTTAGACTTTCTTGTTTTGCCTTTTTCCATGCAATCTAATGCTTGCATCCAAACACGAGATTTTGATTCAGCCATGCCTCCTTTACGAGCTTATTTGGTCCTTTCAATTTCTAACCTATATTCGGCTACATCTATGGCAACAAATGGTGTCCTTGCTGCCATCTCTTCCAACCTCTTTTGCATGCCACTATTTCGAAAATTTGGCTCTATTGGAAGACCAGTTTCTATTGCATGTATTTTGCTATCTTTCCAAAAGACTAACCTTTTCGCTTCTGCTTCATGGTAGGCTCTATAGTCTTACTTTTCATGTTGTAAACGGTCACATCAAATGCATCTCCTCTTGTATCCTTCTTTGTATGGTCTTTGGGCTATTGCCTGACCCTTCTCTTCTACTTTAATATCCAACTTTTCGACCTTTGCATAGATTTGTGTCAAATTCAGCCTCAAATCATGCATGCCTTTGATAAATTCATCCACATCATCACCTTTAAGGAGTCGCACCACAACAGGTATAGCTAGTTGTTGTGCCATAGCCATAGGTGCCTTGGCTGCAATTTCAGCCCCCTTCTGAGCACTGGTAGGTATGGTGCTTGTACCCCATCTTAATTTCATCTGCTCTTTCTTTACCAACATATACATTGCCTCAGTTACATTAGCCCAATCTGATTTCGATACCGTTTCAGAAGAGGCATCTTCTAAATGATCAATCAGCTTCTCTTGCAAGATAGGATCTCCAGTCTTTATAAAAAAATCAATTTTGACTCTCCAATGATTGCTGCTCATCGGCATTCAACTATGCATACTGACTTTCAAATTCACAGAGCAAAGATGTAGTAGTCAACCCTTTATTATGCTTTTCAATACAATTTGTAAATGTCTTTTTAGTTACCAATCATGCATCTTCTAAGAAAAACTCTTCTCTCAAAGCTTTCTTAAAAGGTGTTGCCCAATCAGCATATCTTCTATATAACTCATTAATCTAATCATGCAATGCATGCATTGCCAAATAGGAGAAATACAAGCTCCATGCATACTATGGTACCCCATGAAACAACATCTTTTCTTCATATAACCGAAGGCCGAAACATTTTGACCCTTAAACTGCTTCAATTCCTGTCCCACTACATGCAATGCATTCACAACTAAGGAATGAATTCTTTATGCTTCCTGCCGAGTTTGCATCTATTATTGTAACAACAGCTGTTGATGTTGTTTTTGTTGCAACAAAGCAATCATCTGTTGTAAACCATCACCACTACCTAAACCTGCAAAATCTCCCATCTTTACAGACTTGCTGCTGACTTTTACGTCGGGTTCACTACTATCGGAGTGTTTGGGGTCAAAAGTCTACCACAAGGGTAAGAAATGATAGGGTGAATGGAGATTCAGGGAGAGCAATTGATGAAAGAGAAGGGGCTCAAAGAAATAGAAGATGTAGAAGAATACTCATAGAGGTGAAGCCTGTCAATTTATTTCTGCATCCTGAGAAGATAAATCTCTTGTAGATCAAAAACGTACATCAAACAACAGCTTCATCTCTACTGCCCAGACCACCAATCTGGTGCTTCCATTGGCTCTGAAAGGGGGTAAAATATCAGGACACCTGCTTTGAATTCTCCCAGATCACTCCTTCTTCTTCTCCTAGTTTCGGAGTGATGTTTGCTGCTTGTAAACTATGATTGTGTGTCACACAATTTCGCCAATCCTTCATTTTGCATAAAATTCCCCAAAAATGGCTAAAAGTCACTTACTTTTTTTACATGTCATTCTATTCTAGAAGTTGTCTACAACTTTTGAATATTTACATGAAGTAATATCCAAAATATCAAAAATAGGCTAAACTTATCCAAAAATCTAGTATTTTTGAACCATCCACACTACACTAATGACTAATATAGCATTGACTCTCTAAATCAATAAGAAATCCGAATGACAATGCACTCTAGAGTTTTTCACACTGTGTCTACATAGTGGCATGACAACGCTAGGCTACATAGTGTCTACATAGTGGCATGACAACACTAGGCTACACTGTGTCTACATAGTGGCATGACAATGCTAGGCTACCCCCAAGCTAGTTACGAGACCCTACTCCAAGGGGGTCATGGTTATCACTTCGAGAGGCTTAGACCAGCTCCGTAAGTGAAAGGTATCCCTATAGGGATAGCCTCAGGTAGTAGGAAATGTGAGTGCCAGGGGGGGCTCTGGCTGTAAATTTTGCATTACTTCTAGAATCTGATGACCCCCTTCGTGACCCCAGGATGGGAACTTGGAACCCTAAATACTAGTTACAAGTGTGGAATCTTGGTGGGCAGAATACCCTCGTGGAATTCTATATATCTTTTGTAGGATTGAAAAGATGAAAATTGTAATAAACTTTCAATATAATAAAATAATTTGTTTTTATTCAAGGATTGTTTGAATTGTATGCATGTCTATGAAATAAGTTACATGAAGGAACTTGTGATTTAAGGTGCTAATTAGGAAGTTGGTTGTATATGTTTCAATAAATATGCTGTAGGTAATTAAAAAGCTAAAGATAATATTGTCATCAAAGGAAAGCAGGTGGGTGTGAACCACGACGGGTCCCGTCCAATGGTAGGGTGGTCCTGGTTAGCTAGGAGCTTTTCTAAATCTGTGATAGAAATATGAAGACGATAAATTGACCAACTAGTCATTAGGTAGAACCTACTTGCATTGTTTTAGGGGGCTAGAATGGGATTTTTCCTTATGGGTAGGAGGGTTGACATACCGCACTCCCCTCCATCTCCCATTCTCTTTGAACCAAGTGCAATGGCAAGTTTGCTTCAATTCGAGTATTCTTGAAGGAAGTGGGAACTCAAAATTACTGACGCTAGCTGGCTGTTAGGAGACCCATCTTATTTTTGGAACTCAAAAATTCAGGTCGATCCTAGTGGGTTTGGTCATAACTCTTCCGTTGTGATGTAGACTTAGTAGGGCCTAAGTCACAAACCCCATGATACTCCAAGGGAGCGCTAGGCAGCATCATTTTGAAAAACCTACTGATGCACTACTAAAAGGTGTGCCTTGGATTGAGACCGGCGCACACCTCACAATGCATGAGGATGCTTTTTAGGAAAATGTGTTCGTGGCATGGTGTATTAGAAAGACATGACCTCAAGCATATCATCATTACATGTCGATTTAAATATCCTTGCCACAATTTCAAACATTCCATTGAGTGGGGCAAATGATTCTATCAGCGGAAGATTTGTGCTCTTTTGCCATTCTATAGATTGTTCATTGTGTATGGCTTAGTTTAATACCAACTAGTGGCTATGGCTTAGTTGTGCTCACTTGATAGTGCTTTTGATTCTTCACCTCCAAATATTTGTTGATGCAATTTAGCTTTGATGTTTAATCACCTTTTGATTGTGGTGTCACTTGGGTCATAGGCAAGGCATTAGTTTCTTACCTCTTGGGTTTTAGCTCAATAGTTTCTTGTTCACTGGTTCTTTTGGGCATGGTTGGTTCCTTCTCTTTTGGTGGAGTAATAAAAAGCATCAATTGGGGATTGTTGTTGCTATGGATCTTGCATTGTAGATTTGGTAGTGGTATTGGTCCTTTAGCTTAGGTCATACTAGTTACACAAGTTACCATTGTGTGGCTAGTGTGGTTGGGGAAATCTTTGTTTGATATGACACTACAAGATTTGTGGGTATGGGTTTTTGAGGGTTTGTATTGGTTTGGGCTGTATAGTCTTCACCATAGGCTAATTTACTTGTTCCTTAAAAACATGTTCAATCTTGGGTCTTGAAAGCATTCATAGATCGAGATGTTAGACACACTTGGGAAGCCACATGTGGTGATTGCCTTGATAGTAACCTTACACCTTGATTTGGGTATCCTCTGCTTCCGTCTTTGTTGCATCTACTTTTTGCACTTAGGTTTGGTAGCCTTGGGAGAGAGAGGCATGAGAAATATTTCCTTGGATTTGTATTTTGGTCTCCACTAGTAAGAATTGGTTGTCTTTTTTGTTTCTATTTTGACTTATTGACATGATGTAGTTCTTTGGTTTGTATATCAAGTGATTCTTCTGGCAAGTGCTTATCTCCTTAGCTAGTCAAACTCGTGCATGGAGGGGTAGGGTTTTGTTTTTCTTTTTTCCTTTACCTAATATCCCTAAACTAGATAAAGGACAAAAGTTGTGCATGCTAAAGTCATGAATGGAGGGGTCCAGGTGCCATCTTTGTTTTGTCATTTATCTAATTTATTTAAACTTAAAGCAAGGATCACATTGCATCTAGAAACATTAAGGGAATATTCTTTTAGACATAGTCAATATTGTACTTCATTTGATACTTAAATGGATGTCCCAAGAGAATCTCTTTTACTGTGTTTCCGACCACGTTACCGCAGCACAGAGGAGCGGAAACTGGGAAGAAGGAAAAAGAGCAAAAAAGGCGCCTTGAGTGGCAACCAATCCCTGAAAATTTCAAATATTCGGACACGACCCTCAAGAGGCTTCGCTCTTGGGCCACGACAATAAAATAGGAAAAGGCGCACCATTAAAATACCATTAAAATATGGGAGCGCCCCCAAAACTGTGTAAAAGAGTGCCAGGCTCGCTCCTGTGCAAAGTGTATGCATTAGTGGGAATAGGGTAAAGTAGAATGGTGGAAAATGGGAAAGAGGGCCTAGGCTGCGGCCGGCCATGTAAAAGAGGAAAAGGGGATGACCGCCCGGAAGGGATTTAGGGTTTTGTATATAAAGTTGAAAAATGAATGAGAAGCTCATTCTTTGGTGTGTGGCAAAAGGAGTCCTCTTCTTCTTCTCTTATTCTCTCTTTCTTGCTTGTGTGTGCTCTTGAGAGAGGGAGTGTGAGAGTGTGAGGGAGTGAGTGTGTGTGAGGGTGAGGGATCAAGAGGGTGAAGCTCTTCACCATCTCCTCTCCTCTTCTTCTCTTCTCTTCCCTTCTCTTCTCTTGCGCGCGCGGCTATGGAGGATGGAGCTTGGTGATGGAGGAGGCTTGAGGATGCTTGCGCTAGCATCTAGGATCATGGAGCTACCGGAGTGCAAGAGAGAGGAGGGTACTCGATCGAGCATCAAGGTAAGCTCACTATGTAGTAGTCGAGTTTTTGTTGTTGCTCAAGTTGCTCATACCAAGCCTGTTTTGCCACTATGATGGCTTTGATTAGAATGTTAAACTCATTCATATGTGGGTTCATGTTTGTAGTGCCCTAGGTGGTAATATTGCTAATTCTACTTCTATTAAAATGCCCTATGCTTTCCCTCTCCAAGGTTTCTAACTTTACATTTCTTGACTAGCTCATGACATGGACATGGTAAGGTTTGACAACTCTAAATGTTATATTTTTCTTATGGCCTTTGATTGTATACCAAGGCACTAACTAGAACAATCAACTCAAACTTTCTCTATGCCATGTGCTTATCAAACCATGCATTTTTTTTTGCCTTCTCAATTCAAGGCATGCGTACCCAAGAGATACACCTTTATTAAGCACTCAAGTTTCTGGTGCGCAGATCGGTCGCAGAATGCTCTCGTAGTGAATCCCGGAAGGTCCTCAAGAACAATGAACTCTACCTTTTTGCACAAAAAACAATGTAAAAGCATGAACGACAAGAAGCAAGAGACCAATTGGGTTCAATCTCCCCCCATGCCTTGTGTGAGCGCTTCACAAAGCACGTATTTTATGTATATTTCAATCTTCATGCTCAATAATAGCCCAATTTACAAAAATATGACAAGCTTTTAGCTTTTGAGTTTGCTTTCTACAAAAATAGGAAATAAAGCTAATGGACGGTGCCCATAGAGTCTGGCACGCCCAATCTCAATGTCCAAATAGAAATAACATATCCGTGCGCATAGGCGCATACAAAATAATAATCAATAATCGATGTCTCAATAGACATAACAAAATATAGGCGTGGCGCCTATCAAAATATAGTCCAAAGGTTGAATACTCGCTAGACTCCAATGCTTTCCTCCGCCACTGCTGCTATCTCTACACATCAACTGAAGCATTCACAATCGTTAGTAAAATAATACAATTAAATCGACAAAAGTGAATACCTAGCAGTCTTCAGCTACATAAATAAATCAACTGGTTAGAAATAAATCCTAACCTTAATTTATTACGAGTGCGCACTCTAAACTCATAAACGTTTATTAATTTAATATGCATTTTGCGGAATCACCCGCTATGGAATCACCCACGTACACACTAAATTAATGAAACACCCGAAAAGGATAGGCGTCCCCATCAACTTCTCGCACAAAGAATCCTCTTTGTGTATGAGCCCCGGTCATCTAAGTTTACGGAATCCACCGTAAAACCTCACGGAATCCACCGTGGCATGGAATCCACCGTGGAATATGCCTCCTGGCATCACAATCGGCTCCATCTTTGGTGCCTATGCATCACTCTTGTACCACTACTTGCAAAGCTAGGAACAATAAAATCCACTCGCAATGATGACATCGGTGCCACATGTTAGCCTACTTAGATTTCGACCTGTGGCTATGTTGTATGCTATTTGATAAGATCATAAAATTTCCACGAGCTTATTATCCTAGTATGTTCTATTGGTAGGGATAGTTTTAGTAAGGATGTTTATTAGTATATTATTCATTGATTGTTATGTTTTATTGGTAGTGATAGTTTTGGTAAGGATGTTTATTAGTATATTATTCATTTATTAGTATGTTCTATTGGTAGGGATAGTTTTGGCAAGGATATTTATTAGTATTTTATTCATTGATTCCACTTGGCCATTAGCTTTAAGATGGTATAAAGAAAAAATTCTATGAATTACTAGGAATGTATAGAGAAGGTGCTCTATGAATCCATTGATGAAAGGAGTTTCATGGTCGCTCATGATCTCGATGGGATAGCCAAATTGTGAGATGACTTAGTCCTACGAAATTAGCCATAGTCATAGTGTCATTGTTCTAGATGGTATTAGCCTAATTCTTTATATAATCATTAGTGGTGGAAATCATGTATCAATAGTGGAGTGAGTTCCATCTTATCCTTTTTTATTGGCACCATAGTCTGCTAGCACTCATTAAAATGTTTCACAAAATGTGCCATGACCTTGGACAAGGTAGGTCGCCTTAGTGTACAGGCAAATCATCACAATGTTTCACAAAATGTGCCATGTCCTTGAACAATTTTTAAGTTTTTTTGTTGGCATAAAAATGGCCTCCTATTGTCCCTGTCTATGCTCCTTGTATGCTCAATATGATGTTATATAAGCTTTAAAGAGCAGAGCCTCTTATTGAGGCTTGAACAAGTGGACATTGGGAATATTATCATTAATTCCTATCTCCTTTTTGACACTTGTTACTGTGGTTGTGATCGGCAATATAATGTTTTTTTTCTTTGTACACAATCATAGTGAAGTTGAACTCCAATAGAAGTAGAAGCTATCTAGTAATGTGACCTCTAGTGCATGGTTTGTTCATTAGATAAAGCAATGCTAGATATGGTTTCTAGTGCATGATTTGTTCATTGGATAAAGTAATGCTTGATGGTCTACTAAGAAAGTGAATGGGGTTGTAGGCAAGTAGAGACAAAAATTTTTGACTACATATAATACCATATTAGAGAATTTGGGAAACTCCCAAGTTTCACTTTCAAATAAGGAGTAAAGATTTGACCAAGTAGCTAAATCTTAACCCCATATTTCAGAGTGGGACTTGGGGGGATTGCTTATATAGTATCTAGGGAAAATTTCACCTTCAAGTAAGGAGATAAGATTGGACCATGTGTCCAAATATTAATCATATTAAGAGTTCCCAAACTTTATGAAAATATTCGAATTCTTGAATATGTGGTTATATGTCATTCCCAATCATTCTCTTTCCAAATACTACATTTATGTATTAATGAGCTATTTGCTAACAAAACTCACTAGAAACTTCATAATATGTTTACCAAGTTGGCACAACAATACTTCAATGCAACTTTAGATGTATCAATGTATATGTCCAAACGTGACCATCCAATCTAAGGCTGGTAAGATGGATGTGGTTTATGAGAGTCTTCTTCAACACTTTGTATGCAACTTGGCAGGTCCAATCCTAAATAGTAATAAGATTATAGAGGAATATTTCCCCCATTGGGTTAATTTGAAGTGGTAAGTCCATATCCATCCAAATCTTCATTATTTGTAATATCATTTTTTGACACAATATGGCTTTGGATGAGTCCATACTTTATCTACACAATACCAGTTAAAGGGATTGAAGGAGAGTTGGCATTGTCTACATCTGTTCAAATGCCAACCTTAAACCTTCCAATTATTCATCCTTATTAGAGCTAACATATAGGTCTTCCATGAACACTTTGAGCCATTTTAATAACATGCCCTTGAAGATTATTCACATAAAATGTTGGTTCATTGCTCAAGTCAAAGGGCATGACTATGTATGTGAATATCACCATTCTATGGCAAAGACTATTTTGTGATGGTCATCTACATGGACTTGCACTTGATTATAACTTGAGAATCCATGAAGAAATTTGTATGATTTCTTTCTTGGCACACACAATCATGTGTTCAGTTTTGAGCATGGGTAATGGTCTCTCTTGGTAGCTATGTTTACCTTCTATAATCTTCATATACTCAAATATTTTCATTTTTTTAAAGTACTAGGTCAATAGGAAATGCCTACTTTAAATGCTCAATTTCATAGATGAATCTTACCTTAAGGAGCTCATCCAACTCTTTGTGAATATGGTGTCCATAACCTACATTCATTGGAGAGAGTTGTTATTTGATTGGTTTCAACATCAAGGTGTATTGGAATATATGTGCATTAGCACATGGGGTGGAATTCCCTTGATATCAATGTAATTCTAAGTAAACATATATCAAAACTCTTTCTACAAGGCTTATAAGCATGTCCTCTTCCATATTGATGTCTTGAGCAATATATATTGATCAGGGTGTATCTCTCTCCCAAGCCATGTTTACTCTTGTACTTTTGCAAGTCCCTAGATGGGCTTATTAGATTCACCTTGTCCCTTCACACACCAAGTATCCATATGATATTATCTCCCTTCTTGAATTTTGTGAAGTGTTTTGGGAGATCTTAGGATTTTATTGGGATTTAAAGTCTACATTTCTCTAAGCATTCCTTAGCTATCTCCCTCATAGGGTGGATTGGAAGATCTCTCTTTTTTTTCCATACATTGATAGATTGAGAGTTCTCAGAATCACTACTTATACTATATTCTGACTTTGAACTTGGTTCTTTTGACCTCATAGGAGAGTTGGGTTCTAAGTTTCTCCTCTCTTTGTTGCAATGACATTGAGATAAGATTTTATTGTGAATATACAAGTTTTGATAAGCAAACCTTCAACTTTGAGGTTTTTTATCTACCAAAAATTTTTGTGTTATCTATTTGTCTAAGTCATAGTTATCTGACTTGTTATCTAAGTCCTCTTAGGACTCTCATAGTTTCAATGTTCATCTCTTGATTCACTATTGCCAATCCATCAGACTCCTTAAATTGCATTAGGGTTGTTGCCGTGTCATTATGATAATCTAATATCACTTATGCATCATTGTCTAGTGCTAGTTAGGACTCTCTATAACAACTCTAAATAGATTGGCTTTGAGGTTAACCTTGAGATACCATTGCCATTGTGTTGGTATATTTCAAAGATCAAATTTTTTGTAGGGGTACAAAACCCTTTCATCCTAGGTTGTGCTAATGGCTTAGGGTTCATCATAAGCAATTGCATTGAGAATAATTCCATGTGAGGTTCAAAGTTGTGCACATTGGACTCTTCCATCCCCTTTTGATTCATTCTCTCATGGACTTCTCAGCACTCTCCCTCTACATGAATGGAAATTCCAAAGTTGCAAGTATATGTATTGAGTCCTATTTATCTTTGGGGCAAGGAATGTACTTATTAAGTAGTTTCAATGTAGGAGGGAAATTTAAATCTCCTCTTAACATGTTGCACACCAAGACAGCCCTCTAGCTTTCCATCTCAATTCTAACCGCTTTCTTCATATTCTCAAGAAAACTAGACCTTTACCTCAATCCTTGATTAGTCTTGCATTTTGCATCTAGGAAGTCCAAGAAACATGTATTAATTCAGTCCTTTCATAGCAACAATTTTGACCAAATGTATAGTACAAATAATCTTAACATGTCGGTTCTTGAGCACTCCCAGTGGGTAAACCTTAAATCCATCAACCACATTTAGATTGAAGTGCATGTCTTCTATAGGAGGTTTTCCCCAAGCTTCGAGAACCGCTTGATTCACAATAGTAACTCCTACTCTAGTATCAATATTTCTTCTTCTCATATAGTCACCCATGCCTTCCTTGAGGAGGATAGCATGACACTTAGCTCCCTTCCAACTAGTGTTAAAAGGGATACCTCTCACGAAAGAGGGTGGCACCTAACCTTATTGATCACCTCTAATGGATACTCTAGGTTAGGACATTTACGTACTTTGGTGATGCTTGCCTTTTTGGTGCTAGGTGTTTTGATATTGGGTCTAGTAATCGTACTCTCTATACTCACAAGCAAGTGGCTACTTACTTTAGAAATGTAAGGATTCCATTGAGATTCCATCACTCTTCAAGGTGATTTTGATTTCAACATGCTTATTTCTCTTTTTTTGAGCCCTTTTTACATATCATTTTTTTGGTGATGGAAGGGCCAAGGATGTTGGCTCCTCCTTTCTTGCTTTGATATCTTGTGATGGTATTAACAAGGATTGGAATGGTGTCCGTGTCAACAAGAATCAACTCCACACTAAAGAGACTCACGGGCATTGATGGGATGATTGCCTTATTTGTGCTAGCTTGAGTGTGATATTTGATTCAACACAATTTTGTTCTAGTCAGTTATCCTTAGGAGGCTCTTATTTCTAAGGGCTTTCATAGACACATGCCCTTGATGTTATTGGTTATTGTACTCTTATTGTCTTGTGGGATTAGATCATTCCTCACCCTCTACTACATTCTAATATCATGAAAATAAGTGAGTGGTAGTCCATGAGGGGTGTGTTGCCTTCTTTGATGTAGGTGGCATAAGGATTTGCCCAAGAGGTCTATGCACCTTGATGGATTAATATATACTCTTAGAGCTATTAATGTTTGGTCATGTGGGGCTAGTTAAGGCTAGTTGTTAGGGTCTTTGGTAGAAAGATCCACAATTTTGGTATTGAAATATGATACAAGCATATGGCAAGATAAGAAAGCCTTATTGGGACTAGATAGGTAATATAGATGTATGTCACAAGTCTCCACAATTTGTGCATACTCAACTAGGTTTAGGGCACTTCAACAATAGGTTGCTATTGTAGTGTATGCATTGCACATTCTGTTGTTGATAAGATCTTAGTTTCTTTATGATTTTTCATCAGCTTGGAGAGCTCAAATTGCTACTATTTGAAGATAATCAAGATAGCATATGTTTAGTTACTGATCTCTACACTACTTCATTGGATTGGATTCTTGAATCATTCTCTCATTTTTGTCCCTTATCCTCTCCCCATATGCAGGTCATCAATGTGAATCACCTCATCTAGCATGCTATTGGTATTAAATTGTTGTAGCATTAAATTTCTAGCAATGGCCTCATAAATTCTCTCATTTGAATAAGCTTGATGAAAGCCTTTGCATTTGGGCTTTAAACTATTAGAACTCTTATACAAACTCTTAACCTTAGAGACATAGTCCTTCATGTTCTCTTCTTTATGCTGATCCATGTTCATCAGTCTTACAATGAAATTGTCCACATATTTGGCTTTAGAAAAATGCATAATAAAGAGGTCCTTGAGATTTGAGAATGATTACTTCTTAGTAGTATTAGGCTTGTGAACCATGTCTCCCTTTTCACCTAAGGAAAACCTAAAAGCTTATGCTCCTTTTGGGTTTGAGATGGTTGTTTGTCTCCCATGCCTTCTCTAATTTCTCTATGAAACTATAAATGTCATCTTTGGCTCAACATTTGTATATTTGTTTGGCAATTAAAGGGATCTTAGACTACTCTTTAGTTTGAAGCATGGTACATTGTCTTGTGAGAAATGTGGTAATCGTTTGCATAACTACTTGTAGCATGCTTCAGTTATCAAGCAAGATCCTTTGGACAACATTTGACAAGGAGTCTCTTAATCTTGTTCATTTTCCTTGCATCTCAGCTCTCTATGATGCATGGCTATCATTAGGTCCATGAGCTTATTGAGAGTGCTTTTAGTCTCATTTTTTAAAGTCTAAAGTTATTATCATAAGGCCTCTTGTAATGTTGGATTATGTCAAATGGTGTTATAACATGGAGGTTATTTAGGGACTTGTGTAGGTCCTATAATAAATCTCCCATATACTTTTCTCACTTTATGGTATTGGTTACGAGGTGGATGATTTTATTGATAGAACAAGAATGTAAGGGTTTATAAAGTGTATTCACAACAGTTAATAGTCCTATTTCTCTTAGGAGTCATTGAGAGGAAAATTTAAAGGCACAATTTTTAGGATTTTGGACAATTTTTTATGGATCCACAAGGTGTTTGTGGGCAAAAATGAGGATTTTAGGCTCCAAAGTGGTTCGTTAATGCAAAGCAATCAAGGCGCAAGGAAAACAATATTTTGAAGTTTGAGAAGTAGTGAAGCATCAAGTTGAGTATACAAATAATGAAGAAGCATCTAGCCATTACTTGGGCATTAATTCCTTATGCTTGGGGTGAAATTTACGGCCATGAGACCTTAATCTATGTGGGAGTGCAGAGTGGGCTACCAAGGACACCAAAAAAGGCTCAAAAACCATGTGGGCATGCCCAATTTGAAGGGGCACTTATGATAGGCCTCAAAGTGATGCTTTTTCTTGATGTGCCTAATCCATGTCGAGCATTTGATGATTGTTGCATGCAAGATCCTCATCATTTCTCGCTTATGATAGATGAAACGAATCCCCCTTTTCATCCTCTACACGATGATGTAAATTTTGTGGCCTGATATGAAGAATAAAGAATGCTAGTTTTTTAGTATTTCTCTCTCCTCTCTCAAAATAATCTCTCTCCCCTTCCTTTCCTCTTGCATAATGGCTATTCTTATGAAAGAAGGGGGATTGATGAAAGACAAGGAGAGGTGAGAGTTAGGTGAAAGATACAATTTGTGGCATATTTTTGGAGTATTGTGGAGTGTCATAAGTATGTCAGTGGCTATTTCAAGTATCAGCGACCTAGAAATCCAGACGATACCTCATTCATGTCATGGCGTGTAAGTGATTTTTGGGTAAGTTCATTAATTTTCATAGTAAATGGAATGGGATTCAAAATCTGTTTTAGAGGGTGAAAAATGAATATTAACACTTAATTTTTAGCACTCACATTTATGATTTGAGATTTTTAAAATTTCTATTAAATAAATATAATAAATAAAAAAAATGAGAGAAAATTATTAATAAATAGTGAAATATTGAGAATCAACTTAAGAATCCTAAAATATAATATTATTTCATATATAAGTTTAGAAATCATAAAAATAAGTATTTTTGTGTCTAAATAAGGTATTTTGGTAGCATGGGAGTGGTCCAGTGCTGTTCTTTCTAGCGTGCTAAAGGGATCCATGTGCAAAAAATCAGAGAATAATTACTCAAAAAGAATGATTTTTTTGTCTTCATTTTCATGAGTAAGATGGTCATGTGTTATGTTCCCAAAGATAGCATATGTCAAGAGAACTCATTGCCTTTGGGATGTGTTTAGCAATGTCGCAACGAGGAGAAATTTCATGGAAAGATATAAAGAAATGATTGCTGCACATTCACACTTTGGTTATCTCATTAAACATACTTATATACATTCATTCGCATTTTGCATACAAGCATAATCTTGCATATACAGTCACATTGCATTTGTATTCAGTGTGCAAGATATCTAAGCCATTGAGATATATGGATCATAAGGGATATTCCTAAGGAAATATTAGATTATGTTTCATTGTTCTTTATGTATTAAGATGGAGCATCCTAGGGCTACAACAATCCATTGGGAGTGTCCTTTTTGTTTGTATATTGAGGTGAAGTAGTCATCTATGTCTGGGAGGCTCACTATACTTGGAGTCACGATGGGTAGTATGTTGGACTATAGTTGAAAGAGTTTACATCTACAAATGCATTCATTAGATACATTATTTCATAGCATCCAAACTCTCTTGGCTGCAAGGCCGTGAGGGGGGTTTGGAGAGTGTAGGAGCTTGCAATGCCATCATACTAGACGACACAATAACCACTAAATGGTTACTTTCACATCACATGAAATATCCCTCATAGAGGCAAGTTCATCAGTAGGTTCTGTATAGGACAAGCCAAGTGTTTTAATCCTTGGACAAATCCCATTTTGCAAATATTTTAGTACATTTATAATGGTCAAGGTTATAAAATTTTAGTTCCTTTTTTAGCCAAAGGTTCATAAATCACCACTTATAAGCAGCTCAAGTGCACCACCTATCTCTAGACTAAAAACGGGCTTGACATTGGCTCTAAGGCACCTCGGTGTAGTCTCTATCCCGAATTTGCTAACTAAGACGGGCTTGCATTATGCTAGATTCAAAGAGAACGTGAGACGAAGGGGAGTGTGGTAATTTGATTCCTTCTACCCATGGTTCTAAAGTGATGCGAGTCAAGCTTTCTGATCTCTAATGGTCCATCAAAAATGTGATTTTTATTCCTTCTTAGGAAAGCTCTCGGCTCACTGAGACCACCCAACCATAGGTCTAGACTACCTAATTACGTAGGTCGAGAGAGTATTTTTAATTACCTAATTACCTACCATCTTAGGTTCAACATATAAAAATAGCTTCTTTGAATTATCTCGTGATACAAATTTGTTACATGCCATTATCTCACGACACAAAAACAGAGTAAAGCAATCCCTTCTCAATAGTTCCTTTAAGACAAATAACCTTTTACAATGTTTTCTGTTCTAACTAGAATGATGTCAACCTGAAGGTATTATTCTCTCCAAGTTCAGTTCCTAAACTAGTATTGGAACTTCTAGGATACTATTTGGAATTCGAAGGATAGTTATTGGTAGTTCGTAAGAGCCTAAGGAGTTTATGACCAATTTAATTATGAACTTAAAATGATTTTGTTTGAGACTTTCTCTATTTAATGGTCTAGAATTCTTCAAATCTAATTGCGAGAAGTCAGGAAGATTGAAAATAAAGTTCGGAATATCACATACTCTTCCCCTTAGAGGAATTGAGATTTCCTTATCTTGAATGAAACTCGGGATATTGGTTACATAGTAATTTTTTGTCAACCCAAGTAGTATCCTCTTCAGGGTAGTCTTTCCACTGGACAATATATTCTCTAAGTGTTTTTCTTCTTACAATTTTCTCCTGCATGTCAAGTATCCTTTCTGGTTGAAGTTCGAGGACTCCTTGACTTGGCATCACAATTTGTTGGTCATTAAGTACATGGTCAGGGTTAGGAATATATGCTTTCAATAGACTAACATGAAATACATTATGTACTTTCAAGTTATTAGGGAGTTGCAGCTTGTAGGCATTTGGTCCTAGACACTTTAGCACCTTATATGGCCCACAATACTTGGAACTTAGCTTCTTGAATTCCCCCAAAGATAAGAAACGTTTCTTTGGATGAACTCATATGAAAACCATGTCATCTTCTTTGAAAATTCACTCTTGCCTTCATTGATCGGCATATGCCTTTTGTCGATCCTTGGTGGCTTGAATATCTTGCCTTATAGTCTTTACTTGATGCTGATCCATTTCTTCCAACATTTGCATAGATGCTTCTACCTATAGGGTAGGATCGAAAACATTTAATGGTGTAAGACAATCTTGCACATATAGTGCCTGAAAAGGAGTCATTTGAATACTTTGATAATGGTATGATGCATCGTAGGTGAATTCAACTAAGGGTAGGTATTAGATCCACCATTTGGGCTCCCTATTACAATAAGTTCTCAGTATGTCTTCAATAACTTGGTTGACCCGCTCTGTTTGACCATCGGTTTGGGGATGGTAAGCAGTACTTAAGCAGAGCTAGGTTCTTAGAGCTTTGAACAAACTCTTCCAAAAGTTTGATGTGAAGAGAGAATCATGATCGCCGACGATTCTCTGGGGTAATCCATGTAACCTAAAAATTTCCTTAATGAAAAGCTTGGCAATATCGAAAGCCTTGTAAATTTTTTTTACAGAAATAAGGTGTATAACTTCTGTTAGCATATCAATGACTACCATTATGGAGTTATATCCTCCTTATATTGGGTATAATCCAACTATGAAGTCCATGTTGATATACTCCCATTTCATTTTAGGGATGTTAAGTGGTTGGAGCTTTCTTGGAAACTTGACATGTTCGACCTTAATTCCTTGGTAATGTACATACTTGAGTATATCTCCCTTGAGTCTTTTCCAATAGAAGCTTCTTTTGACTGTATTAAGAGTCTTAGCATAACTAAGATGACCCAAAAATGGAGAATTGTGAGCTTCCCAAGGTATTTTCTTTTTGAGTTCCTGACTTTTAGGAATACATAGTCTTGTTCTGATGCCATGAGGCATATTTCACGATGGATTCCGTGAGGTTTTACGGTGGATTCCATAAACTTTGATTAACGGGGCTCATACACAAAGTGGATTCTTTGTGCGAGAAGTCGATGGGGATGCCTCTCCTTTTCGGGCGTTTCGTTAATTTAGTGTGTACATGGGTGATTCCATAGCGGGTGATTCCGCAAAATACATATTAAATTAATAAACGTTTATGAGTTTAGAGTGCGCAGTCGTGATAAATTAAGGTTAGGATTGATTTCTAACCAATTGATTTATTTATGTAGCTGAAGACTGTTAGGTATTCACTTTTGTCGATTTAATTGTATTATTTTACTAACGATTGTGAATGCTTCAGTTGATATGTAGAGATAGCAGCAGTGGTGGTGGAAAGCATTGGAGGATAGTGTGTATTCGAGTTATCACCTATATTTTGATGGGTGCATACCTTAGGCATGGCGCCTATATTTTGTCGCGCCTATTTATTAAGGCGTTGGATATTTATTTATTATTTTTGTATGCGCATGGATGCACGATTATGATATTTGTATTTGGACATTGTATTGGGTATGTCTGACTCCTTGGGCGCCCACCCATTAGCTTTATTTCTATTTAGCACTAAATCAAACTCAAAAGCCAAAAGCGTACTATTTTGTAATTTGGGCTATTATTTGAGCTTGAAGATGATTAATACATAAAATACATGCTTTGTCGAGCGCTCACACAAGGCATAGGGGGAGATTGCACCCAATTGGTCTCTTGTTCATGTCGTGCATGCTTTTTACCTTGAGTTTTGTGCAAAAAGTAGAGTTGTTTTGTTCTTGGGGACCTTCCGGCGCTCACTACGCGTGCTTATGGCATCTGATCTGTGCACCAGTGGTATCAGAGCGAAGCTGAGATCGAGACCTTCCAATCACTACCCATCTTGCGTGAAGGAAGACCTCCTAGAACGATCAAGCTCTACAGTCAGTTTCATCGCGAACAGTCAATACGGGTGGATTCCTGGTGATCAAGAACCTTTGTCTACAGCCTCTGATCGCGAAGGACCGGCCTGAGGAAGTGGAGGACCACTCCTATATATCTCACTACAAGTCATTTTTTTTCCATAGTACAGTAAGCTGTATCTCCATAGCCAAGAAGTTTAGAAGCTTTAGCTAAAAGCTTGAAAAACTTATTATAAATCTTAAGCCCATAAAAATTGACGACTTCTGAATGGGCGGCCCTTCAGTGTGATTTTCGGCGGATGAAAACGGCCTCCCCCCTCAAAATTCGTCGTCAATTTCAGTGTTACTAAGCTTAAGTTACTTAAGCTTTATAAAAGTTAAATCATCTAAGTAATCTCCAAGTTCCTCAAGTTCTATCACTCTGCAAGTCTTGCAAGTCTACAGTGATCAAAATCGACTTACCTCAATTACTCCCATAAGGACTGTTCCTGCGCAGAAGCACAGAACTACAAAATTGTTCCTTGGAAGACTCTGTTCACATACGTAGACTTGCTGAACCAGTTTCAGCACACGCAAAAGGTTATACGCAGTTTTTACGAAGACTACAAATCCCGCAACCGCAAAAGTCGAAGATCGTGAAAGCCAAACAAAAATATATAAGCCTTGTATACCCGACTTTGAGCTACGCTCATCCCGCTAATTGGATTTTGAGAGAGTGAGGTCTTTTGGATTTTTACAGGATGACGTAACAAAATATGGATGATTTAATGGCTGAAGGCGACCTTCCTGAACCTATGATGGAACAAAAATTGGATTTAATTATGATGCAGCTTGATAAAGAACGAAGAGCCTGACAAGCTTTGCAAGTTCAATTGGCTAATTTGCAACGATCGACCACCGACAAAGGACCACAACCCGAAGATCTTATATGACGTACCATCGATGCGACGCTCGAAGCTCAATCCATCTGCAAAGAAACAAAGATAAGTAAAAGAAATTTCAAATTCTGTACTTTCAATGGAACTCAAGATGGAAAGACTATACTTGCATTCATCAGTCATTTTGATGACTACTTTCATGAAGAGACATATACTAAAAAAGACAAAATTAAATGTGTCACTAACCATTTAGTCGATCGAGCATCTCTTTGGTGGACCGTGGTTCATAAGAGTATTGAATGTCCCACTACCTGGGAGAGTTTCAAAAAGAAGTTTCTGCAGAATTCCCTTCCTCCACAATTCCATGAAAAGCCATAAAGCAATGGGACCTTCTTCAGCAAAGCGATCTGAGCCTATTTCCTAGTACACTGAACGTTTTTGGAATGTCTTAATCCAATTCAGAATGCTTGAAGACGTACCTGAAGTGACTCACAAACGCAAATTTATGTCTGGATTACTTGGACATTACTACGCTGAAGTCAATATGTTCAAGCCTACAACCCTTGAAGATGCAATTTCTCTGGCTCATGACACTGAAGACAAGATTTGGGGAAGAGACAAGCGTCCACAACAATTTCAAGCAAATGGTAACTATGGTTCCAAGCAATTCAATTCAAATTTTAGAAGATTCAATCAAAGTCATTTTCCTTCATCATCTTTCCGTAAGTCTTGGACAAAACCACCTGCTTTGCCATCAAATACCAATCAAAACCCTAAGCCATCTTCACAGCCAAATTCCAATATTCCTAGACTTCCTGCCATTGCCAACAATGTATCTATAGCTAAACCTATAGTGTGTTATAAATGCCATCAACCTGGACATCTAGCAGCCAATTGCCAATTGAAGAAGCCACCTGTCCATATCAACTATCTTGGAGCAATGGAAGATGAAGAATATGAGGAAATGCCTGACTTTACGGAAGATGAGGATGACATTGCTACTCCTTCAGATACTTTACCAGGTATGCCAACTCCACATTCATTATTGACAATGAAATGTTGAGTGCATGGAAAAGAAAAGATTATTTTGCATGATGATGGTAGTACACATGATTTTATTTCTGCAAAGTTAGTGAAAGAATTGAAATTACAAACTATTTCTACGCATTATCGCATTAAAGCAGCATTCTCAGGCACAAGGTATAATGGAACACAAGAGGTGCATGACTTAGAAATTAAAATTGGTGAATACACTGAACGTAGAAATTTCATAGTTGTACCTTTACAATCCAGTGATATTATCCTAGGTATGCCTTGAAATCATCAGCATAACCCTGTCATAGATTATTCCACGCATTCAATTAAAATTTATTTTCAAGGAAAATAAATTATATTGCATGGTATGCATGCATGTAATAATTTTCCCCTGCTTACTCATACTCAAGCTAAACATGCATTACGTAAAAGTAGTAAATCTTATCTAATTTGGGTGAATGAACTTCAAGCTAAAGAAAAATATATGCACCCTAGGCATAAAGAATTCCTTGCACAATTTAAAGATTGTTTTGTTGAAGATTTACCACCTGTACTACCTCCTTCATGTCCTGAAGATCACAAAATAGATCTAATTCCTGGTACACAATCATCATGTAAAGCACCATATAGGCATAACCAGATTGAACATAAAGAAATTCAAAATCAAGTAGAGGAATTATTAAACAGAGGATTAATTAGACCTAGTAGTTCTCCATTTGGCGCACCTGTTTTATTGGTAAAGAATAATAATAATAATTATCGCATGTGCATAGATTATCGTGCCCTGAATAAAATTACTGTAAAGAATAGATATCCAATTCCTAGGGTAGATGATCTTATGGATAAACTACAAGGTTATGCCATATTCAGTAAGATAGATCTTAAATCTGGTTATCATCAAGTGAGATTATATAAATCTGATATATTCAAAACTGCATTTAGAACACAATTTGGACATTATGAATTTTTAGTGATGCCTTTTGGATTGACTAATGTACCTGCTACATTTAGTCGAATGATGAATCGCATATTCTTGAAATATCAGCATTGTGTTATAGTATTCTTTGATGATATATTGGTATCAGTAAAAATGAGAAAGAGCATTATGAACATCTGTCTTTGGTTTTCAAGTTGTTGAAAGATAATCAATTGTGTGCTAATCCAGAAAAGAGTGAATTCTTTCAAAAAGAAATTGAATATTTAGGTCATATTGTGTCATCAGAAGGTATTAAGGTTGACCCTAAGAAGATAGAAGCAATATTAAACTGGCCCATACCTAAAAATGTGCATGAGTTACGTTCTTTTCTAGGTCTTGCTAGTTTTTACAGGAAGTTTGTGCAAAATTTTCCATTACTTGCCTTGCCTTTGACTAAACTTTTAAAGAAAGGTATTGTTTATCATTGGTCTGAAAATCAACAAAAATCTTTTGATTTATTGAAACATGCATCAACCCATGCTCCTATATTACAACTACCTGATTTCAATAGACCATTCTTTTTAGTAGTTACTGATGCTAGCGGATCTGGAATAGGAGCCGTACTTATGCAAGATAATCATCCCATAGCCTATTCTAGCTGTAAACTGAAACCATCTGAACTTAAATATTCTACTTATGATAAAGAATTGTTAGCTGTTGTACAAGCCTTACAACAATGGAAACATTACTTAATGGGTTTTGAGTTTATGATTAAGACTGACCAACAAAGCATTAGACATCTCCTTAATCAACCCCAAATCTCTGGCAGACATATTAAATGGGCAGCTTTCATTCAAAGTTTTCATCCCCTTATCCAATATCAACCAAGAAAAGAAAATGTAGTAGCCGATGCTTTAAGTAGAAGACCGACCATTCATAATATCTCTGTCATATCATTTGATTCTCTTATCCCTATGAAATATACTTATCATCATGACATTACTTTTCAAGCTGATTGGAATAAATTAGTTGGAAATAACTGGATTCCTATTGATTCATTGTCTTACGATGATGGATTCATGTTTTATGAAAAGAGATTATGTGTTATAGTTCCATTTAGATCTTTTGTTTTGAATGAGATTCATTGTCCTCCATATCAAGGTCATAGAGGTATTATATCTACTTTACGTACATTGACTAAAGATTTTTATTGGCCACATATGGACACTGATATAACTAATTTTGTTTCTGAATATTTAGTTTGCCAAAGAGTTAAGAGACATCATGGTAAACAATATGGTTTACTAATGCATTTATCTATTCCATCAAAACCATGGGAACAAATTTCTATGGATTTTATTACTGGTTTACCTAACACTAAAGCCAACCATGATATGATTTGGACTGTTGTAGACAGATTTAGCAAACAAGCATATTTCATTCCATGCAAGAAAACTTTAACAGCATCTCAAGCAGCTCAATTATTTTTGAAAACTGTGTTTATTAATCATGGTTTACCAAAAGTTATTATTTCTGATCGTGATTCTAGATTCTGTAATAATTTTTGGATTACTTTGTTTGCTAACTTAGGAACAAAGATTGATTTTTCATCTGCATTTCATCCTGAAACAAATGGTCAAACACAAGCTACTAACAGTACTATTTTAGATCTTTTACGTGCTTACACTATTTCTAAACCACATACATGGGATACATATCTACATTTACTTTAGTTTGCATATACCAATACTCCGCACATAGCTACAAAGAAAGCACCGTTTGAAGTGATTTATGGTTATAGATTGTCTACACCTGTTGCATCATTATCAAATAAGATTCAGAGTGCTGATGATATTGCTAACATGCACGCTACTATTTTTGATGAAGTTAAAGATATGATTGCCAAAGCCCAACAATCATATACAAAGCAAGCCAATAAGAAAAGACAGGCCATGAATTTCAAAGTTGATGACTATATTTGGTTAAGAGTAGAGAAACGTAGATTACAAAGTGTAGATAAACACCCAGTTGTGAAATTAGCACCTAGATTTTATGGACCATTTAGGATCATTCACAAAATAAATGACAATGCATTTACGTTAGAACTACCACCATATTGAAAAATTCACAACACATTTCATATTAGTTTATTATGACCCTTTAGAGGCCAATTACCTGTACACCCTGTTTATGAAAACCCACCTTTGTTAGATGACGAGACTAAAATCCTTGAGCCTGAAGCTATTATAGATACTGACTTTATGACCACTAGAACTGGCCGTAGATATTCTAGATATTTGGTCAAGTTTAAAAACCATCCTGTTGAAGAGGCCCAATGGATGCATGCTAGAGACTTAAATGCTTTCCCCACTCTGTTAGCTCCACATTGAGCTAATAGCAATTGAGGACAATTGCTATCCCACCCCGGGGGTATGATGCCAGGAGGCATATTTCACAGTGGATTCCATGCCACGGTGGATTCCGTGAGGTTTTACGGTAGATTTTGTAAACTTTGATTACCGGGGCTCATACACAAAGTGGATTCTTTGTGCGAGAAGTCGATGGGGACGCCTATCCTTTTCGGGCGTTTTATTAATTTAGTGTGTACATGGATGATTCCATAGCGGGTGATTCCGCAAAATACATATTAAATTAATAAACATTTATGAGTTTAGAGTACGCACTCATGATAAAATTAAGGTTAGGATTGATTTCTAACCAATTGATTTATTTATGTAGCTGAAGACTGCTAGGTATTCACTTTTGTCGGTTTAATTGTATTATTTTGCTAACGATTGTGAATGCTTCAGTTGATATGTAGAGATAGCAGTAGTGGCGGTGGAAAGCATTGGAGGATAGCGTGTATTCGAGCTATCACCTATATTTTGATGGGCGCATACCTTAGGCATGGTGCCTATATTTTGTCGCGCCTATTTATTAAGGCGTTGGATATTTATTTATTATTTTTGTATGCACATGGGTGCACAATTATGATATTTGTATTTGGACATTATATTGGGTATGTCTGACTCCTTGGGCACCTGCCCATTAGCTTTATTTCTATTTAGCACTAAAGCAAACTCAAAAGCCAAAAGCGTACTATTTTGTAATTTGGGCTATTATTTGAGCTTGAAGATGATTAATACATAAAATACATGCTTTGTGGAGCGCTCACACAAGGTATGGGGGGAGATTGCACCCAATTGGTCTCTTGTTCATGTCATGCATGCTTTCTACCTTGAGTTTTGTGCAAAAAGTAGAGTTCTTTTGTTCTTGGGGACCTTCTGGCACTCACTACGCGTGCTTATGGCATCCGATCTGTGCACCATGTTCTAAAATAGGCAAGCTCCTCGTTTATGGAAAAATCTTGATACTTAGTCTTGAGTTTTGGATTTAAATCCTTGATGGAAATTTCTCTTAACAATCTCTAATAGCTTAGATTCTTCACTCCCTCTTCTTTAGCCATTTCTATGAGAGGGTTATTGGACATGGAAATCATTATAGCAAGAGTTCTAGCCCAGGGGATTCCTCTAGGATTAGGGCATTAAGAAATGATTTACGGCTTAGAGCATTCGCAATCACATTCTCCTTGCTTTGTCTATATTTGATATCAAAGTCAAATTCTTGCAAGGTCTCAATCCATCAGCATTGTCTCATATTGAGATCTGGTTGAGTAAAAATCCACCTTAGGCTTTTATGATCATTGATTAGAGAAAATCTATTACCAAGCAGGTAATGTCTCCATAATTTGAAGGCATGTATTACATCAAGTAATTGTAGATCATATGTGGCATAGTTTCTTTCATGGATCTTTAATTTTCTTGAAGCGTAGACTACTGGATGTCCTTCTTGCATAAGCACGCAACCCAAAGCAAGAGAGCTTGTGTTAGTTATGACTTCGAATTCTTTGCTTAGGTTAAGTAGCCTTAAGATAGGGGCGGCTACCAAACTCTGCTTAAGCTTCTCAAAGTTAGATTGTTTGACAGACGTTTATATAATGGAGACTTGATTTTTGAGAAGGTCAATGAGAGGGGCGACGATTGAGGCATAGTCTTTAATGAAGACTCTATACCAACCTATTAGCCTTAGAAAGCTTCACACTCCCTTGACCGTTGTTGGGGGTGGCCAATCTTATACATCTTGGACCTTGGCAGGATCCACTGAAATGCCATCTACTGATACTATGAATCCTAAATATTCAATCTACTTCTTGATGAAGAAGGCACATTTCTTCTTTGTGGGCTCTCATTGTTTCAAGAACTACTCGTAGCTATGGTCCATGGTCTTCTTCATTCTTGGAATATGTTAAGATATCATCAAAGAAGACGAGGACAAAGTCATCAAGGTAGGGTCGGAAAATGTATTGCATCAACCTATTGAAGGTGGAAAGAGTGTTTGTTAATCCAAATGACATCACAATAAACTCATAATGAGCATACCTTTTGTTAAAAGCAATTTTAGGGATATCTTCCTCCCTAATTATTATTTGATATTAGCCTGTTTAATCTTTGAAAAGACCTTTGGTCCCTAAAGTCGGTCAAGCAACTTGTCTATCCTGGGGATTGGATATTTGTTTTTCATTGTCGCCTGGTTTAATCCACAGTAATTGATACAAAGGCGGAGTGTTCTATCTTTCTTTTTTGAAATAGTATTGGGGATCCCCATGGTGAATTACTTGGCCGGATGTATCCTTGGTCTAATAGCTACTTGAGTTGTTCTTTTAGCTCAATGGCTTCAGGAATTGACATTTGATAGGCCGGGGGCAGCGCTTGAAATGAGTTTAATTTTGTGATCTACTTTCCTTGTTGGCGGAAGCTCTGTCAGGTCTTCTTGAAAAACATCTGCATATTCTTTTAGCCAAGACGGTTGATCCTTGGCTTCACTATCCTGCTCGACCTTGTTGAGTTTAATTAGATAGATGGGGAATCCTTTCTTTAGCCCTTTTACTATTCGGGAAGCTTTAGCCAATTGAACCTTAGGGTTCCTTGCTTCTCCCTGAGTGGTTACTTGTTCTCCCTTTGAGTTTTGAAATGTGATTTGGCCCTTTTCGAAATGGATATGGGCATTATTTGGAATTAACCAATCCATACCTAGCAGACATTCATAAGCCCCGAGGTTCATAATTTGGAAGCTCATTTTGGAAGAATTGCCACCCAAGCTAAATTTTACCTTGCTAGTTTGTTGTGTTGATAGAACTTCTTTGGTGTTTGCTAACTCCACAAGCAAACTAGGTGCAAGTGTAGTGTTTATGCCTAGCCTTTTAGCACATTTTGATGATATGAAAGAGTGGGTACTTCCACAGGCGATTAAAATTTGAAAGGGTTTACCTTCATAATTTGCTGGTGTTTGAATTAGTGAGAATTGGTGATTTGGACCCCTCTTATTGAGAGTGGTGTGTACTTTGGCTCTTTCCATATCGGATTCCATTGTAGCATCTTTATCATTACTAATCTCCTTTAGGTTTATTCCAACAACCTTCCCTCAGGCATCTTAGCTTTGCTTGTGAAATTGACCTTGGTGGATGTTTGGGCCAAGTTTCGGGCACTGCCTCTTGAAATGTCCTTGTTTCTTACAATAGAAGCACATTGGAGTCTCATTGGTCTTTCTTGTGGGTACAAAGTTTCCCACTGCATTTGATTTGGCTTTCTTCGTCCTGTTTGGTTGGTACTGCCCTTGGGCTCTTTTTGCATAACCTTGGAAGTAGCCCTTATTCTGACTGTTTCTGTTCCAAATTTTTGCATTTCTTTGCCTTTCTTCAATCTCCTAAACTATTAGAGTTGCTCGAATCAATGCATTCTTTAAATCTGATGGTCTCATTGATTCAAGGTGCTTTCTTATAGTTATCCTATAATTGAAGAATCGGTCTTTCTTATAGTTGCTGCAACTGGAGCATCCTACAACCATGACTTGATCAGCCCGTATAACCTTTGTAACCTCATAGATATACCAATTTAATTTGATCTGTCATTCTCTAATGAACATGTTTGAGTTTACTCTAGCCTCATAGAAGAGATAAATCTTGGCAACCTTAAGGACTTCCATCCACCTTAGCCTCTTTAAATTATTTTGGAGGTAAGCAAGAAGGTTTGCATCAATGTAACAATACCCTCCGCTTAACATCCATCGTCTTTTGTAATCTAATATTTGCATAATCTGGTTTCTCCATCTGAAACTAGAGGAGTGCATTACTGACATAAACATAACTTGGAAAATCAAGAATCGTTTCCAAGGTTTGTCCTTCTGCCAAAAATCAAGAACATATATTAACAAGAGAAGATTTTCACCACTTAAGGGAAAGATATTTGATGTTGTAATTATAACTAGTTTTATTTACTTGCATTGTATCCTATATTAACATGCACTGTGATACCAACTGTAACGTCCCTACCCGAGCTACTTCCTCGGCAGTACGTTGTTTATAGCCCATCAAGGGATATCCAGGATTTTGATGAAAACCCTTGGAGTTTGCTAACTAGGCTCACTTGAGTCTACCTCGTAATGGAAGTTTCGGCCATTTCCATGAAGATCGACATCAATCTTTTTGGTTAAATGAACTACTAATGGTTGATTAGTGTCAATGGTTTAAGTTTCCACCCCTTGTAGATTTTGCTGGCTGAGGTCTGCTTGCATTGTGCTAAGTTCAAAGAGAATGGGAGACGAAGGGGAGTGTGGTACTTTGATCCCTTCTGCCCATGGTTCTAAAGTGATGCGAGTCAGGCTTTCTGATCTCTAATGGTCTATCAAAAATGTGATTTTTATTCCTTTGTAGGAAAGCTCTTGGCTCACCAAGACCACCCAACCATAGGTCTGGATTTGTCAGGAGTCCATCCTCTCGCTTCCCTCGAAGAGTATTTTTAATTACCTAATTACCTACCACCTTAGGTTCAACATATAAAAACACCTTCTTTGAATTATCTCCTGATACAAATTTGTTACACGCTATTATTTCACAACACAAAAATAGAGTAAAGTAATCCCTTCTCAATAGTTCCTTTAAGAAAAATAAATTTTTACAATGTTTTCTATTCTAACTAGAATGATGTCAACCTAAAGGTATTATTCTCTCCAAGTTCAGTTCCTAAACTAGTATTGGAAACTTCCAGGATACTATCTAGAATTTGAATGGTAGTTAGCAGTTTGTAAGAGCCTAAGGAGTTTATGACCAAAGCCCCCTAGTATCTTGACCTCCTCCTACCAACTAGAGTTTCCTTTGACAAGACCTTTCGCGTCATGATTTGTCTATACTTACTAATGTGAAACAAAAAAGAAAACCCCTTGGAGTATGTTTGAATCACACTGGCCTTGAGGAGGTTTAGTGCCATCAAGAAGACTGCCTCAGTCTTGGCATTCTATGCTCATCCGAATATTGCCTCACTCGGCAATCTATACCTGATCATCCATCTTTTAGCTTGATGATTTTAGGAAAGAAAAGTACCTGACTTACAATCATGAACATCTTATTCCGAATACATTATACATAAACTTTTAACAAATTTATTTCCAAGACAATCTTTTCTTTCCAAAAATGATAATATCAAGGCAAAACCTAGCGTAAGTGGCAATACCTTCCAATATTCTTCTCAGATTTCCCCTTCCTCAGAATCTAGTTTTTGGACTGCATCTAAACAAGAATTTGATTTTTGAGAATAACTCCCTTGGTGGACTTTTCTCAATGGAGTTTTGTGGATCCTTGCTTGCGATTAAAAAAGGATCTTGGTTATTTTTATTACAAAAAGTATTCTTTTGAGAATTCTATCTCAAGGTCTTTTATATACCGAGAATTAGTGTCCCTATTTATCCATCAAAGGTTTCGTTAGATCAATACAAATAAAAAATATTAAGTCAGGGACATGATACCATCCTTATACTCTCCTTGGTACATCTTGTACAAACCCAAATTACCCATTGGAATTTGCAATTAAGAACTCCTTTAAAAGATTACATGCATGAAATTAAAAGAAAATCATATTTTACGAACGTAGCTTTTTGTTGCCAATTCATGGGATGATGGCTTGCCAACTGCTTTTATTATCAAAATATAGTACATGAGGATCCATGACGAGTGCTTTCTTGATGGTATTGGTAACTTCATTTGTAATCCCAATACTTGTCATTCCATTCATAGTGATTGTGCTTGTGGTGTTATTGGTAGCTCATGCCTTCGCGACCTTCATAACTTTCTTCTTTGGGGCCATGTTCTTTAATCACGAGATTGTAAAGGGGATTTTGGCAAGGGAGATTTGGGTTATTGCAATTGGATTGATGGAGAATGGCGATCACTAGAAATTTAGAAAAATCGAGAAGAGTCTCGATTCCATAGGGAAGTGGGGTAGAATGGATGGAGGATTCGATTCCAATAGCCTACAGAGTATCCTCCTTGTCTTCGTGATGAGAATTCTTGTCCTTGCGCTTCTCTTGTCCCACTCCCTCTTGCTCTATACTCTTAGGAAGAGCCTCTCCTCTCTTGCTCAGACTGCCCTCCAACGGCTCCTTATGCCTCATATTTATTGTTAAATTGAAGAAGGGTTGTGAATAAGAAGAGGAGTTCTTTATGGAGGGTATCTTGGCAAATTAGCAATTTGGAAGCTTTCAAGATGCAATCTAATGCTGGTGATTTGATCTTTGAGGTCCAGAGACGCTGCCAAAGATATCATGATTGCTTTGCCCTAGCTCTCGGATGATCTTGCTTCAATATAAGCCTCTCGTCGAACTGAGAAGAGGGAGAGATTGCTGGAGTTTTTTGGTAACGCACAGAATGACAAAGAGACTACCTTCTAGAAGGCTCATAACAAGGCTGAAGATTTAGGAGGTGCAAGTGAGCCTACCTCCAAAAGGACTTGGGGATAGAGTGGAACTAAGCTGGAAATGCCTCATGTGGTGTTTGGCAATAGTAGGAAGCACAACCATGCTACTGTGACAAGGCATCAGGGGGGACAACATCATGGACTGCACTTCAAAGATAGAAGGAATATTGCATGTGGTGGCCAAAGTTTTTAAGGGTGAGAGAAGGGCCAACCCCAAATAAGGAAATACTATTTTTGCATAAGCCACAATCCATCAGCCATAGTCCATTTGCTAACTTTACAACCTCAATACCAAGAAAGAACTTTAGTTCTCCCAAATGCTTCATATCAAACGCAATTTTAGCATGGTCATAATATCTTGTATCTCAATGTCATCATCTCCTATAATAATCATGTCATCTATATAGATGACTAATACCACAAGTCATGCATGTGTTTTCTTTGTAAATAGACTATGATCAACCATGCCAATTGCAAATTCAAGGCTTTGCAAGTAAGTACTAATCCATGCATACCACACCCTTAGAGCTTGTTTCAATCTAGAGAGTGCTTTTTTTAGCTTGCATATATAATTTGGATATTGAGGGTGCACATATCCTTCTAATTGATTCATGAATACTTCTTTTGCTAAGTCTCCATTCAGAAATGCATTATTGACATCCATTTTCTATAATTTTCTAGCCCTTTACTGTAGCAAATGCAATTACTATCCTAATAGTTGTCATTTTGGCAATAGGGATATTGTGCATAGCCTTTAGCCACTAACTTGGCTTTATACAGTTCAATGCTACAATCAAACTTTCACTTAACTTTGTAAACCCATTTACAACTAATCGACTTCTAAAAATCCACTATACATAAGTCTTTCAATAGGTTATCTCACCCTTTGTGAGTGTCTCAACTATGATGGATTGCTCGATTCCCCTCTTTCATAGGGTGGTACATATCTTGTCTACCTAACTCCACAAGTATATACAAATATATTTCCAAGCTCACTATCTAGGCTATCTGTCAAGTCATATCCAGAAGTTAAAATCCTAGGAGCATCATCAAGAATTTTCTCTTTGTCCAAGTGCAAAATAATGATGACCCCATCTGATTGTAGTCCACTTTTTTCATTTTTTTTTTACCACCCTCCCTTCAATATCTAGCCAATGCTCTAACTCCCCACATCCTATAGTGTTGTAGTAGATATTTCTTGAAGAGCCCACCAACTTACTAGTAGTTGTTGATTAAGTAATGTTATTGATCTAGTGTTGTTCTAGGAGCTCCTATTGTACTATGGCTAAGAAGGATTATCCCATCGATAGGAAGAAGTTTATTGATAAATCTTTGAGATGATTTGAAAAGAGACAAATAAAAGCAACACTTTGCATTCTTTCCACAATCAAATCATTTCTCTTCTTCTCACTTCTTATGAGGTGTCCGCCAATCTCAATCCAAGGTGCACCTTTTAGTAGTCCATTAGTAGGTTTTCCAAAATGACACTGCTCGGCGATCCCTTGGAGTGTCACGAGGTTTGTGACTTAGGCCCTACTAAGTCTATATCGCAACAGAAGAGTTCTAGCCGAACCCACTAGGATCGACCTAAATTTCTGGGTTCCTAAAATCAAATGCTTTATTATATTGGAAGTTTATCACAATTTCCATATTTCTGATCGTGTGGATGATATACAAAATTCCATGAGGGTATTCTGTCCAGCAAGATTCCTCCCTTGTAACTAGTATTAGGGTTCCAAGATCCCATCATGGGTCGCGAAGGGGCTTATCAAATTTTAGTAGTAATGTGGAATTTACAGCCAAGCCCTTCCAAGCATCCACATTTCCCACTACTTGAGACTATCCCTATGGACAAACCTTTGCGCTATGGAGCCGGTTTAAGCCTCTCAGCCATAATCATGACCCCCTTGGAGTAGGGTCTCGCAGCTAGCTTGGAAGTAGCCTAGCGTGATCTTTCCTTTTATCCTGTTTGTCAATGTTTTTAATCAGAGATCTAGATTCTAGCAAATACAAACAATTCTTTCAAACAATGACAATCACACCATCGTGCAGTTCACAGCTTCACATAGCCAAGGTAGATCCTTAACCCAAGGTAACCTTACATTCTAACAAGGATTCTTCTTCCTATAAAGAAGTTTTGTAGAAAGAAAAATCTCTGTCCCATCTGAAAGTATTTGTATATATTTCTCATGGACATATTGTTGAGATGTTTGCAGTCACACCTACTTCAGTCTCTTTGTAAGGAGTAGTGTGGGCTCAGGTCTAGAATCCCATATGCACAGTAGGAGAAGTGCTACCATTAAGTTTCCTATAAAGCATTGTACTTGCACTCTTTTCTAATGCAATGATAGTACTGTTTTCTTAAAGTGTATGTGTCACTGTCCACACACAAGATTGTGTTTATGAGTCCAAGTCTCAATCTTGGAGCCTAATTCACTTATGTGACAATTTGACTTGTCAGTTGGCAATGCCTTCATGAGTTTATTCTTCCTCTTTCAACCTCCATAGGTTCTGTCATATCCATGTCCTAGATCCGAGTTTTCACATGGTATCAAAGCCCAGTCGGGCATGGCCTAGGTTCCTCTCTACTCTTCCAGCTTCTCTTTATCTTTTCTGAGCTCAGCTTGAATTCATGGCCTCATCTCTAGCTCCAATTCCACTTCCATCTCACTTTGGCTCTCATGGTAGCCATAGCCTGCAAGACCTTGTCTCCTTGGAGCTTCCATATCTCTCTTTATAGGCCATATCATTAGGAGTTCTCTTTTAGGAGTTTGTTCATCTTCTGAAGACGCTTCTCTTTATCACCTCAGAACTTGACATTGCCCTATCTACTACTTAGCATTATCATTTTTTTCAAGTTCTATCATGTGTGGCATCCATAGCCATGCAATACTTAGTCAACTTAGCCCTTGGATCTCACACTACAGGCCATTATTCATCATGATTTCTTCTAGAGGAATCTTCTCTAACTTTAGTGCATCTTCGTGGCACATCACATCCCAACATTAGCATCGCTTCAGTCTAGCATTGCACAAAAACGAGATCGATGTCAAAAACAAGCGCAGTTCTGATCAAGCCATCTTGTCACCCTGTGCGTAGTGCGATCTTGCCCAACTCCATAGGGCCTTTGAAGCCCAACTCCATAGGGTCTTTGAAGCCCAACTCCATAGTGTCTTCTCACCCTGTGCGTAGTGTGATCTTGCCCAACTCCATAGGGCCTTTGAAGCCCATTAATCAAGCTTCAATCTCATATAAAACGTTTTTGAAATGGTTGAGTAAACAATGCACACTCTGAAAAAAACTAGTCATGGGTCAGAAACACTAATCCAGACTCCATAGCCAAAGCTCCAAATTTCATCCTTTACACTTTCTCAAGCTCACTAGAGCTCCTGCCACTCAAGTCTACTACCTAATCAGACCAAAAAATTAGTAAGGAGGGAAGATATTGTAGACTTGAAGCAAGCAACAAGACATTTAAGCTTAACATCAAGTTCTCTAATTTGCTGTTGCTCTAGCCATCCAACATGCGAAAAGACTCTCCAACTGCTCGTCGGGTTTCACACCTGGCATACCCGCATCAAACTCATCCTAATGAAGAAGGGCCTTTGGGCCATTACCACTGGAAAAGAAAAAAAGCCTTGTGATGTAGACCTTGCAGTCACTTGGCAAAATAATGATGATAAGGCTCATGCCATTATCAAACTGGAGCTAGACAACAACTATATCCACCATGTGGATAACTGTGATACTTCATAGGATACATGGAAGAGACTTGACACCTTGTTTGGTGCACAGTCTAAGTCATCAAAATACGGTCTCTTGATTGAATTTTTCAGGCTTGAAATGAAGTCTAGCACATCACTTACCACACATCTAAATTACACGGAAGGACTTTCAACCCAGCTTGCGGGAATCAACATTAAAATGGAAGAAGATGTGTGCATTGGTGTTCTACTTAAAATTTTGCCTCTTGAATATAATAATGTATCAACAAATCTAATCAATATGCTAAACCTTCAACTTGTTGATATCTAGGCATCACTATTAGAGGAGGAAAAGAAACGAAAAACTAAGTAAGAACCAAGCACCTCTAGAGATGAACAAGCATTATATGTTGGCAATAGGTACAAAGGTAAGAAGGATCACCTTTTCTGTGACTTCTGCAAAAGGATCGGACACACCGAGAAGTTTGTGCCATCCCAGATTGAGGTCCCAAAAGGCCTATCTAGTTGCTGTTAAAGAAGAAGAAAAACATGGAGCAAAAGAAGAAGAAAACCATTAGGAGAAGGGAAAACCTCATTAGTTCTTCTATTTGGATAGACTTTTTTAGCTTTGTATTTCCTAGCCCTAATGCTTCGGACATAAACTTGTAAACTCCTCATGTAGCCTTGTACTATAGCCTCTGTACACTTTGTGAGGCCCCTGTTACAGCCTTTGGATGTCTATCATGTTTATGGTACCCACACTTAGCCTTTCTTGTGACAACCTCTAATGTTTTGCCATGTTTATGGTGTGCCCACACTTTGTAGGTGTTGCTTTCACTAAAGTCTCTACACACTTTGTACTTCTAGTTGTGATTGATGAGGGATGTTGAGATGTTTGCAACCACACCTACTTCAGTCTCTTTGTAAAGAGCAGTGAGGGCTCAGGACTAGAATCCCATATGCACAGTAGGAGAAGTGCTACCATTCAGTTTCCTACAAAGCATTGTACTTGCACTCTTTCTAATGCAATGACAGTACTCTCTTCTTTCTAGTAAAGTGTATGTGTCACTATCCACACACCACTCTCCATAAGTATTAATGTGGTTAGAGGCACCTGAGTTTTCATACCATACTCATTGCTTAATGAACCGTCCGCAATTGTAGCATTCATAAAGTGTTACCTAACAAGTAACTATTTACTTGTGTCATCATTGTTTCTACTCCTAGATGCATACTTGCCTTGCTACTTTTTTCAAGAAAGTTTTTAGAAATGTGACCTTTATCACCACAATGCTAGCACTCCCTACTATCATCAGAATTTTGTTGCCTATTAGAATTAGCAACTTGGCCTCTTTGACTCCCTCTTCCTTTGGATTATCCTCTATTTTTCTGTGCATCATAACTTTGACCACGACTACCACCTTGGCCTCGGCTATGACCTCTACCTTTGCTAGTAGAGTAAAACACCCATTCAAAATTGTTTTTGCTTTGATAAGAAGAGAAATCCAAGCTAAGGTTCTTCTCCTCAAGTATCAGCATAGAGATCAAGTGTGCAAAATTAATACCATATTGGAGAATTTGGGAATCTCCCAAGTTCCACTTTCAAATAAGGAGTAAAGATTTGACCAAGTGGCTAAATCTTAATCCTATATTTGAGAGTAGGACTTGGGGGAATCGCTTATATAGTATTTAGAAAAAATTTCACCTTCAAGTAGGGGGATACAATTTGACCATGTATCAAAATATTAATATTTCCAAACTTTTTTAAAAAAATTCAAATTCTTAAATATGTGGTTAAAATAAAAGTACCACAACATATGTACATGTAGTCACTTAGTGTGAACCCACTAAGGAAAGAAGAGGTGGCACAATGAATGTGCTATAACCAAGGATGGACTCTGTGGGTATAGTCCAACTGTAGAATCACCGGTGTATCTACATGTTGGTCACCTAACATGCCAGTGAATAATATCCTACCACATCACCTATGCCATTGTGGATGCCATCTCATATAGAGCTAGACATCTCAATAAAATGGAGCATGCACATAGATGACCTTTTCCATGATGCCCAAACTTGTTTTGGCATATTTGATTGAAAATCTCTTTGAAATATATAATCTAGACATGATATACATAGTCTCACATACACCACTCTTTCAACTTCTAGAACAAAGAATGGTTTTAGTCTCTCAAAGGATCTAAGTGATAGCATCACTGTAGGATAAGTGCTCTTGAACCTTTTTTGTAGTGCTCAACCTATCATACAAAAACATTCCAAGTTAGAGCTCACACTTTCACAATAAAGAAGCCCAAATATTTTTATGAGAAACCATTAATTTAGCATAGTACTAAAATCAAGTATTGTTTATAGAGTATTAGATTTTGGTACTATTTTTACAAAATTGGTAATCCTTACCAAATTGGTACATAGTACCAAACTGGGATAGAGTACTATTTTGGTATTATAGAATAGCAACTCTAATTCAAGGCAAAGAACCAAATATGTGTCTCCCAAACCACATGAAATCAAGAATGAACAAACTCATGAGAGTGTGGTGAACTCACTTTCTTACCTTCTCCTCAGTGCCTCAAAGGAAGCACTCAATGGGGGCTCCATGATCTATGAAGTGGTACTTGATCTGCCTTCTCTAATCCACTACTCCTCTAATTTTCAAGCCCTTGATTCAAAAGAGGAAATCCAAAGAAGAAGAAGGATAGCCTAATATCTCCTCCAATCTCTATAAGAAGGGAAAGAAGAGAAGAAAACATGTAAAGAAGAAGGTTCACCTCTCAAGTCCCTCACTTTCACACTCACTCTCCCTCACTGTCAAGATGGTGCACAAGTAGATAGAATAGAAGTAAGAAGAATAAGCATGCTATCAAGTTTGCACATCACAAGAATGAGCTTATCCATTCACATTCATGTTTTTATACATGGGATTTTGATCTTGGGCTTCCACTGATTTTGAATATTACAACTTGCATAGGTGGTACATATTGAGATGTCAAGCTCAAGACATTGACATTCACATACTTAGATTATAAATTTCGCATCATATCGTTGACGTGGTTGGTGCTCTACTCTAACATAAGTAGAGGTTGAGGTCATGGTGGTAGAGGCCATAGTGGTGGCTATTATATGCGCAAAATCAGGGGCAATATCATGACTCACAAGGGTAGTAACATATAGGTAATAGAGGTTAGTTTGAATGCAAGGGAAGCCATAGAGGATGTGGAGAAAGAATCCAAGCTATGATAACAAAGAACGCTATATTTGTGGTCATGGTGGTAGAGGCCATAGTGGTGGCTATTATATGCGCAAAATCAGGGGCAATATCATGACTCACAAGGGTAGTAACATATAGGTAATAGAGGTTAGTTTGAATGCAAGGGAAGCCATAGAGGATATGGAGATAGAATCCATGCTATGATAACAAAGAATGCTATATTTGTGGTCAGAAAGGTCATATTGCATACGACTGTCCAAAAAACAGAAGAGGTGGAAATAATAGAAATGGGAGAAGGTAGCATAACAATTATATATCTATGAGTAATTAGGTTGATAAAGAGAAGTTTTTTTGTTATGCAACACATGATCAATGCAATGAATATTGATGCATCATTAATAATATATTTGATGATGTATGATATGTGGGTTTCAAGTGCCTCTAACCATATGACATCTCATGGAAAATGGTTTAGAAAAATGAAAACTCTTGAAATGCATGGTTTTGTGAAAATATATGACAATAAAACATATCCTATTACTCATGTTGAGAGTGTCCCATTGTCTATGTAGGATTAAAAAGTTAAGTGTCTAGTGAATAGGTTGAAATCACTTTTCATAAGACATATTGCTCCCAGTGTCTCATGAAATGTGAAAATTGCATGGATATGCATACAAAATAAGTGCAAATTTCTTTTCATAAGACACTATTTTTATACTAAACAAAACTAACATATTTCGCAAAAAAAATCTTCCATTGAATAGCAATACTGCATAAAGTCATGCATATCAACTTTTTTTTACCTAGGCTAGTTTAAGAACTCTTATCTTGTATTGGCCACACAATATGTTGAAATGATTTTCTCTAAGGAAGATAGCTTAATGAGAAATATCATTCCTATCTTATGAAATGTGAAGGCCATGGCACAATCAGTGCAAGACCTAGGCTAAAATCACTTTTCATAAGACATGTTCTTCTTGGAATGGAAAACAAAAATTCTTTTTCATAGAAAGAAAGCAAAAAGTAAATTTCTTTGCATAGACCAAATGGAAAAAACAGATTTTTTTTCATATAAAAAATCAAATATCTTGGCATAGACCAAACACAATTTTCTATGCATAGAAAGAAATAAAGTTATTAGTTTTCCTTTGTGCGCAGAATAAAATAATAGGGGATAAGCAACATGCGTTTCCATAGTTGAGTTTTTTGAAAACTCTCATGATTTTTGGTAACCCTCAAGGATCTTGACCACAAGAAGCTTCCTTGGCAACTTTCAAGCTAGATCATTATTGGACAAAAAGGTGACATGAAGTTGTAACATTGAGCTATAGTTCACAAAAAGACTAGAGAGATCTTGGAAGAGGAGATCCAAGTCTTGGAAGGATCATCATAGTAATGTTGAAACATGTAAATTAATTTGTATATTCAAAAGTTATTTTGAGCTTATCAACTATTACTAACTTAAAATTTTATAGTAAATATCTGAGTACTCAGACGGTGGCAAAAAGACTAGAGAGATCTTGGAAGAGGAGATCCAAGTCTTGGAAGGATCTTTAAAGTAACGTTGAAACAAGTAAATTAATTTGTATTCAAAATTTATTTTGAGCTTATCAACTATTTCTAACTTAAAAATTTATAGCAAATATTTGAGTACTCAGAAGGTGGCAAATTACTTACACTATAGGACAAGTCTTTACTCTTGGATGATGCTTGCATGCGATGATTTTTAATATGGTTAATTGATTGCATGGTTTGAAGAAAAGGAATTTCAAAAAAAGGAGAGAGAAGCCCCCTTTTTTGGCACAAATGGTTTTAACTACAAAAGGAAGACAAGTCCTAAGGCCAATGAGCACTTTGAGGGTTTACTTTTTAAACCATCTTTTTTCTTTTATGGTCATTTTTTCCAACATATTTACTATTTTCAACTGTCAAGACCTATCTCCATCAATATTTGTCTCAATACTAGGGCCTTTAGATCAAGATATGAAAATCTTGAAATTGTTCTCAAACAATCTCTTTTCTTCTTTTTTTTGCCAAAAATAAAAATCCACTCTCAAGTAAGATTGTATAGAAAACATTCTTTCTAAATTTTTAATATCGAATCAAAAGACCTAAAAATCATTATGAGTGAGTTACTTAGACATGTTTATCTAAATTTATCATTTATTTGATCAAATGCAAAGTAAATAGAATTCTCTGATGAGATCTCATTAGATTCATGTTCCTTTTCAATTTCATTGTAGAACATATATATATCTATATATATAGTATACCTTGTCTCATGAAATGTGATTTTAGTGCACAAATGTTGTAGCTTTGTGTTTTATGAGATATGTTTCAAAAATTCTCATTTGTATTTTTTTAAAGAATAAAAGAAAATGGTCACAATTTAGAACAATAATGATCAAGAGGAGGCTCTCTTTGGAAGGCATGAAGTAGGAGTTTGTTGAGGAAACACCTCATGATAGGTTGTTTGATTTTCTTCCCAAAATAGGAAACTTTTCAAGGTTCAACTCCATCAAGGAGGCTATAGTTAATGTTCCTCTTGGTATGAAAGAGCTCTTGGTGGATGATCTTGTTGAGAAGCTTCAAGTCTACAAGGAACATTATTCTAGCTTTGTAGATGCTCTTGCAATTGATGGTCTACAAGCAACGAATGCTCCTAGGACAACTCTCATTACAAGATGGAACCTTATTGATGAGGAGTTCAAAAAGCATGAGGTGGATTGTCCTCATCACAATGAATGTCTCTTGATTGATAAGGGCATATGATTTCTTACTTTCCTTCAATATATGGAAGCTTATTCTTTAGATATAGTGCAAGAGAAAAAGGGAGAAGATGTTGCAAGTCTAGATGAAAAACTTAAAGATAGGATATAGATATTTCAAGAGGATATTGATAACTAGTTGATATACAAGGTTTTAATCTTGTTGTCTTCAAGAGGGGTGAAAAAGAGATAGACTTTTCCAAGGTACGTAAGAATATTTCAAAGTTTTTAATTTGGAAATACGCTAATGTTTTATTAGGCTTACTAGATATATAACATTAAGTTTTTCACTTGTTGACAAATGAATTTATTGCTTGGTATGCATATTAAAATTGAAGACCCAAACAACTTTCTTGGAAGAGCCAAAGCTTGTAGGCCACTAAAGCTTGGAAAAAGTTAGAGCCATGGCCACTACATTGGAAGTTTGAATAATCAAAGTATTGCAATTCAACATACCAAATTGTCAAGCTCTCCAAGTTTACCAAAGTGATTAGATCATCTCACGCTTTTCCTAAAGGAGTGGAAAAGATAATTTTGGTGGAGAAATATATAACCATAAGAGTTTTTGGCTACATGCCTAATTACAATGGATCTACAGCAAGATATTTTGGAGTTCCAAGGTCCTACTTACTCTCCCATATGCGAGATACAAAAAATTTGAAGCTCCTTCAAGACTATAGAAAAAAAAAGACCTTATTGAGGGGCATGAAACTAAAGATTCCTCTACAACAACACAATTTGACTAAAAGACATGAAAGAGTTAAGGATTCCTTGCAACCCATCTCTTGCCTTTTCTTTTCCTAGTTTATACCCATTCTAAAAAACTTTGCTTTGCAACAAGAGTTCAAATATCCCCTCATTTCTTTTTGGCTAACCAGTTCTACAATTGTTGCAAAGATGCTATATTAATCTAAGTGATTATATATTTAAGCTTGAATTTATATCAAATTTGTCTATAGCACCATTGATAGACCTCCAACAAGCTATTAGCTTTGACTCTTCTAGCTCCAAACCTTGTGTGTCAACTTTTTTTTCGCTTAATAATGTGATATCTCCATGCCTTGAGTTGACTAGATAGATATACTTCCATATTGCTTAATGAAATATGGGGCATGGTTGTATAAAATATGCTGCAATGTTAACCAACAAAGAAAGTTAGTTAGAAATATTATTCAAGCTAGACAAAAGAGACATAAAAATCTAAGATTTTTACCATATAGTGAGTAAAGTGTTGATTACCCCAAGCTTCTATCATTGTCTTTGTGAAAAGGTTGAATTGGTCTTTGAAGTCTTTGAGATCGCCATCTTCCCATTAAAATTTATCATAGTAAAAAATATTTTTTTAAGTGTCTTCTAAACTTTGGTTTTTCTATTTCGATACTGTCCATTATCATCATGATCCTTAATTGCATTATGCAAGGATTCCCATTGATTGTATTTAATGGTTGAGCCATCATATCAAGAGTCTATCTTGCCGAGTTTTCCATGAAAGCCTAAGAACCTTCTAGCCTTCACCCCACCAATATATGGTTTTTGGGAGACATAATTTCCATCCTTGGACTTTTGAGGATTTGACACGGCTTCAGCTTCCAAGCAAACCCTCTGTAAAGATTAACAATCTTTTCAATAATTCTGCAAAGTACATGAAATATACAAATGTGATCATTGACCAAAGGAATATCTAGAGCTGGCTTGAAGTGTGGATTGTTGACATGCTTAGAGGGAGCTCTACTCAATTGCTTAGATGCTGTAAACATACAATATAAGCAAGGATATCTAGAGTTAGCTCTTGGAAAATAGCTCTTCTCTTCCTTCTCGGCTCTTAATCATACCAAGTATTGAAATTTGATAGAAAACCCACTTTACTACAGTAAAATCCTCTGTATCTACTTCAAAAGCTCCTAACCACTAGATATTGTGTTCAAGTTGAATACTAAATCGCATTGAATCACTACATGAACTTGATAAAAGGGCTCTATTTATCAAGTAGGAGAGACCCTTTCTAGTTTGATGCACTTCAAAATCTCACTTTCATTAAGTTTATTCAGAAACTTGGTTGCTTCTTGTACCTCTTTTAGAGGCAAATCATAGGATCTGATCATCAAATCTTGTACGATAGGCAAGTCAATAAATTTTTTTAAAATTCATTTAAAAACATATTTTTTATTACCCTTGAAGTTAGCCTTGATTTGAAAAGGATCATCCAAAACTTCCATCAGTTTACCATTAACTCTTTGTTTGATAGTCTTCATCATAGATGGTCTTAGAAGTAAAAAATTGTATTTTTTACCTTATTTCCTATACAATCACATTAATTGGAAAATTTATATATATGCATCCCTACTAATATTGATATTGTCTAAAGTCTTCTACACAAGCTTGATGTCCAAAGAATGATCCTTAATGAAAAAATCTAAGCACTATCTCTTGAATTTATTCCTCTCAAGAATGTTCTCTAGGTTTGCTAAGTGCAAAATGTGATACTAAAATTGAGATGCCTTTGAAGCATCTCTCTTACTCACATTTGGTTGAAGAAGAGCCCTAAAATAGACCAAATTCATGGATTGAATAAAATTATAAAAAAATCAATATTCAACATTTCTCAAGTAGAAAATGGTACCTTGCTACTTGGATTCTTTTAATCCAGCCGCATCTTCCTCTTTTGAGATTCTCACTGTCCTTCAAAGAGCTTTCACAATTTCAAATGTCTAAAATATTTTTCTTTCATTTATATGCTTTGATACATTTTTCCAATGAATGGATTTTCTATTAAAAATATTGCAATTTCTATAATAACTATTTTCTTTGTTAATACGCGATTCTCCAATATAAGAGTATCCTCGTTCTCTACAACAAGATCAAGTATATAGCCAAGGATGATCAATCCATAGCCAAGGATGTGATCTAAAGATTCATATGGGAAAATTTGTGTGAATTCAAGAAGAAGAAGAATGAGGAAGAAACTAGTAAGGAGGAGGAGAAGAAAAGAAGACAATGAGAATGGAGAGAGGTTATCAAAAGTTGAAAAAATAAATAAATTGAGTATTCACTTTCACTTTTATAAAGAGGGTAGGATCTTTATTGGGGCAATGATTTTCACCCTTCTGGACATCTAGATTTCTAGATCGATATAATCCACTAGAGAGTGAGGCGAGCCTAATCACCTACTCCACCACTCTTAAAGACAAGACCCTGTTGTCTAAGGAGGGAGGGTACTAGAAGGAGAAGTTGAATGGTTGGCATTTATTCTCCTACTACTCCAGGATGCCCTATTTATAGGATAACATTCCTGTCTATGTGGAATCTAGACCTCAAGAACTTGCTATGGATTTTCTTGGAGTCTCCTTCGCACTAGCTCCACATGCTCTCTTTGCATGTACTTCCTTTCCACAACCCTCTCAGGAGTGGCTTCCTCACACTACTCTTCTATTTATTATTGCACCGACTATGTTGGGCTCAACTCTTATGGTGGCTACTCTTCTTTGTCTTGGCCCCACTCCAATTCTAGCCCTTTTTCTCTTGGTAGTTCCATTGGGGCTATAGTGGATGATTGAGCTTGTTTTTCTGGCTCTCCAAATCCTAATTCTTCTAGCTCCTTCATTGAGAGCCCAGCCTGCCTTAGGTATTGTTGTTGTTGCTCTATGCTTAGGCTAGTGATGTCCACTACCTTTTCATAGAGGCCGTATCTCAGGGCTCATCTTATAAGTTCCAGCTTTTTCCTTAGCCTTTCTATTGTATCCTCGGCCTTAGCCTAGGTCATATGCAGGATTGTATTTAGGAAGGCTTACTGTTGGACTTCGAGACAACTTGCCTCCACTACTTCTGCTCTTGCTAGTGCCATGATTCATTCAATTTTCACCAGGGCAAGGCATTTGACAATGTCTTTGAGTCTTCCAATAGTCTTTTCCTCCCAAACCTTAGCCTTTTCCTCATGCATCCATAGCAGCAAGCCTCTTCATCCCTAGCACCGAGGATCCTCCACTGGGTGTGCTCGACCAAGCTCTTGCATTGTGTTGACTAGGTACTCTACCCAAGCCATCACATTGCTTTGGTTCACCGTTGACCCATGGTTTCTTGTGTGGTAGTAGTGGTGGCAACCATGATGGACATGGTACTAGGCACATCTTCTAGGATCCTCCTAGCTAAATCTTTTACTTAGAAGGGCTACTTGACAGACAGTCTAATGCCGAGAGCCATCTACTGATCCTCTTCTCTCCTTAGTCTTTCCTCCTCTCTTATTGCTTCTTCCTTCATTCTTCCTCTGACATTTTGGACTCTTATTTTGCCTTTCACAAGCATTTCTCCTCTTCTTTCTACTTCTTCTTTTGTTCCTTCTCTAGCTTGCTTGATTTCCTTTGCACAGTTTGCTAGGGCTTTGTCCTCTCCTATTATAGTTTTCTTCTTCTTGCTTTGGATTTTTAACATGATTTTTCCTTGCTCCCCTTGGCTTGATGGGGACAAACCCTCCCCATGTTGCTCACTGATGGTCCTTTCACTAGAACCCCTCTGTTGTCATTGTGCTTGGGATTAATCTCCTTCCTTCATTGCATCTCGCTTTGCTTTTTTTTTTTCCATGGCTTGCTATCTTCTTTGTCTCCCACATTTCTCACTTTTGGAGACATTGACGGGATTTTTGTGACTGAGGAGGTGCTGCTCTTGAATAAGAGATCTCTTTGGAGTGTCCCCTACTTCTTCTTCCCTTTCCATCTCTCCCACGGCTTCTTGAATGATGGCTATCAACACCCCTCCAAACCCTAACATGGATGCTTTTGATGACGCAAGTGTTTTTTTGTCCGATTCAGTCATGGTGGCCAGTGACTCACCTCCTGCTAGTCTTTGGTTCAATGACAATGCCTTAGGCTAATGATTCAATCATTTTACAGATGTAGGCATTCAAATTCACTTCATCTAGGGTCCTTGTTGTGATGCTTTCAAGCATCGGCACTAGTATCTGGGCCATGGGGGTGTTGTATCAGTGACTAGAGAAAAGGGCATGCACCATCTTTGCCTCTAACTAGACAGTGGGGTTAGGGATGTATGCTAGACTAAACCCATCATTGGTGTGCACCTTTGTCTTAAACATCTTCAACATGCCATAAACATATCTCTTTTGTCTCTTTCCCTATGTGTTTGCCAACCCTAATGCCTTCTCCACTATTTCAGGGCTAAGTAAAACTTCTATTCTCTTGTATGAGCCTCCTTGCTTGATGGTTACCGTACCATTGCTCTTTCTTACATCAAAACTTCTTAGGAATCCTGTGCATCTACTATGGTCAATTTTTTGGCCAACTTTCTCTACATATTTGTGGAGATTGTATTGATCAACTATTTGCTTCTGGGCACCTTCATTGTTCACCATCTCTTCCAAATTGTTGACGCTATGGAATTTTAATTGGTTGTAGACTTGTATCTCAGTGGCCAATCAGTACTTATTGTGCTCTTCCTCTGAGAAGAATGGAAGTTTTCCTACCATCTCGAGTTCTTGTTATAGCACAATAGATTACAATTAGCTCCTTTGAGAGTACCTTTTGCATGAAAAGAAAAATATTAAGAACAAGCAATCCACACATTCCAAGCATGAATTTCAAAAAAAATTCCTCAAGTGCAAGTTCACTTTATTCATCATTTTTTGCTTTTGAAGTTCAATTTGAAGTTCTAAAGTTCAAGTCATGTTTTCTTTTCCACCTTACCCCCTCCCCCCTAGGAATGATGAAGATCCTTCCTAGGATTGGAGGATGATGGGTTAAGGGCATTAAGCACCTTCTTGTTGTGCTTTATTTCTTCATGAGCCAAGCATAGAGATGTGGGTTATACTCTAAGTGGGCGTGATGGTCCATGTTTTGAGGCCTAATGCCTATGTTTATAATGTAAGTCAAGACATCAATTAGGAAGTTACCAAAGTTCATCCTCCTAGCGATGTGTAGTTCTTTCTCAATCAGGAGTCAATCCAAATAAGGATGAGTGATAACATGCTCTTCTAACAGTCGATTGCACGTGATGGCCAATACTCTGAAAGAGGTAGGAGCCACATAGATCAAATCATACTCAAGCACAAAATAGCTCCCATGGCAAACTTTGATGCTTTAATGTGTACATGGAATGTTATGTTCCAATCTGGGACTCACAGGATTAGTGCAATCATAAGAGCCTTCTTTAGTTCCTCATAAATGTGTTGGCATTTATCAGTCCACTCAAATACAATTACCAATTTGTAAAGGGGTCTAGCAATCAATGCATAGTTTAGAATGAATCACTATTACCTTGTGTGTCCCAAGAAGCACTAAAATCCCTTATATTTCATGGGTGGTGGTGAATCGACAATGACCTTGACTTTGGAGAAGTCAGTGGCAATGCCATTCTTAGATACTACGTGCCCTAGGATACATCCATGCTTTACCCAAAACTGGCACTTCAAGGGGTTCAAGGAGAGATTTTACAGCCTACACCACTCAAAGACTCTGCAAAGTTTATCTAATTTTTCCTCCAATTGGAGTGGATACATAGATTGTCAACGAATACCTTCAATTCTCACCTAAGCATGTCTTTGAAGATGGCACACATGAGGCACTGAAAGGTAGCTAGTGCATTCATTAGCCCAAATGGCACCACTGATGGGACCTAAAGTGGGCTGGCACTGGCTATAGCACTAGCCAGACCTCATGTATACGACAAACAACCCCACCACACGGCCTCGCGGGCCAGGAGTGTCTAAGACTCACTTTGCACTAAATGATTATGACAATTTTGCGTTTATATCCAATATGTAGTCCAACGTTCACCTCCCCTTCTCCTCATAGGGAGATCCCATAATATATAGGCATAATGCCTCGTAATACACACATAGAGAAGCACCTATCGGCTGATTGTCGCGGCTCCACTGCGACTCTCCTACACCTCGGGGATTAGCCCCAAGATGCGTCGCTAACACGTATAACATTCGCAAAAACTCCACTCTTTCGTAATTCAGTATTCCAAGAGATTTTGATTTTCCTTACAAAACTTTCCCCAACAGAAGCACCTGTCTAAACCTACAGCATAGGTTTCATGTCCTCTCTTAGCGTTGGTCAAAGTTTATCAATCAAGTGCAATGCATTCCAAGAGATACCACGTGACATGCTTGATGCAAGGTGTATGACGATTGTGCACAACCATTTTATGATTAAAAAAACCAGTCATGTGATGTGCGGAAAACAACCCTTTCATGAATTTCAACTAAGCGTTACGTGATGTGCTGCTTTAGGGACTAGCACCGGAACTTCCGTGCTACTAGTCACCTATATTTAATTATGGAATGGTCCCTAAATGCTATGCACAAAGAGGGAAATCAGAATTTGTATCTTTCCAGCAATTAGATCGTCACACAACCTTCATCCTCCCCTCACCGTTTAGGTGTTACTGTAGTGCATAGGTGTAAATGGTTGTTTTGTATAATTTTTGTATGTAAAAAATAATAAACATGTACTATAACACAAAGATGATGCCAAACTGAGGCTTGACCTAATGCTTTAACCTTGCCAAACATTCATGCACATAAGTCTTATTTTTCCATATTTTTTTAGCGCGAAAATCCCAATCCACCTTTGCAGGTGAAGGCTTCCTGCCATAATATCCAACCATATGCCCAACTATGATGACTTCATTAACACCAAAGACAGATTTCAGCCCTGAAAGAGTCAAATTCACCTCCTCTAATCGTGTCAATATTTGCTCACAAGCAACCAAGTATTCATCCACAAACTGTCTACATCCTCGCAAATCAAGACTCTCATTCTTTTCTTCTTTTGCACAGCCTTTAATAGGCAACCATAAGGTTGAAGGAGACTTGACTAGGGCAATAAGAGGCTCAAAAGGTCAGGGGAGGCCTCATTTTGTAGTCAGACATCGAGAGAGAGAGAGAGCTTGAGAGAGAGAGTGTGAGTGTAGGTACAGAAGGGGTTCGATTCGGTCGTTTTGCTGTCGCCCAGCCATTCCAAGTATTCCTTGACCTTCTTTGAGTTGTGCTTGTTTGATCTAGAATGTTGGATCTTGTACCAGGACCCCCACGCGTAGCATTCGTCACTCATTCCTCGCAACTGCGCCACGGCAAATGCAACCGGACCAAGCTGCAGGTGTCCAAGTCCCAGAATTGAACACTCAGACTATTTGACTCTCAAGTGTCCGACTCTGTTAGTCGGATCATCTGTGGTCCAATCAGACCACTTGTCCGATCAGACGCACCACCTTAGACTTGGACCGACTACGTGATCATACTGTCCGACTCTGCCAGTTGGACCCTACCACATGGCAGTAGGACCCTTTTTTAGACTCAGACCCACCCATCCGATCGGATCACCGTCGGACAGTCGGACCCAACTCTAGTCGGACCAAGACTAAAAAATCGGACCACCCGGTCCAATTGAACAGTCCCCGACTTGGACAGTCGGACCACCTAGAATCGGATAGTCTGATTCTGGGAATCAAACCACCAGGGCAGAACATTTTAAACTGGTAAGTGAGCCACCTCCTCAAGCCACGGCCACTCCGAACACATCCCCAAACATCCTTGAGTACCTGACCCGACTCTTAGAAGCCAAAAATTGGAGAAACCACACCTGGGCAGCCTAGACTCAACCTCTAGTAGCAAGCCATAGAATAGACGAGACTTAGAGCTGAAGCTGACCCTTAGATTCCAATTTGGCCTTGATGGGGTGTAGAATGTCTAGCATAGACCCTAGACAATACGAGAGCACAGCCAGGAAATGCTCCTAGAGACATATTAGGCTATGAACTAAAGGGAAAAAAGCGGGAACTACATTGTTCATTTTGCATTTGCATTCCACACTGATTTCATCATTTAAAGTGCACTAAAAGGAAGAAAGCATGACTTGGCACTATGCACTGGAAAGCACTAAGCACAAGTGTGAATAAAATTGACAATTACTTTCAATAACAAGGAACTCACATAGAATCATAATAATTCAAGGAACCCACCAGTAGGAGTAGACCCTGAGATGTAGCTGGGTGCCATAGAGCCCCATTAATAGGACCCTGAAGACCCCAAAGAGTTCGAAGACGATAGGATTGAGGGCAAGTCGCTACCCAAGCTGATTGGACTGATCGACAACCTGGTGGAGCGAGAGGCTGCAGAAATGTCAAGAGCAGACGCGGACTGAGAGGATGACCAGCTGGACTTGGGCAAGTTCCCAATAGAATTGCAGTGTATGGTCGACCAATACGGCCGACTAACAAGGACCGTGATCCACGGCAGACCGATCGAGGAAGTAGTTATGAGCCTTGAGGAAGAGGGGAAGGCATCTAGGAAATCGCTGCAAAGCATCACAACGTACAACCACGAGCAAAGGATGAGGAAATTGCGGCAAGACTTAGAGGTGCACGAGACACGACGCATTCTAACCTTAGTTGGTAAGGCCACGGCAGGGCCAAACCCAGAGAGGGTGAGGGAGCTAGAGGCAGACCTGACGCTGAGCGAGCTTGTCACCAAGATGCTCATAGACAACACAGGTGCAAAACAGAGTGCAATTGTGCTAGCCACCTCTTTGCTCAGAGGCTTAGGAGTCACACAAGGGGCGAGGAGCCACAACAAGATCCCTATAGGGGCCAAGTAGTTGGACAAGTACCAGTCCATCAATGATCCCTATAGCTTCGTGGAGCAGTTCAAGAAGGTTCTTGAAGCCAACGGTCTCACGGACCTCGCCCAATGCTCACAGGCTTTTGGGCTTTGCTTGGGTGATAAGGGAAGGACGTGGTCACCAGCCTAGCCATAGGAGAGCGGATGAACTTTAATCACCTGAAGGATCTCTTCATCAAGAGATTTTCAGAGATAGGGTATTTGGACAACCTCATAGTCCGACTAATGAATGTCAGTCAGAAGGACAAAGAGGACATTAGAGACTATGTCACTCATGTATGTCTCATGTACCTAGCCTATTTAAGAGAATCCCTACCAATGAACGACCAAACGAGAGAGTGGTCTCTACCATTTTTATAAAGGAATCCCCAGCGAGGAACTTTACAAGGCACTGGCAAGCAACTCGAGCTTGCAGAGAGATATGCTCGCTAGGGTTTTTGATGAGGCAATAAGGGTAGATGACTCTAGCTAAAGAACCACAGAGAAAGCCACAACCTATAGCGAGAGATCAGCTTGTGACATGCAAGATAAGGGCAAGAGCACGGCACAAGACCAAGAGCTAGCCGAAGTCAGGATAGAGCTCGCACTGTTGCAGGATTTGGTAAAGAGACCCACTAGACCTGCATGTCCAGTGTGTGCATTGTGGAGGCAACCACATCCTTGCTGAGTGCCGGGATCCAAGATCTAGGTCTTGTGCAAATTGCAGAAGGTTTGGCCATGACGCAATGCATTGTCAATTGCCAAGAAGGTTTCCTTATGCACAGTAGTACAACTCACCATACTACGGGAATAGGCCACCTAACTTCTTCGGAAGAGGAGCCTCATTGGCCCTTCCAGCACCTAATGATGCAAAACCGGCCGTTCCTAGATTAGAGATCAATCCCATGGGCATATCCAGACTGCCTAGACCCTTCGTGACACATCCATCAGGTGATGCTCCCACCCACTATGTGGTGGAAGAGCCCAATGACGAGGAGTCATATGTGAACCCTTACATCTCATATGATGAAGAGGGTAATCCGATCCTCATGGACTATTGACCAGTGCAAGTGATGGTGTTAGGAACAGGAAGAGGCAGAGGTTTTTTAGGGCCAACCTAAGACCTGGTCACATGCTGAACTTGTGGTCACCCTGGTCACATATCGACACGATGCCCAGAAAAAGAGCCGGCTAATAGGGAAAGAGCTGATCTCAGGTGTGCCGAGTGCAGCATCACCCATCTCTTCAGAGAATGCCCTAGACAAAAGACGTCCTCGAGCTCAGGCAATGTACAATCAGTACCTTTGGGGCTGTTTGGCATTGAGACATTTGACAGCGAGGATACACCCATCCCACTGCATGTCATGGCACGTGCACAAATGTGGTAGGCCGGCATATCACTGCCTGGGCCTAGCAACCTAGATGCTACCTCAATAGGGAAGAAGAGTTGTAGGTGGAGAAAGGAGAAAACCGATGCTAAGATCACTCTCAAAATTGACAAAGAGACGGCGCTAGTGAGTGGCAGGAAGGAAACTGATGCTGAGGCTAAAACCACGGCTCTGAAAATAGCAAAGAAAGGGAGTGCTAAGGCAGGGGAGTACCCCCACCCGAAGCGCCAATTAGAAGCGATTGAAAAGTTCAAGGAGTGGGCAAAGGAAGCTCAAGAGAACCTAAAGGATGTCAAGGCCATCGTAGAAGATAGAACTGAGGACTTCTCTAGTGTGAGTACCCTAGTCACCCTCTTGACCAAGGTCAACGACCAAGGTCAAGAGATGCACATATGCCACGGGTAGCACCACCCAGGAGAAGCTTAGGAGCCACGGGTCAGCAAAACATCCAAGGCCAATGGCCTAGAGGTGTGGGAATGGAGGAGAGACAAATGACGAGTAACCTCCTCACGACATTAATAACCACCCCAGTAACCCTGAGCCTAGGAGACATGCTTAGGCAGCATCCAATGCTTTGGTTGGAACTAAAGCAATGGCTGGAGGAACCAACTGAGCAGATTGCTGCTGACCTACATGAGCATGATGCAGTCACATAGATATTGAGCTTGACGCTGCACTCACAGTGCCTAAATCTCTGAATGTAAATGCTTTTTGGGAGGGCATCGAGATGCATGATGTGCTACCTATCCTGGCCCTAGGAGACATGACGCGGAAAGGAATCGTAGATATGGGCACAGGGGTTAGTGTCTTGAGCCACACAGTCTTGCAGGCATGGGGAAACCCTCCTGTCAAGACTGTTAGGTTCAATGTCATGCTAGCAAATGGAATGAAGATAAGGCCATTTGGAGTTTTAAAGAATTGGCCAGTGAAGATTGCAGGTGTCCAGTTCACTGTACACTTCATTGTTATGAAGGGAGTGGACTACGACATCCTGCTAGGCCGACCCTAGATGAGGAATGCATGAGTCATCGAGGACTGGGGCAATGGTCTAATCTTCTTAGGGAATCAGAAGGAAGAAGTAAGGGTGGAGATGGATACCTAGAAGACAACACCTGTTGATCTAGATGCCATCTCAGCCACATTGAGGGGTGATACGCAACCAACCACATCGTATGGGCCACTGACCAAGTATATCCCCTGCCCTGAGGATAAGCAAAATTAGATGCATGTCCTTGCAACCATCGATCTCCCATTCTCAGATGATGAGGAGTATAAGCAAGCTACACAAGCCATGTGCACGCTAGATGAGGAACACTTAGTACCACTCTGCATGATGGCAAGGAGTGTGGGTGGTCAGCCCAAACGTGTCACTTTCCATGTCCCAAATAATAAGCTAGAACTCCAAGAGACCCTAGAGTATTTGACAGGCAGATTGGAGGGCAATCCTTCTACTAATCTCTTGCCCCTCAGAGACCTCCTGGGTGAGCACAAGTGGAAGTGAACCAAAGTTCACGACCTAAACTTGCTATACAATTGGGCTCTAGTCACTGACGAGAAAGAGGCTAGAAAGGGGGACCCAAGAGATGACGAGCAGTTAGGGAGTGATGGTGCTGACAATGAATATGAGGATTGTTCCTCCATTAGTGAGGAGAGCAAGGAGGAAATGGATACCATGGAGTAGGATACTGATGGAAGGGTGATAGAGCAGATAAGAGCAGACTCCAGGCCTCGAGAAAGGAATGCATATGAGATCAAGAGAGGAGTTATGAGATTGGATTGTGATTGCTCTTGGTTGGAACACATAGGGGTAGTGGTTTATGAGCAGGTTGGAATTGCCCAACCACCAGTGGTACCTATGTTTAGGATAGATGCACCTACTGAACTACGACCACCCAGGGAGATTCCTTCCTGCAGTGAGGGCTGTGAGTTCAACTCGGAGTCTGAAGTTAGTATGGAGAGCGACCCTGAAATACCCATGCCATCCAAAACCAAATGCACCAAGGGGGACTTGCCGGTCCACCTAAGGTGCAATCAGCTAAAGGAGGAAAGAAAGAAACAAACAAAAGAATCAGACGCAAAGAATGTCAGAAGAAACCACAAGACCTACCCAAACACTTCACTAAGTTCAAGAAGGGTGATAGAGTGGTGGTCCTGCTAGGAGCAAAGAGGTAGGGCCAGACCAGCGAGCCTATTGAAGGACCCGCCAAGGTCAAGGAAGTCAACCTAGCAGGGGAAGGTGAGAAGCCTCGACTTGTATTCATAGCAGACGACCTAACCAAGGATGAGGAGGCTAGCCCTGTTGCTCTCCTACGAGAGTACATGGACGTGTTTGCTTGGTCTCTAGATGAACTTAAGGGAGTCGACCCCAGGGTTGTGACCCACAACATCCCTATGGTCCCTGATGCTGTCCTTGTAAAACAACGCCCTTATCCCATGAATCCAAAGCATGCCCATGCAGTAAAATAGGAGATTGATAAACTCATGAGAGCAGGATTCAGCTACAAAATAGAGCATATGGACTGGGTATCACCAATAGTGATCGTTATGAAGAAAAATGGAAAGATCCGAGTGTGTATCAACTACAAGAAAGTCAATGCTACTACGAAGAGAGATAACTACCCATTGCCATACACCGAGCACATGCTTGAGAGGGTGGCAGGTAAATAAGCCTAAGTTTTTTGGACGGCTTCTCGAGCTACAATCAAGTGTGAGTACACCCCAACAATAGGCACAATACTGCCTTCGCTATAGAGTGGGGGGTATTCGCCTATATCGTTATGCCCTTTGGGCTAATGAATGTGCCCGCGACCTTCCAACACCTGATGTGCACGATCTTCAAAGACATGCTCAGATGTGAGCTAGAGGTGTTTGTGAACGATCTATGCATACACTCTAGCTGGGTGGAACAGTTAGAGAAACTACGGGCAGTCTTTGAGCAGTGTCGACTTTATAATCTCTCATTGAACCCCCTGAAGTGACAATTTTGGGTGAAATATGGATGCATCCTAGGGCACGTGGTGTCCAAAAACGGCATTTCCATTGATTTCTCGAAGATCAGGGTTATTGTTGACTTGCCACCACCCAACAATTATAAGGGTGTCCAGTGCTTCTTAGGTCACACAAGGTACTATTGGCGCTTTGTACTGACTTATGCACTAATCACAAGACCATTGTACAAGCTGCTAATTGTATTTGAGTGGACCGAAGAATGCCAATGTGCTTACGAAGAATTGAAAAAGGCTCTTACCACTGCACCCATCTTACGAGCCCCAGATTGGACTAGAACGTTCCATGTGCATATAGATGCATCTAAGTTTGCCATTGGAGCTGTTCTGTGCCAACCTGGTGAACATAACCTTGATTTACTGAGTGAGCTTTGCTAACAGGCGGCTCACTAACACGGAGATGAACTACTCCACTACGAAAAGGTAGGGCTAGCCATGGTGTTTGCCATTAAGAAATTTAGACATTATCTTTTGGCCACATCCTTCACTTTTCTTGTTGACCATCAAGCATTGCTCTATCTAGTGAACAAGCCTTGCGCTATAGGACGCATTGCATAATGGTTATTGCTTCTTCTAGAGTTTAACTTCTTTGTGGTTGTATGCAAAGGAAAACATCATTACATGGTAGATCACATGTCCCACATACCCCACAGGTGAAGCTACTGGACAAGGCATAGCAAACGACCTCCCAAATGTGCATCTCTTTGGCCTGTCTAGTGACAAGGAAATATTCAAGGTTGATTTAATGCCATACTAGACTGACGATATCATCCACGTGCTCAAATACGGTCTACTCAAGAGACCTATCGAGAAGGCCAAGCTTAGGAGGCTTATTGTGAGGATCCAACCCTATCAGTTGATTGCCAGCCAACTCTATAGGTTAGGGCAAGAAGGGTTGCTACACAGGTGTGTGTGTAAACATGAGATGCATGACACGTTGGGAGAGGCACATGCCAGAATCGCTGGGGGGCATTTCAGTGGAGACAGGACATCCCGCAAGGTGCTGCAATCTCAACTATGGTGGCCCACGCTATTCCATGATGCAGCTAGATTTGTCAAGTACTATGATGAGTGCCAAAGGACCAAGGTCCCTGCATGGAAGGACAAAATGGAATTGACCCTTGTAATAGCACAACAACCTTTCGAGAAATGGGGCATTGACTCCATCAGACCCATTAGTCCTGTGGCCTAGTGTTCACATGCTCAATATATCATCGTAGCAATCGACTATTTGACGAAATTTGCTGAAGCAAGAGCCACAAGGAAGAATGACTCAAGGACCACAGTGAAGTTCTTATGGGAGCAAGTCATCTCGAGATTTGGTTGCCCTATTGAGATAACGAGTGACCAGGGCACCCACTTCATCAATGAGGTGATTGCCCACCTTCTTTCAACATTCTTGATCATCCATAGGAAGTCTTCACTGTACTATCCACAAGACAATGGCAAGCAGAATCAATGAATAAGATCCTGGTCAACGTGCTCACAAAGGTGGTTTCCACTTCTCGGAGCGATTGGGATAACAAGATCAGGGTAGCTTTATGGGCCTTCTAACAGCCTATAAAATGGTTGTGGGACAAACACCCTTCAGGATGACATACGGAACCGAGGCTATCCTACCTTTGGAATTTTTTATCCCACTGAAACTAGACTCATCACCACCCATGCTCTAATTTGTGAAAAGGTGCGAAGAAAGATGCGGTTTGACAAGCATGTCAAACAACATGATTTTGACCAGGGCAACCTTGTGTTGTTATACTGTGTGAAGGGCCATAAGCAAAAAATGAAGTTTTGAGGGTTAGGACCTTTTAAAGTGCGTGCCATCAGTAGGACGGGCAATGTCAAACTTGAAACACTAGAAGGTGAGGGGATAGGCTTTTACAATGGCAAGCGCATGAAAAAGTACTACCATCCCACACATCCTTTACATGAGCCCCCTGTCAATGTCTGCATCGCAACCATCACCGAGATAGAGGATGATGAGGAAGCTGTTGCTCTAGCGTATTTAAGAACCATGGCCACATCCCAAAAGACACATTCTTTTGATGCTTTGATTGATAAGGAAGCTGACTTCAATATCCTAACCCATGCTCATTAGACCCTCATTGGTCAACCCCAGTTGCAACCGACTAATGCTAAACTTAGCCCATTTGGGGGTGAATCCTATGTAATCCTTAGGAAGTGCAAAGCCGTTGTCTCTATTGAGTCTGAAATTTTTCCAATTATCTTCTATGTATTTCCCAACACGAAGGAGGCAGGCAAGGCATCCCTGCTAGGGTGCACTTTCAAAAAAAAAACCCATTGTTACATCGATTGCGACCTGCAGTGTATCCACCTCACCATAGGAAATGTGTGAATCGTGACAACTTTCAGCAAGGGCAATGCGGGTCCCTCCAAGACCACCACTCCACCAATAGAGAAGGCCATGCCTAAGGCTAATGAGGGGGGTCGTGATGTGTCACACCCCACTCAGCCCACAAAACACCACCCCACCAAACCCACTCCTAAGGTTAAGCAACCTACATTTCAATGGGTACCTAAACATCAAGGCAAGCCTTCCCACAATAAGCAAACGCGACCCCGCAGACCTGGGAACTCTCATGCAAAGCCTAGAAAGTAGCCTAGAAGCCAAAGCCGTAAACACGCCCTTCAGCCGTGATGGGTCCCCATAACCCTATTACATGCTCAAGGATACTATGAGGGCAACAGCTGGATCTGGGTGTCCAATACATCAGCCCTTAAGAATAAACCCCTTACACAGCTTGTGGCCACACCTGCTTCAAGCAGCGTGTTTACTAAACAACCAGCCATACCTAAGACCTAAGCTGTCAAATCTATGACAACCACAAAGGCCGAAGCCCCAAAACCTAAGCCCATCTATCGGCCAAAGCTGCAACCCAATGGCTCTAAAAAAGCCACTACTGATGCCAGAGAAAAGTCTCTAGAGACTCGACCAATTAGTCCCGTGCACCCTGAACCCACTATGTCTCTCAAGATCTCACAAACCTATCAACTTGCGCACTAGCTATATGTCTCGCAATCATCTAATGCAACTGACTCTTGCATGCTCAAAGTAGCTCATGATGAAGGTTGCACGTCTTTCAAGCTGCAGGACACACAACTAAACTTCCAAGCGGATGCTCATCCCAAGGAGCAATCTAGCGGAGCACCATCACTAATGCATCCATCTAGTTCTAATCCACTGCAGCCACCAACAAGTCTTAGGCCTTCATATGAGCGACTCTCATTTCTTGCTATGGCGAAGGACCTTACTGCCAATTTAGGTGATGACTTGGTTACTTGCATTAAAATACTGGACAACACATTCACGACCTTCGCTCGAAGTTATGAGCGGCTAGACCTTGGCCTTCTTGATGAGCCACTTGCTTCTGAAGTCCGTTCTTTACCATGCACCTGGGAAGAGTACGAATCCATGACCATCAAATTCCCCAAGGTTGTAGCTGAGCTTATTGCTAGCGGGGAAGTCTCAAAGGAGAAAGCAATCATTGGTAGGATGCTGACCTCATACCGAAAGTAGATGTTGGCTCTGCACCAATCCAAGATCTTGAAGAGCTTGTGAGTCTTGCAAACTCTACCTCTTCATTCTTACAGCAATGGCATGCCTTAGCCTCCAATGGGAGTGAAAAGGTTGCCAAATTATGACGAATGTTGAGCAGAGATGCACAATCAAGGCTGTGAAATATGACCCCACATACGTAGCTCCTATTTCTTTTAGGGTTATGGCCATCCTACGTAACAAAATCCTTGATGACCATTTATTAACCCATCCTTACATCGACTTACAAAAGAAGAGCTACACAGTGCTAGCTACCTCAAATCTGGTGATGTGCTACCATGATGTCCTAATGTATATCACGCAAGCATCCATTCGACTCCATGAACTTGACCGTCATGCCCAATTGGAATACAACCCAAATTTCTACCAGTGGCTATTGTCAAATAAAACACACCACGCTATGCTTTAACGCCCTTGCCTCATCCTATTCAATCCTAGGAAGGATTTTCATCTTTCCACGAGGGGGAGGGGGTAAGGTGATCACGAAAACATAACACAAAGGAAAAACGAGGGAAAAACATAATGAAGAGTTGAACTACGCATAAAAATTTAAGAGCAAAGTGCACTTGGAAAATTCATGTCTTTTCTTTTAATTTGTTATTTCTCAAATTTCATGTTCTCCTGCAGCTTTTCTAATTGTTCAATTCTTTCATAATGCCATAATTCAGTCTTGCCTACCCCATCAATACTAATTATGGGTATTGCTGCATGCCAAGTACCCACAATGGCAGGACATGAAAAAGGCGATAAGCTTCCATTCACGGAAGAAGAACAAGCCAAGTACGGGATAGGTGTGACATGAGGATTTAATCAGTTCACCTTCAAGCACACTCTAAACCTGGACACGAAGCCATCCTAGAGGAGCCAGCAGTAAAGCAGCTGGTGGACAAGTGTACTCTCTAGAAGTATGTGGAGAAAGTGGGACAAGCGGTGGATTACAGTGCTTACGTAGAGTTCCTAAGGAGTTTTGATGCTCGTAGGAACTGTGGCACAATGACAGTAAGAAGAGGGGATGTTGCCCACTAGGTGGAGGTACCACTTAATGCCGAAGTGGTGGAGAAGGCCCTTGGCTTGGCCCCCAAGGCTGTGAAGCATCATAAAAGAGACGTACATGCCATGCTGGGGATGAATAGGAGTGAGGTGCACACAGTGGATGGAGTAAGTTTGGCAGACATCCCAAACCTGAAAGTAAAGATGCAAGCAAAGATGGTCCACGCCCTCTTCTCAGAACAGAGACACAATGCTTTGATGAACACGATCAGTGTCCCAGTGTTGGAAAGCACAGCGGCAGGGTCCCCTAAGGAAGTGGATTGGAATGGATTCATCATAAAGACCATCGAGACAGCAGCAAAGGCCCTTGCTATGGGTGCAGCAACAATTGGAGGAGAGTCCCTAGCCTCTACAACAAGATCAGCCAACAAGAAGTTCTCTGCCAAGGCTTCTACCATCAGATACGGTGGTGTACTGACTGCCATTATTCAGGAGGCCACCAAGGAAGCAGGGGGAATTGAAGAGATAGTAGCACCCTCCCAACCACTACACTGTGAGGAAGACAGATCCACTGAACGCACCACTAGTGACAGAGAAGAGCCTGAAGCACCATCCACTCAAGCCGAAGCTAGGGCACAAGAAAAGGCGAAGACTGCCAAGATCCAAAAACAGAAGAAGGAAAAGTTAAGCAAGGAAGAGAAAGCTGAGTTGAAAAGAGCACAAGAAGAGTCCAAGAGAATGGAGGAGGAACGAAGGAGAAAAGAAGAGGAAGAATTTGAAAGGATCAGAGAAGAGTCAAGAAGAGCCGAGGAGGAGAGGAAGTGAAGAGCTGAAGATGAAGCTGAAGAACTGAGGAGGAAGCTGCAGATTTGGCAAAGGAAACTCACAGGTCCGTGGAAGAGACCCATGGAGTGGGAGAGATGAGCCCACTGAGCCTGCATCATGAGGCTGGAGTTGGTGGCAGTGCAGAAACAACCCCGGTGGTTGCAAGAAAGGGTAAGGCCCCACTGCACCCCCTCCCCTCTTCCCTTGTGCCACTCCCAATTGAAACCACACACACCACGACATAGGAGTTGGTGCCAGTTGTAACTCCCAACTGAAACCACACACACCATGACATAGGAGTTGGTGCCAGCTGTGGACATGGCTCAATTAATGGCAATGATACAGCTCCTGGCTAACAAAGTGGTGGAGATTGCCCCTAAAGCAGGAACAAAGAGGCCAACCGCAGTAGATGTAGAATCACGGCAAGACCCTAAGTGGCAGAAGCTAGAAGCATCAATCACTATGGCCCCTTGCATAGCGTCACCAACAATAGACTACAATGCATATGTGGCTGAACTCTTCACTCAGTTGAGCAAGGCCAGAGAAGAAAAGAAAGCGGCCTTGGAAGAGCTGGATGATGAAAAGGAAACCTGGAGAACTTTGAGGCTCAATGTGTCCAAGCAAGCCATAGATCATCAAAAAGAGCTTAAGGCACTAAAAGAGCAGTTGGATGCCAAGACCAAGGAAGCTTAAGAGAGCGAGGATCATTTGAGGCGAAGATTGGAGGAGGAAGAACATGATCTACTAGCTCATCTAAAGAGTCAAAAAATGTTAATTCAAGAGTATGATGAGCTAATGGAAATGATCACTCACTTGGAGAAGCATCGGCAAGAAGAAAGCCAAGAGTCAGAAGAGCAACGTCAAGAGCAAGAGCACGCCTTGGTGTTCCGGCTGTGGTATGAAATAGAGGAGCATGGAAGACTAGAAAGAGAGATCCAAGTCTTAGAGCAAGAAAGGCAAGATGCCACAGGAAGAAGCACATAGGAGCTGAAAGATGATTTGGAAAACACAAAAAGAGATGTGGAAGCTCTCATGGCTATGGCAATAACAGAAAGAAGATTGCATTTTGCAAAGTTAGAAAGCCGTGAGGAGATCCGGGAAGAACTGTCAGAGAGATTCGCAGACGCACAACTGTAGTTTACCATTGCAGAACAAAGAAGGAAGAAAATAGAAGAGCAACTGAACCACCTCAATAAGGAGAAGATGCAGATGCTAGACTTAGTGAATGAGTAGCAACAAGCGGTAGTGATGCTGTCTCGAGAAATGGAGAAGGGAAGAAAAAGATGGAAGAGAAGGCACGGCAATGGGAGTGGCACAACTTTGAAAGAGTGCGTGGACTAACAGAACGCCTAGCAGTGAGTGAATGCGAAAGAGTGTTTGCAGAATCAAGAGCAGAGGCTGTCGAAGTGTGCTTAGACACTCAAAGACAAGCCTTCTTGAGCACGGTGTTGAATGTCACCCAAGTTGAAGGCAAGGACTCAATGGAAAGGATGAAGAGGAAGTTAGAATTGAGCTCTCATGCCTTGAGATACGGCCTTCAAGAACACACCCTTCCAACCGGCCTAGATATTACTGCGGCATAACAATACAGTTACCTATGGTAAGCTAGCCTTTCCGTTGATGAGCTCAGGGAACTAGGGTTTGAAGGACAAGTGCAACAACCACCACCTGAAGACCAGCCAGCGATAGAGCAAGCCACAAAAGAGGGGCCAGACTTTGAGCAAGAATTCGAGGAAAAACATCACAGAGAGCCTAGTCCCTGCCCTTGCCTGAATTGCCACTGGAAGAGCCAGAAGGGGCACAAATTCCTGAACACATGGTAGCAGCCCGAAGAAGAAGTCAAGAGCTTGTAGATCAAGCCTAGAGGAGAGAGAGAGTATGGCCACAACAACTCCCTGAAGAGCCCATTCCGATACGCAACTCCCTAAAGAGCCCATGCCGATACGCGAGGATCCCCATCCCGCCAATTGGTCTCAGGAGTTGACTATATGGCAACAATGGGAGTTCCAGACATGACCATTTGAGCTGTCCTTTTCTTATCCACGAGCTTTGGATCGTGTTCTACCCTTGGACATGGTGGCAAGAATCAATAGAATGGCTAATGACCTCGCCAACAGATGGATAGAGGAGAGAAACTTTGTAGTTACTAGATAGAGGCATGAACCAGCAGATTATTAGTAGGACAAGGTGAACCAGGTTCCCACGACCGTCCAAGGCTTGATGCCTGGACTGCTTTCTGTAGCTCATTGCCTGAAGAGCGAAACGACCCCATCTACATGCCTTACCCCCGTAGACATGGAGTCGACCATGACACGAATGTGTATGGGCCCCTTGACTTTCCAACAATCTACAATGTCAATGCACGGACTCCCGAGGGATGGTTGGTTTTTAGATTGGAGGATATCCTTCCATCCATCAACCGCTTCCTCGAGGATTTCTCCTTGTTTCCAGACCTGGCATTTATAGTAACTTGTAATTACCTTAGGTTCATTAAGTTCTTGCTTAAGCAAAACCCTGCAGCTAAGGAAGCCCACCTTCCCCCTCTCTTTTTTTATATCAACTTAGGTATCTATAGTTGCTTGCGCCATGGCTAGGCTCATGATGAGGGCGACCTTACTCCCATCCTTCTGCACGGAAATCCTAGATGACATGCACGATACCCACTTCATGAGGTGTAACCATCCCTTTTTGACATCAACACCTTTGAAGGTAAGAGCTAGCATCCAAGAATATCTGCAAAGCCGGGCACTTTTGACTAAGTGCCTAAGGCCACCTCGTGGACCATCCAAGGATGACAGGAATACAACATAAGAACTCTTTTTGTATTCCAGTCGCAACCATGATCAATAAGTCATCCAAAAAAAAACAAAGAAAAAAAAACGAAAAAGAGAGAGAGAAAGAAAGAGAAAAAAGAAAAAGAAAAGAGGCCAGTACTAGGAATGAAAAGAAAGAGGGCACTAGAGGACAAAAAGATGCAAGAAAGAGAAAAGCAGAGTTTGAGCTCCCCACAAACCATCTCGAGTGCCACATTCACTGCACCTAGGGTCTTCACCTAGCCCCTTCCCCACCTCACACTTAGGGCACATCAAGGGCATGACTACCAGAGCTATCACCCTAAGCTTTGCACCGCACCCATGACGACCGAACTAGGTCCTCAAGCGTGGAAAAACACTGTGGGCTTGCTGAAGGTTTGACCCAACTCCCAGTTCCACCGCCACGTGCACTGCATGCACCACGGAGAGGCAGACACGCCCCTTAGGGAAGCGCACAACTTTGCCTTACAAGTTAAGATCGGGTCGTATCAAGGAGGAAGCACATCAACCAATGGATCCGCCCAACACCATTTTCAATTCAAGGGCAGATCTTTGTCAAGACAAAGCAGATCTTTGTAAAGACACCTTTCCAGAGGGACCCAATTCAACACCATTTTCAATTTCAAGGATGAATGCCTCAAATACCATCCTCGACAAGGGCATGTATACAAACTTAAAAGGCCACCTGACCACCAATACTACCACCTTCCAAGCTACCACCCATCAGTGCCATGGGACTGGCACTTGGCTAGGAGAGGGGGGTAATGTTTACTGCAACACCAGCAAAACAGGAAAAAAGAGGGAAAGTAGAAAAATCTGAGAAGTAGGAAAAGGCATAGGGCAGGCATGGAGAAGGCGCCCAGAAGAATAATAAGTCTGAAAAAAATCCAAAAGCATGGGAACAACTGCCAAAAGTCCAAGGCGCAGCCGCGCCGAAGCTTGGAGGAGTTAAAAGCAAGAAAGCACATCTTTAAATGCAAAGGCGCTCTCAAATCCTTGTAAAAGAGTGCCAGGCTCCCTCCTGTGCAAATTGTAAACTTAGAAGGGCGGTAGGACTAGCTAGGAAGTGAAAGAGTGGAGAAAAAGGGCCTAGGCAACAATCGGCCATGTAAAAAAGGAGACAAGGGGATGATTGCCCAAAAGGGATTTAGGTTTTTGTATATAAAGTTGAAAAGTGAATGAGAAGCTCATTCTTGTGTGTGGCAAAAATCTTCTTCTTTTTCTTCTCTTCTTCTTACCTTCTTGCTTGTACTTGAGAGAGGGAGTGAGTGAGTGTGAGGGAGTGAGTGTGTGAGAGTGAGGGATTGAGGAGAAGAAGCTCCCCATCTCCTCTCTTCATCTTCTTCTCTTCTCTACTCTTCTCTTGTCTCACGTGGCTATGGAGGATGGAGCTTGTTGGAGAGGGATTGAGGTTGCTTGAGCTTTCCTCAAGGATCGTGGAGCTACCCGCGTGCACGGGAGAGGAGGGAACTCGATCGGGCATCAAGGTAAGCTCACTACACCCCAAAGGTAGGGAGGGCGTGTCGGCTATGTGAGAGGTAGCCATGGCCGCTTCGCTCGAAACACTTGACCAATAAGCGGTCCGTAGGTCTCGTGGGTTGAGCTTATATCTCCCTTCAGAAATCTATTGTAATAATTTTGGATACTGAAGAGCTGTCCATAGTAAGTGCTGGTAAAGCATGGAACTACAAAACTTACCTACTTGGATGGTTGGAAACGATTGCAAGATTACTCAATGCTTGGTGGTTTTCTATTGTTCAACACATACATGCCTCACGAGTTGCTACCCCCTCACCTGAGTCCTTGGGCGTGCTGGCACCATTAGGCAGTGGGCAGGTTGTGGCAGTCCTCTAGATGGTGCTGTGAGCTAAGTGGTGTGGCATGCCATCACTCATGAGATGCTCCACCTTCAGGGCTTGGGCAGCGAGCTTTGAAGTTCAGGGCCAGGGCGGTGTGCTGTCAAGTCCAGGTTGGTAGGTGGCACCGTCAGCCACTCAGCTAGGTGGTGGCGTCACCCCGTCCACGATGGCTCCACCTTCAAAGTTCATGGCCTGGGCATGCGTGATGCAACTGCCAGCAAGTAAGCCGCCTCGACGCCTACTGTACTGAGTCACTGAGTCGTGATGGCTTCAACCTTCAACTTGCTCAGTGCTGGGACAAGTCCACTGTCTTGATTCCCAAGATGACGATCACTACAAAACTTTTTGGCTTTTAATAATATTATTAATTTTTTTTAAAAGGCCCTTCTAAAGCAAGGTTTAAAAAAAACTTGCCTTTCGTGAAGAAGGCCAATTTTTTTAGCTTGGCCTTCTATGACAAGGCTTTAAATTTTTTTACCTTCTCTTGAAGGTCAAAATGCTTATAGAAGGGCTAAGCAACCCTTTTAAAAAAACCTGCTCACCAATTGTATAATACATTAAAACTCTTACATAGATATTGCTAGTCAAGTGTCTTGACCTCCTTTCATAATTGGGATTCAATTTAGTATGAGAATTGCATAGACAAGTTGTGCTTGTATAAAAATAGACACTCCTATGCCCTACAGAAATTGGGACTTGCTGTTAAAATTGGTAATTTTATACAATGAAAATACCACCATTCCCTTTTTCCTTTGCTCTTAAAAATTTTTAAAAAATTTATCTCCATAATTTACTAATAATTTTCCATAACTTGCACTACAAATAAAAGTTGGAAAATTTTACCAAGATCTCTCAAGTGTCATATGGGATTCTCACAAACGAACTATGGTTACTCCCATACTACAAGTTTATCTACAACAAAAATTGGATTAGCTCACACTAAGATACAAAAGGCAACTATACCACTACAATTATGTCTTCCTTGGCTTCAAATCAAGTATCATCCACATGGTGTAAAGGGGATAATGATTGAGGTGATCCCTCAACACTTGCAACCTATTGATGCCCTTTAGTTCTCACTAACTTGTGTCTCCGGTTGGTGTTGCAAGTAACAGTGTCACCTCTTTGCCATATTCTTAATACCTTGATTTGGAAGAAATTTCAATCCTCCAAATTTCTTAATAAATGTGGTATATAGCAAACATTGATATGCTACAAAAAATCCCAATGGGTACTCCTTCCATTGAGATTGGCTAATAGCACCCCACATGTATTTCATACAAAATATCATGTAGCCAAGATTTTTTGGAAAAAAAATATATCTTATTATCACTATTCTAAAATTTAGCAATCTATGTATTATTGTGATAATCTCATTGATAACACACACAGATATATACATATACATATACTATGCATGCAATGCATACATATATAAACATGCGTATACATGCATACATATGAGGTGAAGAAAGATGAGAGGTGAGGAAAAAGAAAGGGGAGAAATGAAAATGAGAGAGAGAGAGAGAGAGAGAGAGAGAGAGAGAGAGAGAGAGAGAGAGAGAGAGAGAGAGAGAGAGAGAGAGAGAGAGAGAGAGAGAGAGAGAGAGAGAGAGAGAGAGAGAGAGAGAGAGAGAGAGAGAGAGAGAGAGAGAGTATTCATACTTATGAGATTACCCAAATGGACTCACATGTATAAAACACATACACGCTTACACACATCTAACATTCTAATGGAGAAGAAGATCAAGGGAGAGAGAATGGATACACATTTAAGAAATACACACTTACAAACATGCACATGTACACACATGTATTAAACACACACATGCATACATACATACACACACACATGTACACACATACCAATATTATGATTATGCAAATTGAATAGAAAAACAAATTACCTTTCACTAAATATGCAATGCCATAATGCATTCATCATGCTTCAAATCTCTTATGACATCTTGTGAGAAAATAAGAAAATACCAAACTAGCCAAGAAAGAACTATGGTGCATGTTCCTTAAGATTTTCATTGTAATCGACTCAAGTTAGCAATTGAATCTAGTTGAATCTAAACTATATTAAACAATCAAAAGTATACATGATAATCAATTATCTTGCATGTGGGAAGATGAGACATGGTGCATATCAAACTAATATAGGTGGCTAGTTTGTGTACATATAAGATTCTAAAACAATAATGTTCCTAACCTATGAGTAAGTGGGAACTAATAAAAGTGCATGTGCCACTAGTTTTCTAGTTGTGTATATCATGACTTATTGACTGTTTGTGATTGGAGGAGACATAGTACAGGTGCTTGGGCTCACTTGTGTGACCCTAAAAACACTAAGGTTGCATGCACAATAAATTCCATGCTAATATTTCTTTTTACACCCAACTCCAAGGCATCTATTCTTTGCCTCTCCTATAATTCTAGATACTTTTCAACCAAGTCTCCTTGAACTCAATACTAGAATTAAGCCTCTTTCGTCTCACTAAAGCCATTAGGTGCGTAAATAGGCACTATGTCTATTAATCTCAACACCAATTAAAAAGTGATAATGAAATGTTATTTCATGATTGACTTTAGCCTTGGAAAATAGCACTCTTGACCATCAGTTTATGTACTTTTCAAACAGTTGTATCCTTCAAGAGAATCTTCCATAATTTCTTCTTCAAGTCTTCACTAATTCGATTAAGCTTTCTTTGTCTCAAAGTTTATATCATAGTTTGTTTTCAAAGGAACACAAGCCCATAATGTTCCATGAAATTGTAAATTTTCATGCAAAAAATCAAAATGAAATTCTACAATTCATATTTATAGATTTCTCTTCTTATTTTTTTTCCTTCCTTTTGAGACCTTACACTACACTTCTCACACCTCCTCCATATAGGAAAATTTGTCTTCGAGCATTGCCTCGACCATGCTCCTAGCACACAAATATAGATGCCACACATAATTTCAAGCCCACTACTATCCTTGCAAATACTTATATAATTGTACTAAGCTATCCCAAGCACATGCACTTTATTAACTTACCCATACCATGTATTACAATGTTTTTTAGAGATGAATTGTTGTAGAAGGCCACCCTTCTTCAATGATGTCCCACACAATGGAAAGTGTAGAGTGAAAATGTGTCGAGAATCTACCATGGTGGGATACCCCTCTTCAATGAGCCATAACCAAAATGACAAATCTATGAGGCTCCAAAAACATATAATGCTAAAATTGATTTCTACGAGTGTGATACCCCTCTCTAAAGCCCCACTACAATGAATGATTATATATAGGATTACTAGCATCCTTCAAGGCACAATTCTCCTTTGCTTCATCTTCATGTTACTAACTCCTCCCACTATCCAATTGGCTCTTCAACACTTGACTACGTAGGCTAGCACATAGGGTAACCTTCTAATCCCTCATTCTTTATGCTATGGAGCTTGACACATTTGCACCTCAATTTCGCTTTATGCATGGTTCACACTCTCATCTATGCCACCTGTAGAGTTTGGCTCATCTCTCATGACCACTCACTACTTAAAATCTCTTGATATAATGCTTCTTCACTAGTTTAATCTCCTCCATGAGCACATGCATTATTGTACTAAATCACTCTTGCCCAAACATATATACACTAATTCATATCTATTTAGGCATTGAGGCACTTACATCTAGAATTGGAACACCACATACCTATGTACATCACACTAAAACACTTACATCACACACTCATACCCATCTTGGCCACCACTCATAAGCTAGACTACTATCACGTTTTTAACCCTTAGACACCCTATTCACCACTCATAAGCACTATCACACTTGCACTCACATGCTCACTCCTTATGTAAGATAATGTGTTGTTGTATGTACCATGTAGAATTAGCATATTTTTTTAGGTTTTATGGAAAAAAATCCAATTATGGGATCTAACAACCCTCCATGAGCACATGCATTATTGTACTAAATCACTCTTGCCCAAACATATATACACTAATTCATATCTATTTAGGCATTGAGGCACCTACATCTAGAATTGGAACACCACATACCTATGTACATCACACTAAAACACTTACATCACACACTCATACCCATCTTGGCCACCACTCATAGGCTAGACCACTATCATGTTTTTAACCCTTAGACACCCTATTCACCACTTATAAGCACTATCACACTTGCACTCACATGCTCACTCCTTATGCAAGATAATGTGTTGTTGTATGTACCATGTAGAATTAGAATATTTTTCTAGGTTTTATGGAAAAAATCCAATTATGGGATCTAACAACCCTCTTTCCACATATAAAAGTGCTTGCCCTAATAAAAAGAGAAATTAACGAACCCTCTTGATCCTCTTATATAAATGTACTAGCACCTGAAAGTAATATACATTGTAATATAATTTAAACTATTCTCTTATTGTATTAATAGATATATCTAACACACCTCTATTTTAAGAACTCTATGGGATCCAATGAAATTTTAACACACATAAAATTTTTCTCACAAGCCATGGCAATTCCATATTACATGTGTATTTGCAAAGGACACATGGATCAACCTATACTTAGAGATAAAATGGAACTATTGTATACCACAAAATATTAAGTCCTTCCTTTGCTTCAAATCAAGTATTATACACATGGTGTGAAGGGTGTCGACAACAACCAAGGTGTGAAGGGTGTTGACAACAACCAAGGTGGTCCCTCAACACTTGCAACATGTTGATACCTTTTAGTTCTCACTAACTTTTGTGTCTCATTGGTTTTGTAGGTAACAAGACCGCCTCTTCTCCATGTATTTATTTAGAAGAGAAAAAAAAAAGAGAAGTATGTATGTGTATATGTGTGTATCATTCATTTATACATATACACATATACACTACACACATGGACGTGTATGCATTATTCATATATGCATACATACATGTATACTTAGAATGTATTGTTATAATATCTATAAAATATATTGTAATAATATATATAATTATATTTTAGTATTATATTTAATATATACAATATTAAATTAATGATGATATATTTGATATAATTATATGTTAACTCAATATTATATATAATTAATTATATATTAATTATTAATACTTTAATATACTTGATTATGTATACAACAATTGATATATCAATTGTGTTTTAATTAACATATTATACATATATGATTGTGTATATACATGATTAATTAGAGAGAGAGAGAGAGAGAGAGAGAGAGAGAGAGAGAGAGAGAGAGAGAGAGAGGAGGAGGAGGAGGAGGAGGAGGAGGAGGAGGAGGAGGAGGAGGAGGAGGAGGAGGAGGAGGAGGAGGAGGAGGAGGAGGAGGAGGAGGAGGAGGAGGAAGAAGAAGAATTACGAATATAGTTTATGGGTTGTCAAATTTGTATAATGTTGTAGACTTAGTGTGTGTGGATAATATGCATGCCATGATAGCTCAATGTGAATAAAAATCACCATCAAATGTATTTGTCTTTGAGAAACTTTAAGAAATGATCATAAGGGTTGCTTAGAGATATAGTTTAGGCTTGATCTTGTTAGTGTATATATTAATGAGTGCCACATCCCCATATATACATTTTTGTATATTCAACATCGTATTAGTCTAAGTTCAAATTATATTCTTTATATCAACCTTTCACGAACTATCTTAGCATATGAAACATGCTTTTGAAATGCAGCGGGAGAATACCAGCACAAAAGAGTTGGGAGAATCTAGACACAGAGTACCTAGTTCATTATTAAGCCTTTCCACATAGGCCCCTTCCACATAACCTGTGTATACACTTTCTTTCTTATTACTTTTCAACAAGTTGTTCTTGTGTAAAAAGTTTTGAATATATTTTTTTAAATCCGAGAAGACCGTAAAAGCCCTTGTTTCTACATAGGAAATTTGCAAACTTATTCAAGGTTATAGTCCTTGTTCACACATAGGAAATTTCATTCTATGGGATTTCTAAAGGTTTGTTAATGCAATGCTTATTCCAGAAATGTTATGGAATTATGTTATCCATGGTATTTTACTAAATTTCACTATGAAAATAAGATGATTTTTATTTTATATATTATAGATTTTGTCTATTTTTCACATGATTCGTGATTTGTTGCACTTAAGCTTGTTAGATAGATAGAATCATAATAATGTGTTTTATGTTGTGGTGAGTAGATTATTAGATGGAGTTATATGAAATAAATACTTTTGAATGCATATTTTAAGGTGCAAAAATGAAAATTTTTATTGAAAATTGTATGTTTTATAAGCATGAAAATATTATATTTTTGTAGGCACTCATCAAATCACAGGATTTTTACATTTCTATATATGCAATTGATTTATTAAAATATTATTTTTAGATATAAAGCTATTATAATAAGTTAGATTTTATTTTGCCAAAAGCAAGTCATGCAAGAAAAGAAAAAGCAAGAATATATTTTGGGTACAAAAGCCTAATACCATCTATAAATACATGCATGGGGGAAGTGCTCACCCATGCATAAGGGGAGATTATACCCAATCTTGTATTGTGTGAGCTTTGTGGATTTTCTATTATCTCTTGCAATTTGTTTTATTCTTATTTTCTTTCAATATTTATCTATTACATGATGAATGATTGCAATAGAACATGCCAAATTCCTTTCAAAACACTTTTTTCTCTATACTCATTGATTTATGTATTAGTATGATCTCTACACGTGCCAAAATAAGCGACAATAAAATGTGAATATATTAACACTTGTATTAGTGCAAGCTCTAATATTCTTTCTGTATATATATCGACCTTTCAGAGAAAATAACTCAATCGGTTTATAAGTAGAAAATTTATAAAGATTCGTACTTAACTTATTAGGATGGAGATGCATAATTAAATTTGAATGGAGTGAGCCCAGAGTGGAAGCCCATGAGCGAAAGCAATAGCTATGATGGAAGAAGAAAGAGAGCAAGGGCAAGAGACACAAGATGTGGAAACTCCCACAATCATAATATATGACTAGCCTTCCCTTATTCAAATGTCACTAAAAGAATAAAGAATGAAGTGACAGTGATGGGTCCCAAGCCTACTACTTACAATGTATAGGTGTGTGGATACTATCAGTGTAACTAATACATGGGCAACTAGGCACATGCACTTTTACCCCCAACAACCTTTCACTTAAAGAAAGATGTATCCCTAGTGAGTGACAAACTATAAATATACATAAGTACAACACGATGAGGAAAGATATCATATCATCCAATGCCCATGAACTTTCTAAGAAAGGCAAAACACTTTGTCGAGAGACTTTTGGTGAGAAAATTTGTAAAATTTTGGTCAGTTGAGATCTTGACAAGCTCAATAGACTTTTCCTTAAAACAATTGTAGATCCCATAGGTGATAGTCCATCTCACCTACATCCCCATAACCAAGAAAGATGCATTTCACAAACTTATTATCTAGCTTATTGCACTTTGTTGGATATGCTCAATGCCCCACCCTCATAAGGTGCGACCAATGATCCATGGGGCTCAAAGTTGTAAGGCCCCCATTATGAGGAGAAGCCAAATGTGAGTCCGAATATTGGTTGAGTCTTGACTTGTATATCAGATGAAGTCTATGTGACCGGATGGCAAAAAGGTGACCATTGTGGGTCTAATCTTTGGGTTGGACTGAGTAGTTAAGCTAGTAGCAACTTGAGGTAGCCCAATGGTAAAGGGAATATTCCCTAGCCAACTAGTGGAGGCTCATATGGTAGGTCAGTCATGCCGACCTAACCGCCTTCACGGGCTATAAAAGCTAAACCCCTTCACAGCCATCGATCATCTATCTTTCACCTAGTGAGAGTTGTTCCAGATAGCCTTAAGCTCTTCACCTATCTTCTGTCTAGATCGCCATCTAAGCTTCACAGTGGAAGTGCACGGGTGGACAGAGCCATCTCTGTATCAGTTGTTTGGAGCTAAAGAAATTTTCTAATCCTCCTCTTATATGTCGTGTACTCTCTATCTCTATCTCTTTCTCAGATTCTGTTCGCTGCGCCGTGTAATTTTTACATGGTATCAGAGCCCAATGGGCTCTAGGGATCGAAGAGTGCGCAATCGAAGAATGCGCAAGAGGCAAAGGCTTCAACAGCAAAGAGGAACAATGTCGTCTTCCGGAAGCGGTTCTATCGCATCAGGAAGCAGTGCAGGAGATGGTGCTGTTGTACCAGCTATTCAAACATTGAGGATTCATCCACCAACCTTCAGCGAAGGCAAGCTAGATGGTACAAACTATACTTTGTGGAAGTTCAAAATTACAACTATCCTTGATTCTTATGAGCTTTTGGAGACTGTGCTAGGGACTAATGTAGAACCACAGCCTACCACCAACCCATCAAATCTTAGTGTGATAATTCCTTCGAATGCAAATCTTCTACAAGCTTGGAAACGAAGGAATGCAGATGCATTGTGTTCCTTAGTTACAAGCTGTTCTGACAGTGTTCTGACTTTGATTCAGCATACAACCAAAGCATCAGAGGCTTGGAATGTGTTGAGGAGTCAGTATGAAATGCGAAACCAAACAAGGATTCAAAACTTGGAGAATCAACTAGCAGCGGAGAAGTTTGCTGAAGGAGAGATAGCTGAAGCATTCATCACTCGGATTAAGAATCTGCACGACCAGATGGCTGGTACTAGGATACAAAAGACTAGCAAAGAGCTAGCTCGGAGGTGTCTTCAGATTTGTCTACAAAAGTTTGATGGACTAGTAACTGCCCTTAATACTCAGGTGAGACCTCAAGCTTTGAGTTTTGAGGAGTTTTGTGCATTATTGCTGGAGGAGAAGTTGAGGCTGAAAGCCCGAGAAGGAAGCAACAATGGAGATGCTTCATTTTCTGCCAATGCAAAAGACAAAGGTGGTTCCTCCACCAAAAATGATGGTGACAAAAAGAAGAAGGGGGTAAGACGAAGTTTCAAGGAGAGTGCTTCTACTGCAAGAAGAAAGAACATGCAATCGCAGATTGTCGAGTCAAGAAGGCAGATGAAAAGAATGGTACCCTTAAAAGTAAAGGGAAAGAGACAACCAATACAACTGAAGCAGAGTTGGAGTTATTCATGGCGACCATTGAGGAGGTGTACTCCTCGGCGTAAGAAGAATCTACCACTGACTCATGGGTGTTGGATAGTGGGGCCTCCTGTCACATGACCAACAAGAAAGGTCTATATAGTTCTATGCAGCCTCTACAAGAATCCATCACTGTGATGGTTGGAAATGATGCAAAATGCCCTGCTGCAGGCACAGGTACTATTTCATTTATTGCTGCAAATGGTGATGTCAAAAAGCTTTCAAATGTGTTGTATGTTCCCGAAATTAGAAGAAATCTGTTATCCGTTGTTGCCGTAACTGATCTTGGTCATGAAGTGAGGTTCAAGAAGATAGGTGCAGAAATTCTTGACAGTGATGGCAAAGTTGTTGGCAAAGGAGAAAGAATGAACAACCTATATGAGCTAAGTGCTCTTACAGCCACCGTTGGAGTGGGCACAAGTAAGCTTTGGCACGAAAGGTTCAGACACATGGGATTTGCAGTGTTGAAGGAGATGCACAAGTAAGGTATGGTTGCTCACCTACATGCAATGACTGAATTGAAGGAACCATGTGAAGCTTGTATGATGGGCAAACAATAGAGGAAGGCATTTTCAGAAGAAAGCAAGAATAGAGCACATGCTTCTCTAGAGTTGGTGCATGCTAACGAAAGATGCCTAAATGGGCCTTGGGGAGGATCTTCTTATTTTATGTTGATTGTCGACGACTATAGTAGGAAGATATGGGTGTACTTCCTTCATGATAAGGTTCAAGCTTTTGGTAAGTTTAAAGAATGGCTAAAACTTGTTGAGAATGAAACATGGAAAAGTGTGAAGAAATTTAGAATAGATGGTGGTGGTGAGTTCAACTCAAAGGAGTTTGAAGACTTTTGTAAGAGCAAAGGAATCAAGCGTCAATTGACGACGCCTCACACACCTCAACAGAATGGTGTTGTGGAACGCAGGAATCACACCATTGTGGAGATGGCAAGATGTATGTTAAAGGGCAAGGGATTGCTTAACCATTTTTGGGCTGAAGCTGTTAATACTGCAGTCTATATTTTAAATCGGAGCTACGTAAAGGCTCTCAAGGGAAAAACACCTCATGAGGCTTACACTGGTAAGAAATCATATGTCTCACACTTCAGAATTTTTGGATGTGAATGTTATGCACATATTTCAGATGAGAAGAGAAACAAGTTACAACCAAAAAGTAGAAAATGTATCTTCTTGGGTTATAATGATGAGTAGAAGGCTTACAAATTATATGACCAAGAGGCAAAGAAGATCATCGCGAGCCGTGATGAGGTGTTCAAGTAGCAGCTACATATAGTGGAGGAGGAGAAGGCAAGTTCTTCCACTTTATCATCAAGCGAAGAAGTAGTCCACTATGAACCTGTCCCGAGAGCTATCCCTATTCTTAAGGAGGAGGAAGCATCATCTTCAGATGATGAGGAAAAAGTTCACCAACCTAACATCACCCCACCGGAAAAACCATTTCCGCGTTGGGTAAAGAAACTCTATGACCACAATAATCCTATGCCCACATCTGTTGAGGAGAAGGCAGACGGACCAAGGAGGTCTCAGAGAATAGCGAAGCAAAGGAGGGCTTCTACTCGCATAGTCAATATGGCCTTGATGGCTGAGATTATGAGAGAAGTAAAGAAGCCAACTGACTTAGAAGAATCACTTGCCGATCTAGCATGGAAGTCAGCTATGCAAGCCGAGTATGACCGCATAATGAAGAATGACACTTGGAAGCTAGTGGATTAGCCAGCAAAGTAGAAGGTTATTGGCACCAAGTGGATCTGGAAGGTAAAGTACAAGGCTGATGGTACTTTAGAAAAGTATAAAGCTAGATTGGTTGCACAGGGTTTTTCACAGGTTGAAGGGTTTGATTTTCAAGAGTCATTTGCCCCAACTGCCAGAATGACCACTATTCGCATAGTACTTGCAGTGGCCGCCCACAAGCAGTGGCCAGTTTACCAAATGGATGTTAAGTCAGCATTCTTAAATGGTGACCTCAAGGAGGAGGTGTACGTGGCTCAACCACTAGGGTTTGAGGTCCCCCATTCTGAGAACAAAGTGTGCAAGCTAAAGAAGGCATTGTATGGGCTAAAACAAGCCCCCAGAGCATGGTACCAGTGGATAGATAAGTTCTTTTTAAGCTTAAACTTCAAAAGATGTGCCTCAGATGCTAACTTGTATGTTTACAGGGATGGTGAAAAGTCTGTAGTGATTGTCATATATGTGGACGACCTTCTTATTACATGTGACTATGAAGATATAATCAACCAAACTCGAAAGGCTTTGAGTTCTGAGTTTGAAATGATAGATTTGGGGTTGCTGCACTATTGTTTGGGAATTGAAGTCTGGCAAGAGCCAAGAAAGATCTTCATCTCTCAGAAGAAGTATGCATGGGAGATCTTGAAGGCATTTGGCATGACTGAGTGCAAGGAGATAGCTACACCTATGGAGGTGAATGCAAAGTTATCTGTTGAGGATACATCAGCACTGGCAGACATTGGGAGGTACAGGAGGATGGTCGGCAATCTGATCTACTTGTGTAACACCAGACCAGATATCAGTTTTTTTGTTGGTGTTTTGAGCAGGTTCTCAAACAAACCTCATGAGAGTCATTGGAAGGCTGGGATGCGGGTGCTTAGATACTTGAAGGAAACTCTTGGCTATGGTATCACATATAGTTTCGAAACTTCTCTTGTGGGAAATTGGGACTCAGATTGGGCAGGAGATAGCGATTCCAAGAAGTCAGTTTCTAGTTATTTTTTCTCTTTGGGTTCAAGAATTTTCTCTTGGATTAGTAAGAAGCAGCCAACAATGGCATTGTCTTCTACCAAAGCAGAGTAAAAGACAGCTTGTTTTGCTGCATGTGAAGCAGTATAGTTGAGAAGGATCCTATGGCATATGGGAGTGCAGGATGAAGAACCAATTGTGCTGAGATGTGACAATCAGAGTTGCATCACCATTGCCAAAAATCCAGTGTTTCATGCGCGCACCAAACGTATAGAGATCTGGTATCACTATGTGCGTGATTTGATGGAGGATGGGATAGTGGAACTGGTCTATTGTCCAACAATAGAGGAGAATGGAGCGGATATCTTCACCAAGGCACTTACGAAGGATCTGTTTCAATTTCATCTTCAAAGACTCGACATTGGGCTGAGGAGATAGTTCACCTACGGGTGAACATTGAGGGGGGGTGTTGGATATGCTCAATGCCCCACCCTCATAAGGTGCGACCAATGATCCATGGTTCTCAAAGTTGTAAGGCCCCCATTATGAGGAGAAGCCAAATGTGAGCCCGAATATTGGTTGAGTCCTGACTTGTATATCAGATGAGGTCTATATGACCGGATGGCAAAAAGGTGACCATTGTGGGTCTAATATTTGGGTTGGACTAAGTAGTTAAGCTGGTAGCAACTCGAGGCACATTGCATCGAGTTGTGGGGTAAGGGAGTTAAAAGGGGCCCCTATTTTGGGGTCCAGGGGCCCGACAGTAAAGATAATATTCCCTAGAATATTCATTGGCCGACTAGTGGAGGCTCATATGGTAGGTCAGTCATACCGACCTAACTGCCTTCACGAGCTATAAAAGCTAAATCCCTTCATAGCCATTGATCATCTATCTTTCACCCAGTGAGAGTTGTTCCATCTAGCATTAAGCTTTCACCTATCTTCTGTCTAGATCACCATCTAAGCTTCACAGTGGAAGTGCATGGGTGGACAAAGCCATCTCTATATCAGTTGTTTGGAGCTAATTTTTTTTTCTAATTCTCCTCTTATCTATTGTGTACTCTCTATCTCTATCTCTTTCTCAGATTCTGTTCACTGCGCCGTGTAATTTTTACAAACTTGTCCTTAGGAACATGGCAAAATTTCTCACAACCAAAGATGTGAAAATGAGCATATGATAGAGGTTTCCTAGTCCATACATTCTCGACAACCTAGAAATCAATAGCAGTGCAAGGGGACATGTTAATCAAGTGTACAACAATAGTAATTGCCTCAACCCAAAAGTGATGTGGTAAGCTTGCATGGCTAAGCATGCTGCAGACTCTCTCTTGAGTCAACTTGTCCATGTGTTTAGTAATACCATTCTAGGGAGGGGTGTAGGGCGTAGTCAACTAACGCTTAATACCCCGCTCATCACAAAACTTCTTAAAAGCTTTCGAGACATACCCACCCCCATGATTTGTCCTTAGGTAATTTAGCCTATACCCAGACTGGATCTCAACAAGAGCAAGTCAATGCTAAAAGGTAGCAGGACATCCAATTTCTACTTAATAGGGTAAGCCCAGACCTTATGTGAGTAGTCATCAATGAAGGTGACAAAGTACTACACACCACCTAGGGACTTACAAGGCATGGGACCACATACGTCCAAGTGAATAAGAGCCAAATGCTCACCCACGTGCTTCATGCCAGACTTTTTATGTGTAGTACAGGTCTATTTACCATATAAACAATGATAATAAGATTCAAAACACTTATAGTCTAGGGACAGAAGACATTGCAAACTGATAAGCATTTTCATTCATTTTAAAGACATGTGCCCAAGGCGATGATGCCAAAGAGATACGTGTGAAATTACAACCATAGCCAAAACATAGTCAATTGGCATATATATAAGTAAGGGATAGAGGATGCTAGACGTAGCACCATGTGCAATAACAAGATTCCCACATGTAATATTCCATGAGAAAATCACCAAAAGAGACAAAAAGATAAGGTTCTTTGTGAGAGCTGGTACATGATGTACATCATGAAGAGTGAACATACTACCCAAACCAAACTGCATTGGGCATTACCAATACCAACTATCTCGAATGCTATGTTATTACCCAAACATAAAAATCCTGTCATACTACGATAGGAGTGAAACCACTCTCTATGAGGGGTCACATCAAAGGATTTCCTTGAATCTATCAACTAATACTGAGTATATCTTGACAGAACATCAGTTAATTGTGAAGCATCCCAGGAAGAGATTTCAATATGAGATCATCAAACACATTTGATTGCACCATATTAATCTTCTCAATCTTGATGCTAGATTTTCTAGATACAATATTGTGATCATCATTATTGTCTTACACTTTACCCATTTTCTTTTCCTTGCGCTTGTCTTCATGCATTTTATGGCACTATGGCTAGATATATGACCTGCTTTTTCACAATAATGATAAGTAAAACCAAACTTACAACCATGGGACTTATTGCAAGACTGTCCACATGTCCTAGATTAAGACCTTTGAGAGTCTTTATTGGGGGCCATTTCCATCCTACTGGCCTCTCATAGTCAATGCATGTAACGCATGGGAAGCATCGATATTCTTTCTGTTCACCTCTTCTGTCAAGAGGGCACTCTCAACATCCTGTAATTTCAGCCCATTCTTTGAAGTATTAGCACATTGAGTCATGCGAAAAGTGTCCCGTGACTTAGGTAGAGTACCAAGTAGAAATAAAGGATGCAAATGATCCTTGAACTCAAACTCTTGTGAAGCTAGATGGGTGATGATGCGAGTGAAACTAACTCAAATGTGTAGACATAGAAGTCTCTTCCTTCATATGCGAAGGTCCACCAACTATTTTAGCCAATACATTTGAGATATAGGACTTTGCTTGACATAAATATTCTTAATCGGTGTCCAAAGCTCATATGCAATCTGATTGTCAATCACAACATTGTAGTGAACCTGCTTAGAGAGTGCTACAATGATTGTGGACTTTCATAGCTCATCTAGTTCAGAGCCCCAATGTTTTCAAATTTGGCACCCTCATTTTTTAATGGTCTAACTTGCAATTTCTACATTAAAACCTGCCATATCTGTGTTTTCCGATAGCTATAGTTGGTCCCATCCTATTTTTTGATATTGAAGATAACACTATCATGAGAATCACTAGCCATAATGAGACCAAGAAAGTGCACAAAAGGGCAAAATAGGCTAATGTAATTTCTTGCAAATTAGCCCCAAAACGACTACCAAATCAAGCTGTAAACAAGAAAGATTACCAAGACAATGAGCTGTCTACAAACTACAATCAAGAAACTGTCAAGTACAAGTGATTTCCCTCATAAATGCATAGATAAAAAATGACAGGGGTGATGTAATAAACTACACCAGTAGGTCAACAGCCCACCTATGAGCAATTGAGATGAAGAAGCCAGGAACAATTGACACTGAATACTATCGCAATTGAAGTGTGTCAGTAACCATACATGCAATAGGCATAGACATCACGCACAAGGTAGGTCTCAGGAGTAAATGAAGAGAACTCCGAGATGTATAATCCACTGGGAGAAGCTCAATACATAACCCAAAAGCATGTACATACCATTGACAACACCCTGACTAACATAAATGCTAGATCCAAGCAAAGAGATCAAAGCAACCCACCACAATAGGGTAATTGCATCCAATACATATCAAGAGAGCATGTCCATGTCACAATGAGTTTCACTATCTCATTGTAATACACTCAAGCTCTCTACAAATCTCAACTACTCTATCTAACACCCAAGTGTCAAGTATCAGCTCTCATTGGAACAAAAGTCGAATGCCATGGTGCTCAAGCAGGCCAAACAAAGCCTTGGAAGAAGGCTCAAGAAACGAGAAGAAGCCAGATAAAAGAGGTAAAAGATGGAACTTAATGCATACCTTGGAGTGAAGGATCCATGGATACCCTGAAATGAACCATTGTAAGTATTCATGAGCTAAAGCAAAATAAAGGAAAAGAGCTCCTCAATCTTAACTCTTATACTAGTTGAAGGAAGTAAGCCCGGATTGGAAGCTTATGTGTGGAAGCAAGAGCTATGGTGGAAGAAGCTAGAGAGCATAAAAAAATACACAAGATGTGGGAACTCCAATAGTCACAATGTGTGACTAGCCTTCCCTTATTCAAATGTGACTAAAAGAATAAAGAATGAGTGACAATGATGTGGGCAGTTACCACCTGTAGTGTACATGTGTGGGGGTATTGTTAGTGTAACTAATACACAGGTGGCTAAGCACAAGCACCTTTATCTCTAACAAAATTACTAGGATCACACTGTAATAATTTGAATTATTAGATCTTAATATAAAAACATGTATAAATTAGACTGCAATATGAGCCAAGATCTAGGGTACCAAATTACTAATGTTGCAAGCTAGAATCTGGAAATACTATAAGGGAACAGAGCTATTGAGATACTCGATCCCGATGTTTTTTATCGATGTTGCTATAAGTGTCACTATGAGCATCATTATGCAAGGATGCTTATAGAGATTCTATACTATGGAAAAAAAGAACTGAAATAATTATCGTGGAAAAATTCCACAGACATACACACAAAGAGAGAGAGAGAGAGAGAGAGCTTGGACAAGGAGCTTCAAAAGAAGGCCAAGGGGAGAGTGAAGGAAATCATATAAGAGAAGGAGAAGAAGGTGATCTTGAAGAAAGGTGGTAGCAAAGGTGTGCCTTCGAGTCTCAATATGTGCCATTTTCACCTTCTCTCCCTCTTTCCTTTATACATTGCTATTAATGTAGAGAGAGAGAGAGAGAGAGAGAGAGAGAGAGAGAGAGAGGGAGGGAGGGAGTGTGTGTGTGTGTACATATGTGGTAGAGAGAAGAAGATTAAAAGAGAGAGAGAGAGAGAAAGCAAGAGAGGGAGGGAGGGAGAGAGTGATACACACACACACAGGCACATAGGGAGGGAAATTAAGAGAGAGAGATTGATGGAAAAAGAGATAGACTGCAAGAGAGAGAGAGACATGGAGAGAGAGGGAGGTGGGAGAAAGAGATAGAAAGAGGGAGAGAAAGATGGGTAGACCAAGGTTAATCCTCAAGTTTGTCCATCTCATGGTTGTGGAAGCTAAGTACTGACAGAACATGCTTATCGTTGAGTGTAATGAGAAGGGTCTTGGCAACAAGGCTTGAGTGGAGCTTGTGTGGCATTATCATGATTCCATGTAAAGATGTATTGCTAAAAATTTTATTAGTGAGTTCCAATCTACAATACCTATTGATGTTTTATTAAATTTATTCCATATATCTAGATTTTATTAAACATGTGAGTGAATTTTGGTAAAAGATCGCCATTTATTGTAGATTAAAACTATTTAGTAAAATTTTCCAAAATGTCTACATATGTAGAGTTTGGAGATATAATGATAATGTAACATAAGAAATATTTATGCCTTGCTTTGAGGCTCTCATCATACCTAAAGGCCAATATGTTCTCTCAATACTTATCTTATAGGTCATATTGTCATCTAAATGAGCTTGGATACTTGTTTTGGCATATCTATGTCATCATTTCCTTGTGGGAGGTCCCCTCTTGTTGGAGGATAGTTATATATGGTTGAGTAGGATAGTAAAATTTACAATTATTCATCTAAATTCAAGGCCCTTCTTAAACATCTTCTAATTCTCCATCTTATTGTAGCTCTTTTGCACAAAATACAAGATAAGTTGTGTCATTTTCCTATTACTAACAATAATTATGGAGTAGATTTGAGGGTCTTTAGGGTCTTACATTTTGATTGACTTTTGTAAAGACTCATCTTTTTCTACTAGATATGTCCTAAGGCCATCAATGATAAGATGATTACACAACGAAGAGATTGTATATGCTTGCTATTTTGAGCATTTGGGATTTGGTTGAATATTAATCCCAAGTACTATGATATCATATTCATAACTATAATTACCCATATTAAGTTCTTATACTTGAGAGAGGAAGAGGGTAAAGGGGAGAAAGAGAGTAAATGAGAGAGAGAGAGAGAGAGAGATGGTGGCTCATTTATGAGATTCTGGTCATTTTATGTAGGCCGACCTGATTATTTTTATTTTATTCAATTGTCTTATCTCATGCATATTTGGTATTATTTTATGCATAATCATTCCTCTCCTGTTTGGTCAATGATTCATCTATATACATCCATAGCAGGTATCGGTAGGGGAGAGGGATTAGCTAGTGTAAGTACCTACACAACCAGTGCATTAGGAAAAAAATGAACTCACAAATGGGTCTTTTAGCCCCCCTTCTCTCCTCCTTAAAACAAGGAACAGAGGATAGAAGAATAGTAAAATAATCCTCTTCTCTCTCCACTTTTGCAATCTCAATTTACCTTTTTTATATTATCTACAAAGATATATTGAGATTCCTTCTCTCTCCTCATTCAAAAAGTAGTTTTCAACCAAATTTTATATTAAAAAAGGAGTTAGTTACGAGAGTGTGGTGCTTCATTTTCAATGCAAAATGATTAGTAGATACGAGGTAATTGATTTTTTAATCAAGAACAAGGAAAATGAAATTTCGAAAGTTCCTTTTAAGATATTTTGGGGATTTTTTATATTCTAGCTTTTGGTCAAAAAACAAACCAATTGGTCAAATTTTGTGTTTTTTGGAGATGTTTTTAGAGGTAAAATAAAAATGTCTTAAATACGAAAAGTCTTGGACATCCCTACCCTTTGAGCTATTTTCCCCCATATCTATACTCTCTCATGGCTCTATTATGATCTTTTCTCTGTGTTTATGCAACCTTCATTAATCGAGTGAATTAATTATACCCTCCTTTCCCTTGGCACCTTTGTGTGCCTCTCTGTGCATCTCCACTCTATCTCCTGTGACAACCAAGTAGGCTCCCTGTTTCTATTAGTAGTAAAATTAATACAGGAAAGAAGGAGCTGCATATTGAGGTAGAGATTGAATATGTCCCATTATTCAAAAGAACCCAACGTATCAATGTCAACCCTCAAGTTTTGCAAAGTTATAGGCAAATGGGATTGAAACATGTGGATTTGTGGGTTGATGGGGGAATCTACCCAATTGACCCCTTAAACAATAGACCTCCAACTTTCTCAGGAATCACAAATTTGCTGAAGTATGTGTGCAAGGGTGAAAATGGGTTGCTTGGTTATACTAGGTAGCTCAATGATTAGGCGTTCAAAGTATTTACAACTTGCCAAGCAACCATAAAAAATTGCCATGATGTGATCGCTGCACATCAACTTCATATACAATAGCTCATAGGATAAGTGGTACAGCTGAATGACACTATAATTCAACAAAACAATCAAATTATTTCAATGCAGGACACTATCCATGACATTGGTATCTCATATGAGGAGGCAAAGGCACAATTGGACGACTTGAGAAAGATCAACAACAAGCTAACACAAGAGCACAAACGAAAGAAGAAGCCAATCAATGAGTTAATTGTGAATAGCGGCTGGTGAAAGCGACATATCAAAGCATATAAGGTAGCTCAAAAAGAGAACCTAGGTGAGGGTGAGGTTGGATCGTGTATTAGTAGATTGCTGAAGGCAAGTACATTGGAAAATGCTTTGAGCAATCCTAAGTTTAAGGTTGTGAAGGAAAAGGTGATTGAGTGCACATTAAAAGATGTGTCAAATGAGTTCTTAGCTGTGGATGCACAATCTATTTGTGACAGGGCCGGTATTAGCACAACGACTTACTCAAAGATATTCAAAGGTGTGAAGGCTGGGTTTGGTCATGTGCTAAAGAGAAATAGAATCATGCCTCTTCCTCAACCTTCAAAGTTAATAAAGGCCCGATGGCAACATAATACAAAGGTTTTGGAGCTGATAGGAGATCTCATGCATGTTCAATGCATGGAAGCACTAAAGGTTGGGACCAAAAATGCATATGAGGTGAAGTGCATCGAACTCAACAATTACTATTTAGATTTATACAAGGTGCAGTCGGAAATGGTAATGTACTACAATTTGTCTGTTGAGGAATGTAATGGTAAATTGCAGTTTGTTATAAAATTAGATGAAAGTGAGGTCATCAAAGGAGTAAATCTTGAAAGAGTTAGTGTAATTGTGATGAATAGAGCTTTACAATTCGACAAGAACAACCCAAAGAACTTTAGTGTTCAATTCGAGCGCCATGTGTGGTGGCTCACTACATTTGAAGTTTCTAAGGAAACATTTGAGGTGCTACAGCTATTCTTTATGCACACGAGCATTCCAAGCATCATCGATCATCATGAACATGGTGAGATGCTCTCGGTTGAAGGGTATGGTCAATGCTTGGTTGAATGGCATCTTGCAGGAGACTTGAAAGCTTTAAAATGCATGTGTGGAATCTCCAATGGTGTAAATACAAAGAATCCATGCCTATATTTCTTGAAAGAGAGGGTGGAAGGAAAGGACGAAAAGAAGAACTGGCAAAGGGTGACAAGTGCTGCATCGACGTGCAATAGAGAAGATCCCACTTGGAACCCCATCTTCAACATTCCATTGGATCGTATTCACATTTGTTCATTGTATGCTTTTATCAAAATCATGGAGAAACTTGTATATGAATACATTTTCTTTGCTTATAGGATGCAACCAGAAAAAGAAGCCATTGCAACGTGTAGGAATGTGGAGCGAGTGCTATTAGAATTTGGGCTACACAAGCATCAAGTGACAATTGAAAAAGATGAGAAGAGATCATGAAAACCTGGTAACTTGCCAAAAAAGCCTTACTTTGGAGGAGAAAAGGCTAGGAAGTTTCTCTTAGCACCCATTAATGAGGAAGGGAATGTCATGGTTTGTAGGCAGGACTATGATGGGTGGAAAAAGTTACATTTTGCAGTTCCTAATCAAAGTAATGGAGGAAAAACAAGGTTGGCCAAAGCTAAGGTTTGGATAATTCTTAACAAATTGGCTCCCTTAGTTCGCAAGATGGTGTTTAACAATGAAGATAAGCAAGAATTTATCAATGCTGTGTATAGCTTCTACGAAAACATGGTGGAAGCATGGGGCAAAAGCTCTACCAACATTACATGGTGCGTACTAAGTTAATATTTTAAAATTGTATGAATTGTATAAACTATTGAGCATAGTTTTACTCATGTGTGATATGTGTTTTTGTAGCATATCCTTGAGGCACATGGGCCATACTTTGCAGAAAAGGGAAGCATCAGAATTTGGTCCACACAAGGAATAGAAAATTGGATAGCGCATGGTGCATACCAAAGAAAAACTGATCATGGTGGAGGGGTGAATGGTAGCAATCCAATGTTCCAATTGCTATCTTGGTGGTATAGGATTATAGTAGCGGATGAAGCTAAACTCTCGTAAAAGAGAGCAAATGAAAGTGCTTATGAATTGGCTGTAGACATGATGGAATCACGTCGTGTTACTAAAAGAGTGTGTTATGAAGCCTCAAGTACCAAAGAAAACCATGCCAAGTGGCTAGAAACAAGGCTTCGACAAGGCAGAACATGGGTTCGAAGAGAGCTAAGATAGTAAGATGAACAATGTGTTCAGTATGAATGTGATTCATAGTTTAAGAGAGAAAGAGAGAGTGTGCATCTATGTGAATGAGTCTTACAGTTTAGGATTATATAAAAGAGGGTTTCACTTTCTATCTTATTCATTGAGTTCTCACATTTCTTATGCAAGAAAGATGGCTAGGTCTAAGGTAGTTGTAAATAAGCTTCCGCTCAGAGTCCCATATCGTGTTCAATCCCTTGGAGCATCTAGTAACTCAGATGTACCCACTTCTCAACCTAACCCACCTTTCTCAAGCCGCCCTCACAAGGGTCCTCCTCAGCATCCCACCAAGTGGCCTATTAAGTCAAACAATGCATAACCGACTACACTAGTTGGCTGGCGCTATAACTATGCCAGCTGTAAATAGGTGTAACAACCTGAATATAATAAGTAATGAGTCAATGGCCATGTGAGAGTTATAATGACCACCAACGTGCTAAGTGTAGATGTGTGGACCCATCTAACCAGGCGGTCCATCATCAATGTCCGCATGTGTTGAGCTTGTCATCTCAACAATAGATTCTTCTAGCTTGCTTTCATAGTCTTCTTCTTCACTGATATCTTTGTCCTCTTTAGACTCTGTTTCTGTCTCTATGGGGGACTTATAGTCTTCTTCTTCACTGCCATCTTTGTTCTCTTTAGACTCTATTTTTGTCTCTATGGGGGACCTCTGCAAGAGAAGAACAGACTCTCTGTCATGTCCTCTACTTCTCCTTTTGTGATAGTCTCTACTTTTGTCTCTAGCTCTACTACGGCCATGTAACAAGGAGAATAGTATATCCATGCTTCTATCTCACTGAGAGGTGACTTCAGAAGTCAATTTGGGTTTAGGCAAGAGGTATTCACCCATTGACAACAACTTTGCTTCTTTCGGAAGTTGACTTACAATGCCCACTATTAGGGACAATGCCTTTATTTTTTTGGGAAAGATTTGTTTGACGGCCTCTTCATCTCTTGCTCATGTGCCATTTGTTACTTCATTAGAAGATCCATTGCGTGTTTGGTACAATAGCTCAAGCAAGTCCCCCCACCATGCAATTCTAATACTTGATAGTCAAGAGTATAACATGAGAATCAATTAATCAAATGTACAATAGTAGTAATTGCCTTTACCCAGAAGTGCTACCATAAGCTTTCTTAACGTGAGCTTGCTTTGGAATTATCTTATTCATATGCTCAGCCATACCATTTTAGGGTGGGGTCTACAGGGCAATCAACTAATGCTTAATACCCCTCTCATCACAAAACTACTCAATGGCTTTAGATATGTACTCGTCTCCATTATTAGATTATAGGTATTTCAACTCCTATAACTAAGACTGATTCTCAACAAAAGTAAGCCAATGCTAAAAGGTAGTCAAGACTTTCAATTTTTGCTTTATGGGATATGCCCAAATCTTATATGAGTAATCATCAATGGAAGTAACAAAATACTTCACACCACCTAATAACTTGTAGGATAGAGTAAATTTTCTCTGCACAAATAAATCCAAATGTAATAAAATCAAACATAACAAAAATAAATTAAATTTGTTAAAAGTAAAGTCTTTAAAAAAAATTAATTAGTATGTCTCAAACTCCATCCACAAAAATAAGAGTGAATCAAAGCCAAAGCTCACCCATACATGTAATGCTAGACTTTTTATGAAAACTACGGGTCTACCATTCATACAATGATCTCAAGTACCAAAGCACTTCTAGAGTAAAGGGGCAGGAAATACTGCAACTGGGTAAGCATTTTTAGTCCCTTTAATGACATGTGTTCAAGGTGACAATGATAAATACATGTGGTACTACAACCACTACCAAAATATAGTCGATAGACCCAAATACAAGCAAGAGATAAAGAGTGCCAAACTTGGTACCTCATGCTTGGACAAGATTCCCATAGGTAATCTACATCATCTAACTATCTAATCCATAGTAGGATTTTAGTCAAAGCTAAAGCATGGCGTACATCATGCGAAGTAGACATACTTTCTAAAGAAAATTTCTTATGGATATCTTCAATACCAATAATATCCAATGCTAAGTCATTACCCAATCTGACAGATTGTGTCATGTTGTGGTAGGAGTGGAACTACTCTCAATGAGGGGTGACATGAAATGAAGCCCCTGAATGAATTAGCCAACACTGAGCTCAGATAGACAAGGCATCAATCAGCTTTGAAACATCAAGAGAAGAAGCTACAAGTATGTAGTCAGAATCATTATTTACTACATCAATTTCTTCAATCTTGATGTTGAACTTGCTAAGGACAATGTTGCGATCATCATTCTTTTTTTGCACTTTACCCTTTCCCTTTTCCTTGTGAATGTCATCACACATTTTATGACACTAGGCTTGAATATGACCCTACTTCCCATAATAATCATAAGTCAATGTGGACTTGTGGCAAGGGGACTTACAAATGAGACTATCTATGTGAGTAAGAATGAGACTTTTGAGAGTCTCTTCCACAGTGGCCATTACTGCTCCTACCATTATTACCTCTAACAATCAAAGCATGATGAGAAGCATCTACATTCTTTCTATTGACTTATTCATTCAAGAGCATATCCTTGACATATTACAATTTCAACCCATCAACATGTATAATTCCACACATAGCAGTACGAAATGTGTCCCATGACTCAAGTAATGTGATTATCAAGAACAAGGGAGAAAGGTTCAGCCCCTTGCAAAGACAAGTGGTTGAAAATAGAATGAAACTCATTTAAGGGGGATAGAAATGAAAGTACCCTCCTTTATAAAAAGGTCCATGAGTTACTTTACCTAATACATCTGAGATGTAGGGGTCTACTTATCATAGACATTATGAATCTTATCCCATAACAGCTAGGTGGTTTGCTCTTCAAAAACAACATTGTAGTAGATCTACTTAGAGAGTGATAAAATGATTGTAGATTTAGATAACTCATCTAGTTCAGCCCAAAACTCTACATCAAAGCATTTGGGCTTTACATCCTCATGTCTCAATGGCTTAATCTACAATTTTTGGACTAGAATCTACCAAATTTGTGCCTTTCTAGCTATAATTTGTGCCATTCAACTTGTAACTATTTGAAGATAGCACAGTCATTCTAGCCACCAGCCATAATGCAAAAAATGAAGGCATAGTATAATACAAACATGCTACTATAAATGACTACAAAGAGCCCCAAAATCATAATCAAATCAAGGGCTAAGCAAGAGGAATCACCAAAATGGTAAACTATCCACAAATGGTAATTAAGAAATGGTCAAATCCAAGTGATTATCCTCACATAGAATAGATACTGAAATGGCAGGATGCTACAATAAAATGCAACAATATGCCAACAACCAATTGTGAATAACCAAGGAACAAAGACCAAGAACAACCAGCACTGAAAGGTGTCACAATTGCAATGTGTCAATAATCATACATGTGGTAGGTATAGACATCATGCACATAGGATATCTCGGGGTAAAAGAAGAGAAGTGCCAAATGCATGATCCACTAAGAAAAGCTCAATACATAACCTAGAAGCATGTAAATATCAATGCCAATACACTAATAGATATAAGTGCTAGGTCCAAAGTAAGTGATCAAATCAACCCTCTATAGAGAATACTTGCATCCAAAACATATCAAGAGAGCATGTATATGAAGTAAGTGGCCCATGGTCTCAATGAAAGTAAGCTCAAGCTCAATTTCTAGTGTCCAAAGCTCTATAGAGCCAGATTAGGTATATTCTTAATTTGGATGCTTTTGAATGCAACTAAGCATGTAAGAGTGTATGCAATCTACTATATATATTCTTTTATTCTTTCATAAAGCCATGCATGTTGTGAAATGTGCATAGTACCAAATTTGGTACTTTGGAGTAACAATTTAGGTACTATGAGTCATGACTTTGAAGATATGACATCAAAAATACATTTTGTCAGTAATAAATAGTTAACTTTTGGTGAGTACTTGTTTTTCATGTACAAAGTACAACTATATACTTTTTAAGAAAAGGATGGAGAGGGTATTTCTAACTACTTTTACCTTTTTATATTTTAGGTAAAAACAAAATTGAAGAATGTCCTTAGTGAAGAGAATTTTGCTAAAGAGTATGGGTTGAATCTTGAAGGAAAGCTTCCAAAGGATCTTAACGATGATGATTTGCCTCCCAACCAATGGCTAATAGTCTTCAAGTACAAGTAGCAAAAAAATTCAAAGATCTATCTGAATCATTTGCATCCGCATTTGGTCAAAGATTGTAGAATTTTGTACTACAAAGTTTATCAAGGCCCCCCTTCATGTGGTGAATTAACCATTAAGTTTTCCTAGTGTTATGCTTATGAAAGATGCCATGCAGCCAGGAAAGACCCTAAGGGCCATAATGTGGCATGAGCCCGATTTAATGAAGGTGTGGTGAATATGTGTGGGACCAGGACTATAGGTCTTGAGTGAAAAATTGAATCATGAAGGAGGCTAAAGGGTGCATCCCAATTAGGTCTCCCCCATTCTAACAAGAAGCCTCACATGGCACAAAGTCATAGCAACATATGCACAAAAATAGAGCATCTATTCATAGGGCCAATGGCTAATCACGTTCCTAATTTGGAGGCATTACTTGAAAGGATGACAACTAGACTAGGAGCTTCACAATTTGGAGGCATTACGTTCCTAATTTGGACGCAAAGTGTCCTTCTTTTGCTAGTGTATGAAGGTAAAGAGGTGCGACAAAGAGCATCACAAAGGATATTTTTTCATTGGAAGAATACCTTCTTTAATTGCAATAGGGAGCTCCTCTTTGCTAACTAATACTGTAAGTTAGTAACTAAAATAAAGCATCATGGAGGATAGTGTTAAAGTGCTAACTAATGAAAGATATTGATTGTAAGTGGGTCTATAAAATAAAGAATAATGTAGATGATTCTATTAGCAAGTATAAGATTGGGCTAGTTGTAAAAGGCTATGCAAAAATGCATGGCACAGATTACAAAGAGACATAATCTAGTTGCTAGGATGGCAACTATTAGATGCATGATTGCTTTGGTAGGAGCCAAAGGCTAGAGCTTATATCAAATGGATGTGAAGAATGTCTTCTTGCATGGTGATTTGCAAGAAGAGGTGTATATGGAGCAGCCAATAGGTTATGAGCTTTTTTGAAGCAATAGTTTGAGATGAAGAATTCGGCTGAGCTAGGGTACTCTCTTTGTATTGAGGTGATCAGATATACTAATGGTATAAAGTTGTCCCAAAGGCAATATGACTTGGATATTTTATCCAAATATGATATGATGGCATGTAAGCCTCTTTCAGTGTCATTGGAGCAAAATATAAAGTCAAGTGTTGATGTTGTACCTAGTCAAGCAAGTTATGCATCCTATCTTTCTTCATCTTCTGCTCATATGTTTTTGGAGGCATGCTATAAATACTTGTATGAGAAAGCAAAGGCAGAGATTTGTGAAAGTCCCTTGTACTCACTGATGGTGGATGAGAGCATGAATTTTTCTAACGATCACCACATGATCATATGTATCACATATTTATGTGATAAAGGCAATGGATATGTACATAATAGATTTTTTTCATTATTGAAAACACAGAATGGAACAACAAAGGGATTGTATGATGGGCTCTCAGAGTTTTTACAAAGATTTGGTTTATCAAAATCTAAGCTTGTAGGATTTTCCACTAATGGATGTAGTGTGATGCTTGGGCAAAATGGATTAGTCAACTGATTTGCACGAGAGGTACCACACTTAGTTGGAGTCCATTGTATAGCGCATAGAGATGCATTGACAGCTAGGGATGCTTTGCCTACATTGTCTATCTTTGAGATACTAGAAATGGCCACTCGAAAGTCTTACAAATGGTTCAGTAGTTCTTACAAAAGGCATGGAGAATTGAAAGATTTATCCATTGAATTTGAGCTACCAGCTCATGAGCTCTTGAAGGTGCATGAGATTTGTTGGCTCTCAAGAGAACAAGTAGTGAAAAGGCTTATTACATTGATGCCAGCTCTATTACGTATATGGATGAAGGAAAATGCAGAGTTGTATATGTTGTTCACCTCATTCAAGGTTGAATTCTTCCTACATTTGTTAGCTGATGTGCTACACTACCTAAACCTTCTAAATAAAAAGTTCCAAGTTGAACAAGTAGACATAACTTCAATAGGAACAGAGCTTATGGTCACTATAGATATTCTAGAGGCACGCTTCTTATTGGGAGACTTTGGTCCTAGGACACAATATCTCACAAAGTTTATCAGCAAGTTAAAGATGGATACATGCATTTTCCAATCAACAATGCTGGAGCTATGGAAAGGCATACTTTCATAATAATCAGTTGGGACCTAAGGATAAATGTAGCCAATTGGCAACTTGGGAGAGCTACATTGAAATTGGCAAGCAATTCATACAGAAAGTTATTTCTGCACTATATATGAGGTTTGCCGATTTAAAGTTATTTGAGGCTGCAAAGATATTTAGCCCTAAGGATTACCCACATGATGTCCATGGATGCTTCACAATGGGTGCAATTTGGATAAATGCCTTGTTAGAAAAGTTTGGGACCCTTGTTGATGTTGATGCATGCAAGCTTGAGTATGGAGACTTTATGGTGAAGTTAAAGAGGGCATGTCCAGGTCAAAATATGCATGTTGCATGGCAATTATGTGGGCATGATATTGAGTTTGATCAAGCCTTTGGAGAGATGAAAAAGTTATGACATTTATGCTCACTTATTGTTGCAAGAACAATTGATTGTGAGAGAGGATTCTCTAAAATGAATCGTATCAAGTCCAATGATCACAATAGAATGTTATAGAGACCTTGAATTAGCTCATGTATCTTTCATATAATGGTGCTAAAGACCCTTTGGATGTTGATTGGATGTCATCTATGCCACATGGGATGGATTAAAAGCTCATCATAGTGTCAATGTAGTAGGAACAGAGTTGGTGTAAGAAAGCATGAGTAATGGTATGCTTTGATTGTGTTGCTATTTTGATATGTGACCATGGATTATTATAGAACTATCTTGTTTCCCTTTTGAACTATCTTGCTTAATTGAACGCTAGCCTTCCTCCTAGCATTACACTTTATTCTCATGATATTATTTACAATGTTATTTTGTTATGCTTAAAATCATTAGCTGATTAGTATACTAAGTGTAGAAAAATTTATTGTATCATTGTTGGTATTATAGTTTTGTAAAGAATAATGAACATGAAAAGGCAAGAAAATAGCTCAAAGAGATTATACATTGATTAAACCAGAGTTTGTGAAATAGTATTCTTTTAGCTAGAAATGAAAATTTTAGAACAAGCGACTCTCGAAGGGCAAATTTTTGAAAAAGCCCTTCCATAAGAAAGGCACTTGCTAAGGAGCCTTTCACATGAAGAAACCTAGGGTACTTGCAAAAATGAACACTGTTGTTGGTGAATGAAAGGATAGAACTTAAGAAGTGTATTTTTTATATTAGTAACATAGTGACCTTACTTGCTAAATGTAGAGTCACCTTTACGTCAAAATGGAAGTAAAGAGAGACTACACGTGTAGGAGCACTCTTATTATAAGAGTCGCCAAGAGGTATAGAGAACAGAATGTGTTGTTGGGACTCAAGGAGGCATACCAAGGTCCATACAATTAGAGGGAAGAAGGTCACCTTGGAAATATGGTGCATCGAATGGGGATGAGAGGCCTGGAAAAATCCATTTCTTCTAGTTATGGTTTCTGTGAAGGACGTAATAATCATATGGTAAGAAGGGATGCCACTTCCATTTTTCCAAGGATGAAGTTTAAGCCACAAAAATTCTAAGAGTGCCCGAGTTTACAATGTACATTAGAGCCTTTCAAATCTGTTCAATTTTTACTCATGATGTGATCAAGTGACACCTAGAGAGAGAGAGAGAGAGAGAGAGAGAGAAAGAGAGAGAGAGAGAGTGTGTGTGTGTGTGTGTGTGTGAGTGAGTGAGTGTGTGTGTGTGTGTGTGTGTGTGTGTGTGTGTGTGTGTGTGTGTGTGTGTGTGTGTGTGTGTGTGTGTGTGTGTGTGTGTGTGTGTGTGTGTGTGTGTGTGTGTGTGTGTGTGTGTGTGTGTGTGTGTGTGTTGTTTTTAAATTTCTCATGATATGCACATATTGTATTGAGTGACCTTTACAAGCCGAGGTTTGGGGACACTAAAATGGAGGTGGAAAAACTACCTCTATAAGTATGGTTTTCATGCTAGGAACCCTAAATTGTTAGAAAGTGTGTACAACTCCATTATACTAGTATGATAGTATAACCCCCACTTGTTAGATATGATCAATGCCCCCACCCTCATTAGGTGCTACCAATGATCCATGGTGCTCAAAGTTGTAAGGCCCCCATTATGAGGAGAAGCCAAATGTAAGCCCGGACATTGGTTGAGTCCTGACTTGTATATCAGATGAGGTCTATGTGACCGGATGGCAAAAAGGTGACTGTTGTGGGTCTAATCTTTGGGTTAGACAGAGTGGTTAAGCTGGTAGCAACTCGAGGCACATTGCATTGAGTTGCGTGGTAAGGGAGTTAAAAGGGGCCCCTATTGTGGGGTCCGGGGGCCGCGGAAGCGGCCCCTGGCTGGGGGGTCCCAGGGGGGCCAGCGGCCCCCCTGGCGGGGGTCCGGGGGCAGCGCCCCCGGCCCGATGGTAAAGGGAATATTCCCTGGAATATTCCCTGGCCGACTAGTGGAGGCTCATATGGTAGGTCGGTCAATAGGCCGACCTAACGACCTTCGCGGGCTATAAAAGCTAAACCCCTTCGCAGCCATCTTACACTAATCTTTCACCCAGTCAGAGTTGTTGTTCCAGCTAGCCTTAAACTCTTCACCTATCTTCTGTCTAGATCGCCATCTAAGCTTCACTCAGTGGAAGCGCACGGGTGGACAGAGCCATCTTTGTATCAGTTGTTTGAAGTTAAAGAATTTACTGATTCTCCTCTTATCTGTTGTGTACTCTCTATCTCTTTCTCAGATTCTGTTCGCTGCGCCGTGTAATATTTTACATGGTATCAGAGCCCAGGGGGCTCTAGAGATCGGAGAGCGTGCAAGAGGCAAAGGCTTCAACAGCAAAGAGAAACGATGTCGACTCCGGGAAGCAGTTCTGGCGCATCAGGAAGCGGTGCAGGAGGTGGTGCTGCTGTACCGGCTATTCAAACACTGAGGATTCGTCCACCAACCTTCAGCGAAGGCAAGTTAGATGGTACAAACTACACCTTGTGGAAGTTCAAAATTACTACTATCCTTGATTCTTATGAGCTTCTGGAGACTGTGCTGGGGACCGACGCAGAACCACAGCCTACCCCCGACCCATCAAATCCTAGTGTGATGATTCCTCCGAATGCAGATCTTCTACGAGCTTGGAAACGAAGGAATGCAGATGCATTGTGTGCCTTAGTTACAAGCTGTTCTGACAGTGTTTTGACTCTGATTCAGCATACAACCAAAGCGTCAGAGGCTTGGAATGTACTAAGGAGTCAGTATGAAACACGAAACCAAACAAGGATTCAAAACTTGGAGAATCAACTAGCAGCGGAGAAGTTTGCTGAAGGAGAGACGGTTGAAGCATTCATCACTCGGATTAAGAATCTGCGCGACCAGATGGCTGGCGCTGGGATACAAAAGACTAGCGAAGAGCTAGCTCGGAGGTGTCTTCGGATTTGTCCACAAAAGTTTGATGGACTAGTAACTGCCCTTAATACTCAGGTGAGACCTCAAGCTTTGACTTTTGAGGAGTTTTGTGCATTATTAATGGAGGAGGAGTTGAGGCTGAAAGCCCGAGAAGGAAGCAACAATGGAGATGCTGCATTCTCTGCCAATGCAAAAGGCAAAGGTGTTTCCTCCACCAAAAATGATGGTGACAAAAAGAAAAAGGGCGGCAAGAAGAAGTTTCAAGGAGAGTGCTTCTACTGTAAGAAGAAAGGACATGCAATTGCAGATTGTCGTGTCAAGAAGGCAGATGAAAAGAATGGTACCCTTAAAACTAAAGGGAAAGAGACAGCCAATACGGCTGAAGCAGAGTTGGAATTATTCATGGCGACCATTGAGGAAGTGTGCTCCTCGGCGCAAGAAGAATCTACCACTGACTCTTGGGTGTTGGATAGTGGGGCCTCTCGTCACATGACCAACAAGAAAGGTCTATACAGTTCTATGCAGCCTCTACAAGAATCCATCACTGTGACGGTTGGAAATGATGCTAAATGCCCTGCTGCGGGCACAGGTACTATTTCTTTTGTTGCTGCAAATGGTGAAGTAAAAAAGCTTTCAAATGTGTTGTATGTTCCCGAAATCAGGAGAAATCTCTTATCAGTTGCTGCCATAACTGATCTTGGTCATGAAGTGAGGTTCAAGAAGACAGGTGCAGAAATTATTGATAGTGCTGGCACAATTGTTGGCAAAGGAGAAAGAAGGAACAACCTGTATGAGCTAAGTGCTCTTACAGCCACCGCTGGAGTGGGCACAAGTAAGCTTTGGCATGAAAGGTTTGGACACATCGGATTTGCAGTATTGAAGGAGATGCAAAAGCAAGGTATGGTTGCTCACCTACCTACAATAACTGAATTGAAGGAACCATGTGAAGCTTGTATGATGGGCAAGCAACAGAGAAAGGCATTTCCACAAGAAAGCAAGAATAGAGCACATGCTCCTCTAGAGTTGGTGCATGCTGACTTGTGTGGTAAGATGCCTACACAGGCCTTGGGGGGATCTTCTTATTTTATGTTGATTGTCGACGACTACAGTAGGAAGATGTGGGTGTACTTCCTTCGTGATAAGGCTCAAGCTTTTGGTAAGTTTAAAGAGTGGCTAATACTTGTTGAGAATGAAACAGGGAAAAGTGTGAAGAAATTTAGAACAGATGGTGGTGGTGAGTTCAACTCAAAGGAGTTTGAAGGCTTTTGCAAGAGCAAAGGGATCAAGCGTCAATTGACGACGCCTCACACACCTCAGCAGAATGGTGTTGTGGAACGCAGGAATCGTACCATTGTGGAGATGGCAAGATGCATGCTAAAGGGCAAGGGATTGCCTAATCATTTTTGGGCTGAAGCTGTTAATACTGCAGTCTACATTCTAAATCGGAGCTACACAAAGGCTCTCAAGGGAAAAACACCTCATGAGGCTTACACTGGTAAGAAACCATCTGTTTCACATTTCAGAATTTTTGGATGTGAATGTTATGCACATGTTCCAGATGAGAAGAGAAACAAGTTACAACCAAAAAGCAGAAAATGTATCTTCTTGGGTTATAGTGATGAGCAGAAGGCTTACAAGTTATATGACCAAGAGGCAAAGAAGATCATCGCGAGCCGTGATGTGGTGTTCAAGGAGGAGCCGCATACAGTGGAGGAGGAGAAGGCAAGGTCTTCCACTTTATCATCAAGCGAAGAAGTAGTCCACTATGAACCTGTCCCGAGAGCTATCCCTATCCTTAAGGAGGAGGAAGCATCATCTTCAGATGATGAGGAAAAAGTTCACCAACCTGACATCACCCCACCGGAAAAGCCATTGCCGCGCTGGGTGAAGCAGCTCTATGACCACAATAATCCTATGCCTGCATCTGTTGAGGAGAAGGCAGACGGACCAAGGAGGTCTCAGAGAATAGAGGAGCAAAGGAGGGCTTCTGCTCACATAGTCAACATGGCCTTGATGGTTGAGATTATGAGAGAAGTAAAGGAGCCAACTGACTTAGAAGAAGCACTTGCAGATCCATCATGGAAGGCTGCTATGCAGGCGGAGTATGACAGCATAATGAAGAATGACACTTGGGAGCTAGTGGATCGGCCAGCAAAGCGGAAGATTATTGGCACCAAGTGGATCTGGAAGGTAAAGTACAAGGCTGATGGTACCTTAGAAAAGTACAAAGCTAGACTGGTTGCCCAAGGATTTTCACAAGTTGAAGGGTTTGATTTTCAAGAGTCATTTGCCCCAACTGCCAGAATGACCACTATTCGCACGGTACTTGCAGTGGCTGCCCACAAGAAGTGGCCAGTGTACCAAATGGATGTTAAGTCAGCGTTCTTAAATGGTGACCTCAAGGAGGAGGTGTACGTGGCTCAGCCACCAGGGTTTGAGGCCCCCCATTCTGAGAACAAAGTGTGTAAACTGAAGAAGGCATTGTATGGGCTGAAACAAGCCCCCAGAGCATGGTACCAGCGGATAGATAGGTTCTTTTTAAACCTAAACTTCAAAAGATGTGCCTCAGATGCTAACTTGTATGTTTACAGGGATGGTAAAAAGTCTGTAGTGATTGTCCTATATGTGGACGACCTTCTTATTACAGGTGACTATGAAGATATGATCAACCAAACTCGAAAGGCTTTGAGTTCTGAGTTTGAAATGACAGACTTGGGCTTGCTGCACTATTGTTTGGGGATTGAAGTCTGGCAAGAGCCAGGAAAGATCTTCATCTCTCAGAAGAAGTATGCATGGGAGATCTTGAAGGCATTTGGCATGACCGAGTGCAAGGAGATAGCTACACCTATGGAGGTGAATGTAAAGTTATCCGTTGAGGATACATCAGCACTAGCAGACATTGGGAGGTATAGGAGGTTGGTCGGCAGTCTAATCTACTTGTGTAACACCAGACCAGATATCAGTTTTGCTGTTGGTGTTTTGAGCAGGTTCTCAAACAAACCTCATGAGAGTCATTGGAAGGCTGGGATGCGGGTGCTCAGATACTTGAAGAGAACTCTTGACTATGGTATCACATACAGTTTCGGAACTTCTCTTGTGGGGAACTGTGACTCAGATTGGGCAGGAGACATTGATTCCAGGAAGTCAGTTTCTGGTTATTGTTTCTCTTTGGGTTCAGGAATTTTTTCTTGGATTAGTAAGAAGCAACCAACAGTGGCATTGTCTTCTACCGAAGCAGAGTACAAGGCAGCTTGTTTTGCTGCATGTGAGGCCGTATGGTTGAGAAGGATTCTATGGCATATGGGAGTGCAGGATGAAGAACCAACTGTGCTGAGATGTGACAATCAGAGTTGCATCGCCATTGCCAAAAATCCAGTGTTTCATGCACGCACCAAACATATAGAGATCCAGTATCACTATGTGCGTGATTTGATGGAGGATGGGATAGTGGAATTGGTCTACTGTCCAACAGAGGAGAATGGAGCAGATATCTTCACCAAAGCACTTACGAAGGATCTGCTTCAAGTTCATCTTCAAAGACTCGGCATTGGGCCAAGGAGATAGTTCACCTATGGGTGGACATTGAGGGGGGGTGTTAGATATGATCAATGCCCCCACCCTCATTAGGTGCTACCAATGATCCATGGTGCTCAAAGTTGTAAGGCCCCCATTATGAGGAGAAGCCAAATGTAAGCCCGGACATTGGTTGAGTCCTGACTTGTATATCAGATGAGGTCTATGTGACCGGATGGCAAAAAGGTGACTGTTGTGGGTCTAATCTTTGGGTTAGACAGAGTGGTTAAGCTGGTAGCAACTCGAGGCACATTGCATTGAGTTGCGTGGTAAGGGAGTTAAAAGGGGCCCCTATTGTGGGGTCCGGGGGCCGCGGAAGCGGCCCCTGGCTGGGGGGTCCCAGGGGGGCCAGCGGCCCCCCTGGCGGGGGTCCGGGGGCAGCGCCCCCGGCCCGATGGTAAAGGGAATATTCCCTGGAATATTCCCTGGCCGACTAGTGGAGGCTCATATGGTAGGTCGGTCAATAGGCCGACCTAACGACCTTCGCGGGCTATAAAAGCTAAACCCCTTCGCAGCCATCTTACACTAATCTTTCACCCAGTCAGAGTTGTTGTTCCAGCTAGCCTTAAACTCTTCACCTATCTTTTGTCTAGATCGCCATCTAAGCTTCACTCAGTGGAAGCGCACGGGTGGACAGAGCCATCTTTGTATCAGTTGTTTGAAGTTAAAGAATTTACTGATTCTCCTCTTATCTGTTGTGTACTCTCTATCTCTTTCTCAGATTCTGTTCGCTGCGCCGTGTAATATTTTACACCACTCACCTTTCAAGAAAAAACTCTCTTTATTTTTGAATATGAAACTTCTTCTCTACTACATAGGCTTGGGAGCCTTTTGATTTGTTTACGATCCCCAAGTCAAACCTCTAAATATTATATAGAATAGATGTACCCCCCTCCTTTATTCAATGGTTTTGGGTGTCCTGTGTAAAGGCTTTTCAAGATAGACCCCCCCCCCCCCCCCAAAGAAAAAACATGGAATACCAAACTCTCCAAGGAAAAATTTTTAATCTTATATATTTTAAAGATTTTAAAGCTTTAGAATGTAAAGCTTATTAATCTTTCAAACGATGATGTTTATCTAGTTAGACATCAAGATGAAGCACAAGCCCCATCGATTGGATAGCATGGCAAAGACATCAGAATCTAGAGCAACTAACAATAGTTTTGGAGGTGGAATGTCAAGATGAATGGATCAATGGTTGGTGATCTAAGTATGCCACCCACTAAGTTAAAATGACCTTTCATACCAAAAATCACTTCAGGAAGTGGTTTAAGGCTCGCTCTCTTAGAGGTGACAATCGTGGAGTAAGATCCCCTCATGAAGATGTACTTGTAGTATGTGGTGTGACAGGAAGCCCCTTCAAGTCAAAGTATTTCTCGATTTGTCCTTGTAAAAACGTGTTAACAAAAAATAGAGATATCCACATATGAGAATCACCCCATGGCAATGTACGCTAATAGATGGACCAACATCTACACATAGAAGACATCAAATATACATGCAACTTCAAAACAATACTAAACTAAGTACTAAAATTATTAAAAGTTTTATTATGTCTTACTATTTTAGCTAGTCAAGTATGTTAGGTGTAGACTAAACATATGTTAGGCATAGCCTATAGGCATAAGCTAAGTGTACACAATGTATGCTAGGCTAGGCTAAATGTAGACATTGGCTAAGTGTAAACTACTATAATTGTATGCTAAGTTTATACTAAGTGTGGGCAAAGCATAAGCTAAGTGTAGGTGTTGGCTAAGTGTAAGTGTATGCTTGGCTTGTCTAGGGGAGTAGGTAACCCAAAACCTATGCTAAGTGTAGTTAGATGCTACTTGTAGGTGCATTATAGGCTATGTACATGCTAGACATGGGTTACTTTATACTGAGACATGCTATGATATGGTGTGTAGGCTATGGATACGTAACCTAGGCTAGGCTTCACTAAGCCTATACCAAGCATAGATGTAAAGGCTATGCCAATCTAAGCCTTACTTGTGCAAACCATAGGATGTGCTTCATCATCAACTACCTACCATTCATCAACAATTACTTACCATGTCATCTACTACATTGTCACTATTGGGAGTGTTTGATACATATGGCATCCAATTGATGATGGAGGGCATCCAATCATGTGAGGCCTCAGGTAAGTTACTCATGAATATATGTGTGCATCACGTGGGTTCAAAATAAGGTATTTAAATACCATCATTTATACATTTTTTACATGCAAAAGGGTGTAATATAAAGGGGTTATTTAAAATTGAATAGAAAAGGGTTATGCTTTATTTAGGAAAAAATCACAAATAAGGATATTTGTAAATAGGCCTTGAATGCACGTGATGTAGAGGATATACATGTAGTAACTTCCCCGAGTGTGAAGCTAGGCTTCACTAAACCTACATGAAGCATAGCCTATTCCAAGCTATGCTAAGCTTGGCTATTCTCACTTATGCTAAGCACAAGCCAAGCTATTCCAAAACCATACTAGGCTTAGGGTAAGCTAGGCTAGGCTTTGCTAAGCATACATGAAGCATAGGTTTAGGCTAAAAGTAGGCCAAGCTATTCTAAGCCATGCTAGGCTTGGCTACACTTGGGGTGATTCAAATTAGGCTTCACTAAGCCTACATGAGGCATAAGCATATGCTAATTGTAGGTCAAGAAATCCTAGTCTTAGCTATGCTAGGCTAGGCTTTGTTAAGCCTATATAAAGGATATGTGTTAAGTGTAGGCCAAGCTCAAGCCATGCTAGGCTTGGCTACTCTGCTTGGGGCAAGCTAGACTAGGCTCCTCTCTCTCTCTCTCTCTCTCTCTCTCTCTCTCTCTCTCTCTCTCTCTCTCTCTCTCTCTATATATATATATATATATATATATATATATATATATATATATATATATATATATATATATATATATATATATATATATATATATATATATATATATATATATATATATATATATATATATATATATATAAAACATAATAATTGATGTGTAACCAAGAAACAACCAAGAAGAGAGAGGGGGAGAGACAGAGAGAGAGCAAAATTGGACAAAAAATAGTGAAAATTCTATCCACTTACCTTGAATAATGTCATCAAAACAATAAGCTAAGTAGCATAAGTTTTGGATTTATATAATTTCTACCATTGTTGATATGATTGCAAGTATTAGCGTTAGTATGTTTGTCATTAAATTTTTAAAATTATGTTAGTATATATCACAAAGACATGATGAATAGAAGGCTCAAAATGATCAAGAGGATGTGAGGCTCTAGTGAATCATCATAAGACTAGCTATGGGGCCTATATAATATATTCTCTTTGTCCAACATCATGATATTTCATAACATGCAAGTCCTAGGCCACTATATTATTAGTAAAGCTACAGTAGACTATCCAATTGCTAAGAGGGCTAGCTATACTATAACAAGAGGCTTGTCCTAAAAGATCATATCACATATCTCAATTACTTCCTCTACTTTTAGATGCATCTTTTCCTCATGGAATATAATATCATGGCTATGAATAACCTTTTAAACCTAGAGATAACCTTCTAAACTTGTGAATATATCAACTATCTCAACCTTCTGAGCTTGTGGATATCTCAACTATCTGCTTTGGTTTTAGATGCATCTTTTCCTCATGGAATATGATAGCATGGGTACGAATAACCTTCTAAGATCACGGATCCCAAAGGTGATAGCCCATCTCACCTACATCATCATATCCAAGAAAGATGTGTTTGCAGGACTTCAGATCTAGCTTATTGTATTTATCTTTGGAAATATGGCAGAAAGCCTCACATCTAAAGACACGCAAATGTGTATACAATGGAGGTTCGCCATACCATACCTCCTCTGTAAATCTATCACCAAGAGCAATGCATGAGGATCTATTAATCAAATTAACTATAGTAGTAATTGCCTCATGCCAAAAGTATTGTGGTAAGCTTGCTAGGTAAGCATACTGCAAACTCCTTCCTGAATAGTTCTATTCATGAGCTCTGCAACACCATTCTCAGGTGGGGTGTACGGGGAAGTCGACTAATACTTAATATCCCACTCATCACAAAACTACTCAAATACCTTAGAAACATATTTACCGCCATTGTCAAATGGTAGGCATTTTAGCCTATGCCCAAACTAGTTCTCAACCATAGTAAAAAAGTGTTGAACATAGCCAATATATCCAACTTATGCTTTATGGGATAAGTCCAGATCTTATGTGAATAATCATCAATAAATGTGACAAAATACTTAGCACAACCTAATGATTAATAGGGTATGGAACCACAGACATTTGAATGCACAAGAGCAACAGCTCATCCATGTACATAGATCTAGACTTTTTATGAAAGTTACGAAGCAATATGCAATATAAACAATTATCACAAGAGTCAAAACATGAGTAGTCAAGAGGGGACAAATATTACAAATGAGTGATACTTTCATTTCTTTAAGAGACATATACCCAAGACAGAGATGCCAACGAGATACATAATAAATATTAGTCACATCCAAAACATGATCAATAGATCCAAATACAAGCAATAGATAGAGACTGCCAATCTTACCCCTCTAGTAAAACCAAGACTACCACAAGTAATCTTTGATGGAGAATCACCAAAAGTGACATGCCAACCTATCATCATCCAACTATCTAGCAGAGATAAGGATTTTAGTCAAAGCTTATATCATGAAATACTAAAGAGCACTAGTACTATAACTTTAAACTGACATCACCTATCATCATGTAATTATCCAACATAGATAAGGCTTTTAGTCAAAGCTTATATCATAAAACACAAAAAGAGCACTAGTACTATAACTCTAAACCTACATCACCTATGCCAATAATATCCAATACAGTGTCATCTCCCATTCTAACCAAACCTATAATAGTATAGTAGGTATAAAACCAATGATGATGTGAGGTAACATGAAATGAAGCCCTTGAATCAAGAAGCTAATACTAAGAATAAGAAGACAGAGCATCGATCAATTGAGTACCATCAAGTAATGAAGAAGCAAGTATGTGGTCATCTAAGCTATACTCCAACGTATTTATCTCTTTTATCTTGTTACTAAACTTAGGAACAATGCTATGATCATCAGAAGATTTGGCATTATCATGTGCTTTTCCTTTACTTTTTTTACACCTATCATTACGTATCCTATGGTACTACAGCCTAATGTGACTTACTATCCACAATAATTACAAGAGAGGACTTAGGACTATGGGACTTTCTATGTGATTGCCCTCCACGAGACTTATAGTTTCTCCTATTGGATCATGAGATTCTATCACTATTATTATTATTATTACCACATTGTCTGTCTCTCACTGTAAGTGTATGAGAAGTACGGGTTGCATCAATATTCTTCCTATTTACTTCCTTGTAAGAAAAGCATGATCTATATCATTGAGCTCAAAGCCACCTTATGGAGGCTTTGCACTCATAGCCATACAGGATGCATCCCAAGACTCGAGTAGTGTGACAAGCAAGAAAAGAAACTTGACATTCTCCTCAAACTTAAGACCTTGTGAAGTAAGTTGACTAAAAATGGAATGAAACTCATTTAAATGAGAAGATATAGATATCTCATCCTTCATTAAAAGGTCCATGAGTTTCTTAGTCCAATACAATAGAGTTTCAGGACTCTTCTTATCATAGATATCACAAATCTTTTTCTATAATGTATAAGCACCACCCTCAATGACATTGAAATATGCTAACTTTGACAATGAAAAAATGATGGTAGGCTTATATAGCTCATCAAGATCTCCCCATTCCTTTGCATCATAAAGTTTTGGCTTTATGGCCTCTAATTTCAATGGCTTAACTTGCTTCTTCTACACCAATACCTACCAAATCTGAGCTCTCTAGTATTGAAAGTTATTGCCATCCAGCTTCTCTATGTTGAAGACATCAGTGTCATTGGAAGTATTTGAAGCACTTGCCATTATGTCTACCAAATAAAGAGAGTACTGGCTACTATAATAATAGTAAATTAGTCCCAAAACCAAGCCAAAAAGAGTATAGTAGGAGGAAGATTAAGCTAGTACACGATTGTCCACAAGCAAAAGCATTAGAGTGCTAAATACAAGTATTTGTTCTCAAAGAAACTGCTCAAATCTCATTTCCAACATGGTTGTCCATAAACCTATAATAAATCAATACGTGACTATAGATTTTTCATGCAAAAGAATAAGCTCCCACTGCCAAGAATATCCTAGTATTAATTACAATGTACAATGCAAGTTGCAGCTAGTAGTGTAGTAGAAATCACTGAGTACCAAAGACTGCCCAAGCATTCAAGGTATCGGGTACATAGGTGCATACCACAATGCATGCCAAGCATGTATACACCATTGACAATAAGTAGTACAAGGTGTCCAAATCAAAGGCAAATCAGCTCACAATCATTAACCTCTACAATGACAATATATGCTTTAACAAAAAAAGCATAAAAGAGACTCCCACTGAGTCAAATAAACCAATCTCTACACAAAAAATACCAAATACTCCCACTTGAACAAATCAGGAGTATCAAAAGTAGCAAAGGAAGATCAATGTATAGAGCTCATAACATATGGATGCCCAAAGGACATCATATATACATCCAGAAGCATAAACCTTCAATATGTCTTCAAGCCTACAGTGCAAATCATTAAAGCAAATAGGCACTTCCCAAATGCAATTGACTGAGCTCAAATCCAAGATGTAGAGCTCAACATAAGCATATCCAAGCATAAACAACAATGTTAAGTATCAATATAACCATGTAGCATACCTAAATAGCATGTCTAACGAATGCTCAAGCAACATAACAAATGCTCAAGCAACGTAACAAATGCTCAAGTAAGGACAACCCTTGGTTCATATATAATTTCCAGCCATCCATCCCATGAAGTTTCTAGAAGATTCCAAAATATTCTAGAAGATTTGAGAACACTAATAAACGATTCTAAGAAGGTTCTAGATAATTTTTTAGAAAGTTCTAGAAGAGTCTTGCATCAACGCTTACATCAGCATTGCTTGTGTTATCCCTTATGTCAATGGCGCTTATTTTATCAATGTTATCATCATCTAGAAGCTTCCCCTTCATATTCTCAATTCTAGTATAAATAGGGGTCTTAGGCTACAAGCCCTTCAATCTTACCAAATGGTTATGAGCATGGAAAGTGCTCTTTGAGAGTGAGGAGATTGCTCTCACAACTTACAAAAGAAGAACTTGAAAGAGAAATTGATCTAGAATATGATTGCAAGATAACTCAATTGCAAGAGAACTTGATTACAAGAGACTACTTACAAGAGCATGGCTTGATTATAAGACAAGACTTGATACAAGACTAGATTAGACCCAGAAGATATTGGATTCTTATCAAAGACCAAGAAGGAAATTAGAAAAGACTCATTTGCCAAGGACATAAGGAGGCAACTGCATCAAGGCCAAGAACAAACTCAAAATGATTTCTAGGACATTGATGGGCTGCTCTATTATAAAGGAATCTGCTATATTCCTCTCGATCCTTTGCAAGTGGATATACTCAAAAAGAGGGATGATCTTCCTTCAACATGGCATTTTGGGATTAATAAGACAATCGAGCTAGTTTCAAGGGATTTTTGGTGGCTACAAATGTGGAAACTATTCAAGGACTTTTGTACATTCTTGTAACACATGCAATCAAGCTAAAGTCCCTTATCATAGATTTCATGACTTTCTTCAACTATTACCTATTCCATGTAAGCCATGGTCATCTTTATCCAACAACTTCATTGTTGAACTACCTTCTTCTAGAGGGTATGATTCCATCTTGGTGGTGGTTGATTGATTCACAAAAATGGCACACTTTATCCCAACAATCAAGAGTATCAATGGGGAAGGGACGTCAAGGCTCTCCCTAGAATAGATATATCAGCACCATGGGTTACTTGATGATATTGTTTGTGGTCATAGCCCCCAGTTTATATTTGGGCTTTGGAGATGCCTCTTTAAACTTGTGGGAGTATAAGTGAATATTTCTTCAGCCAATCACTCACAAAGTGATGGAAAAACAAAAATGGTGAATCGCATCTTGGAGCAATACCTTAGATGCACAATCAACTATCATCAAGACAATTGGATGGATCAATTACCCCTTGCTGAGTTTGCATACAATAATTCCTCCCATGCCTCCACTCAATTCAAACTGTCCTTTTCTAATTTTGGTCAACACCCAAGTATGTAAGATCATAGGAGAAGAATCCAATTGCTATAGACTTAACTCAATAGCTCTTTGATATTCATAAAGAGTTGTAAGCACATATCAAAAAAGCTCAAGAGAAATATAAGAGAAATGAAAATAAGCTTCACATGCAACACCCATGATACAAAATTGAAGATCAAGTTTGGCTTCTTCAACATGATCTATGATCTTCTTGCCCCTCCTAGAAATTGGATTATCAAGAACTTGTACATTGGAGTTTCTGAATGTGATAAAGATGTTCATTGAAACAACATTTTTGAGATTGGACTATTCCTTTGTGGGTGTGGCCTTTGGCATGGCCAATAGTTGTGACTATTGAGATCCCCATTGGAAAGTAATAACAATTGAGTCAAAGGACTAGCTACTTTCACTAGTTGGGGTTAATTGCTTGGTTAAATCCATATCTTGATTGAATATGGCAATGTTCTTGGTTGGTTTTTGTGGGTTTATTGCATAGGTTGAGCAACTGCATGAGGTTGCTATTATTGGGCTTCTTGTTCCTACCTGGGTGAAGGATTTTTAGGTGACTTGGGACTCCTAAGTAGGCTAGTTGGTGCCTCTATGGGCTGCTCATTTTTTCTTATTGGTGTGACTTTTTCCTCATCGGAGCATTTATGTGCCACTAGAGTAGTACTAGTAGGTGGGCACTTGGGTACCTCAATTGTACTTGGTGTCCCATGAGTTACTACCAACTTTTCCCTGGATTTTACAACTACAAAAGCAGTTGTACTTCAATCAAGTTAGATTGATTCTCCTGTTTTTGATACCTGATGTTCAGCTTCTTGGTTTCTATCTTAGCTAGCTCAATCTCCCGAGTAGTTTTGTCCTACACCATGATCTATGTTTAGGTCGTTTCCTTGCTTTGGGTGAATTCTGGGCTATGACTGACAAGATGGTGATGCAAGTGGTTGAGGTAACCAAATCTATTAATTTTCCATATAATACCCTTGAGCACATAGCAATGCTTTGGATACCCATTATGGCATTGTGCTAGCTCTCCATCGGCATTTATGGTTGTATCCCTAGTATCTTTGTCACTTTTTGGGTGGGGGTCTATTTCTAGCATCCTTGAGAGCTACTTGGGAGCTATTAGGTATGTTGGCCTTCACACTAGGATTGGGGAACTGTGTACTAATGGGAATCTGCTTTTGTTATTGTGCCTTCAGTAGTTCTCTAAGAACTTCATGACTCTCTTGGCTTGAGTTTTGTGCCAATTCAAATATGGGTTGTTTGCCCTTTCCTTGAACGATAGCAAGGTTGCTTTTGCTAAATAATGTGATGATCTTGACACCAGGTAAGGTCGAGTGTATTAGTTGTGCCTCATAGTCAACATTGCACTTAGTGATGCGTTTGAAAGGTTTGTCAAGGAGGATTTTTTTCTTGACATCCACTCTATTAGGAAGCACATAAAATGTAGCTAGCAAGCTTTTAGTTTCTAAGGCCACTAATATCTTGCATTTGCCTAGAAGACAATATAGTGATCCTTCATAAGGATTGACTGTAGTAGCTATTGGGGCTAGTTTTGGGTTGTCCCATGCAAGTTTAAGCGTGATAGGTGAAGATATTATAATTAGCTCATTTTTCAATGAGAGCTTTAGTGATATGCTCACTTTTCACCATTAATTTGACCCTAAGGTAGCTAGGGGTATTAGCTCATTATCTTCGAGGTCAATGGTGACACCCTTTGCTATACGAAGTAGAAATCTTAAGACCAATAAGCATAGGGAAATCGCCACTAGATAGTGCATGTTCTAAACCTTCCTAACACATGGAGGTAAATGCTTGGGGATGGGTCATGAGATGATTGCATGGCATTTTGATTTTGTTTGATTTTGGCATATATAATTTACATTTTACTTTGTAGTTGGGTTGTCATATTATGAATTTGAAGAAGAAGTTTGGCTTTTCTAAGCATGTGATCTCTTTCTAAGTTTTAATCATTGGAAGAGTGAAGGGTTCTTTGACATAGGTTAAGTGCATTGATGGTTTCCTTTGTGGCAATGGGAGGGCACTCAACCTTATGACTTCTTTAGGATGTTTGCTTGGTCATTCAACCTTATAGCTTTTGAGATCATTGTGGAGAATTCTGATATCAAAGTGCATTGAGATGAATCTAATGCGTCCATGAAGTAATTCAAGAGTTTTTGTTGGCACTAGGGTTTTTGGCTTGTGATGATGGCAAAAAGTTGGATAGAAGAAGAAAGTTGTAAGTCCTAGGTTATGTTTTCAAAGTTTAAGCATTCTTGGATTTCCAATTCATTATCATTTTTACATCCCTAGACTTTGTTTTTATGTTGGCTTTGATTTCCACAATCGTATGTTGACTATCATGAGCAGAGATTGCACGTTTAGTTATGTGAAAGTGCATAGCGCACAAGCATACTTTCTCTCTTATCAAACACTTATGGATCTTGCTACACTTTAAACAAGCTAATCACAATTCAATAATGATTGTAAGGATTGTGGTGCCTTTTGCTTTTGTTGGCTCCTAAGTTTTTGATCTTTGTTGGCCCCTTGCAGTTTCACTTTAAGGTTAGTATCCGCACCTCAACATTCACTACACAACAATGTCTTACATGTGCAATGGTGCGATCTAACCCTTGTGCTTTGGCCACAGGTGTGTGTGGATAGGAGGTGCAATGTGAATGTATGGGTGCATGGATCTTGGGGTGGATGCATGTGCTAGTGTATATATGTGCAGTTATCGTGTGTCCTAGTATTTGTGTGCTCTAGGGTGTTTATGGTGATATTTAAACTTACACTAATTACACTCAATATAACATGCATGCCTAAGTGTATGTCCTATGATACAAGTTAAGTGCAAGTTATTTATGGTTACTTTTAATGTGTACAGGGTAGATGATAGTGCATGCTCTAGGTATATGTGTGTGGGTAGTGCAAAAGTGTGCTATGTGCACTTAAAATGCACTAATGTTCTTATGTGCATGTGCATATGTGCACCTACATGTGCGTATCCTAGATGTAATGCGAGCTATTTGCGACTACGTGCAAATGCAAGTGCAAGTGCCTAACACAAGTGTGTGATGTATCTCAAGGTAGCTTTACCATAGCAACAAAATGGGTGTATGTGAGTGCAACACATATTGTGCGGCTATATTAGTGGTGCAATGCATCCTAAGGAAAGTGGGTGCTAAAATTAAGGTGCAAGGGGGGTAGGGTGTTTTAATGCTTGTGTGTACCGGGGGTATGATGCGCTTAAGCACAAGGTGTTCCTAGGCGGGTGTGTAGTGCAATAATGCACTAGGTATGGTTGGTCCGCAAGTGCATTATCTGTGTGTGAACATTCTTAGTGGGAAGAGGTGTGCAAGTGCGTTGAACACACACGTGTCCTATCATGTGCGTATGAGTGTGCCTAAGGGTAAAGTAATTACACTAGATATAGTGTGCTTGATTAGTAGTTTAGATGTACACATGACGAGTGTAATGTAGTTGTGTGTATGACTAGGATTATGCACAGGTGTGTGTAGGGATGTAGTGGATGTGCATGCATACACAATGCATAGCAGAGTGCATTACGGGTGCAAAATTTGTGTGTGTGAATGGATGCTTAAGGTGTACTATGTGCCTAAGGTGCTATGAGTATATGCATGACGAAGTGTCATAGATGCACACACGTGAATGAGTGCATACGAGGGTGTGGATGCATATGTGTATCTATGGATGCACGTGGTAGGAGAAGGCACACTAGTGTGAAGATGGAGGCACACGTGGATGCACTAGGGTGAATGGATGCACATAGGTGCCTACAATGCACGTGCTGTATGAATGTATGTGTGGATACATGGTGCATGGATGCATTGTGGGTGAGGTGGATGTACTATGAGTGGTCGGATGCACTGTGTGCAGTCAAATGCACATGGATGCACTATGTGTGATTGGATGCACATGGATGCACTATATGTGGTTAGATGCACATGGGTGTGATGCACATATGGATACACTAGAAGAATTTGATAGATGCACACAAGTACACATGTGGATGCACATCGATGCATAGTGAAGGTGGATGCAAAACTAGACGTACAAGTGTCGATGTGGATGCGCCACTACAGTGTAGGTGGATCTAGACATGTGCAAATGGATGCATGCGCACACAAATACACTAGGGAAACCAAATGTACGAATGCACATGGGTGCATTATGCAAAGTAATGGATGCATATGAGTGTGTATGAGTGCATATAATGTGTATCTAGGGATGTTCGAATGCATAGTGCATGTGCAAGTTCAAATATGAGTACGCATGCGGTGCACCAAGCCACCTTCTTGTGTATCTTTGTGTAGATGTGTGTGCATGTGCATGCCGCTTTCCTCCCTCCTGCCTCCCTTGACCCTCCCCTCCAATGGAATAGTACTAGGGTAAGTTGAGAGAAAAATGCTCACACATACGTCACATGTAGCGTGTGCACATGTTATATGTAGTAATGCTATGCTTATGTGTGGATTATACCTACATGTGTATAGAGTGTAGGGTGGTGTGTGTGTACAAGGTAGGGGTGTGCATATATATGTGTGGATACTTGTGCCTATAGGGTGGTACACATGTACTACTTGTGCCTTTTTTCCTCCCTCCTTCCTCCTCCCTCACCCTGATTTCCCTTGTGTGAATAGGGTAGTGCTAGGGGTGAGTTTGAGAGGAAAAAGGCCTTGTGTAGCCTATACGTGAGCTCTCCATGTGTATGTGTTTAAAGTGTATGCATGTGTTGTAAGGGCTGTGTATGTGGTGTATGTACTGGGTGTGTGTGTGCATGGGTGTGTCATGTGTGTAGGTTGGTGGTGGAAGTGTTGTTGGGGAACAACAGTGGCCTATGGGATGGCATCGGGGGGGCCTTCTTGACAGCTTTTGGGAGCAGCAAGGAAGCGACCTAGGAGAGAGGAGGTGGTGGAGCATAGGTGCGCTACTCGCCCCACATGTGGATCAAACAGCAGGAAAGCCGCAGGCAGTGACTGGAGCATAGGGAGGCAGGGAGGTAGACATGTGCTGCTGGCAGGCTCACTATGCACCTGTGTGGCCTACGTAGTAGCGGTGGAGGTAGGAACCTACTGTTGGCGGCCTGGCAGGAACAACGAAGAGGTTGCAGTGGAGGTGAGTAGGAGGAGCGCAGGGAGGAGAATGTGAAATTGGAAGGGGTGGAGACAAGCGGCAATGGTTGTGGCGGTAAAGGAGGCAACAGACGAGGTGGGTGCAAGCCTGTGCATGGGCGGCGCTCTGGAGAGGGAGATGGGGTGGAAGAGGAAGAGTTGGTGGGGCACTGGGAGGGGGGAGGAGGTCTGCAACGGTGGTGTGGAGGCCGTCATGGCAATTATTGAGCGAGGGGGGGGGGAAGCCCTAAGGGCGGTGGGAGCAAGCCTACGATTGTAGGGTGTAGCGTAGGGGTAAATCTTCATTTATATTTTATTTATTTATTTTAATTTTTTTTACAAATTAATGGTCATAAATCGCAAGGAGTTACAATCAATCAAAAAGCACTTCTACACATTAGAAGCGTGTCCACATATCTCGACTAGTCTACGTAATGCTTTCCCGCGTAACTGATAGAAGAAATTTGCGTATCATTGGCCTTCCAAATTCATCTGCCTTCGCTCCAACACCTTTTATGACATCATGACTCGAGCAAAGAAACAACATAGCTCAACAAAAAACAAACAAAGATTAAACACAACACGTTCCATCATACAACAATCTTACACACTTCTTGTAGCAAGTAATAAAGTAATCTTCTAAACATTTTTTCGAACGTTGTTTGTTAATATACTAATGTGATTTCCTAATTTTCTTCTCCTACTAATAGATTTATTAGCATACTAATGTGCTTTCCTCATTTTCACATTTACAGATACACAACAATCGTCAAGGCAAAGAATGACTCCGAACGAGGTACGCACAATCTATATGCTACCTAGTATGTATAAAAATACAAATATATTACTTCACCTAACCACATTGACCTATGCATGAAAATGTTCCAACTATACATTCAAAACCATAGGAACACCTAGTGCCCAATCGATAACATCTTGCAAATACACAAAAGCACAGGTATGTAATGACAAACCGGATGAGAATGGCAAACGTCCCTAGGCAAAAGCCTTCATGTAACGTGCCTATGTATTGGCTGCCTAAGCACGTTTTTGGCAATCCATCGAGAAACGAATCTAAGCGTCGCAGCCCGACACTCTCATGGAATGTCACGGAGTTTATCGCCTAGGTTTTCCCGAGTCCGCCTCGCAACGGAATGTTCACGGTCGAACCCATTATGATCGACCTAAATCTTGAATCCCTGGTAGTCAAGCTTTCTCGGTCACTCTAGTATATGTGGAGTTACCCAATCTGAAGCAAGTCCATATCCCTCTGGGTCCAAGGAGAAGTAGGAACGAGAGGGATGCGTCACTCCACCTCTTTGTCCGTAGGACATAATCCCCTTCCAGTCCCCAAAAACGGTATGAATTTGGGAATTAACCCACGCTACCCCAAACGTCTAACAATGGTAAAATCTTGTGAGAAGCTTCCCAGTTCTCTGGGACCACCCTCCCGTAGGACAGACCCATCAAGGGTTCCGCCCTCCCGCTTCCCTCATTTGGCATACTTTAGTTATCTAATTAGCCCTATCACTTTTAGGTGTGACATGTAAAAACAGATTCCTTAAGTAGCCTCTTTAAAGGACAGGGTTCGTTCACGTAATCTTATGGCACTGACACGAAAACAAATTCAAATAGGTTCCCTGGAAGTAAACTTAATATTAGCAATTTATCAAAGATACAAGTCTTGTTCAAAAGGGACATTATCCGCAATTCGTAAGGATGCACTTTATTTCCACCAAGTTTCCGCCTTGCACTAGTAAGAAGGGCCCCTCGAGAATCTATCCCAAGTCACACAGATCGTTTGAGTAGGACCCGGATGAAGGGAATTTATAGCCAGAGTCCCGCCTGGCATCCAAGCATCCTCCTACATTCAAACCAACCCGCGGTGAGACCTCTCGTGGCGGGTTCCGTCCACGTTCCCATCACGGCTATTTAGAACCCCCTTGGCTAGGGTTGGCGGCCAGTTGGGGGTGGTTTGGCGCGCCCTCCAAAAGATCAACCTGATTCATTATTCTCACTTATGAGTTTGGGGTTACACAATCTTTTTCTTTTAGAAGCGGTATTCCTAAATTTACAAGCACAAACAAAGGTGTAGATGAGTGCTCGAGACATACGCTAAGGTGGGCGTCCCTATCTTGATGCTTAGCATTTGACCTTCTTGCCTTGGCGGAAACTTCCAATATCCTCCGAGGGTTAGGGAATACCTTCTTTCCGACCCTGCTCCTGTGTGATAGGAGCAAGCAAATGATGCAATTGGATCTATATCCGATAGTTCTCGGATGGAAGCTATCCTAGCTTGCTAGTCTTTAATCCAGGGTTGCCATTGGAAGAAAAGACTTGAACCTCTTGTATTAACGACAGATTGCGTCATGGTTAAAGGTGATATCTTCAAGGTTGTTTCAGCTTTATTGAGGCCAGATTTCGAATAGAGGCCAGTAAGTATTTTAGTTGTCTCATGGTCCACTTATGAAGTAACAATAGATTGGCTCAATTACCTTTAATCCTAAATAAGTTGAGTTAAGCCCCATATAGGATTTATCTCATTGAACTACGGTTAATGCTTCATATGCGTGTCTTATAACTATCTTTAAGATGACTCACTAGCAGTGTCGTTGAAACCATCTGTGATACTGCATAATCTTAATGCGAGTCTTTCCTAGGATGATGATGCAATATGGAGTTTTACTCTTGGGAATTTCTTTTCAATGCACTTACGCAAATTATAAACAAAGGCTTGTATTTTTCTTTTATACGAGGAACACGAAGTCATCGGCCTAATGCATGTGCAAGCTACATCTCTCTAAAGAATTATAGGAGCCCAAAACCTAGCTTATTGTTGCAATGACCTAAACATAGTTAACCTATTATTGTAGTACTCACGATTCTCATGGACTTGATTCCAGCTTTTACCCCTACCTTTTCAGTTTAACCAATTTTGCGATGCAAAAAAAAGTATGATTTCTGCTTAATGACGAATATGCATAAGCATTATAATAACCCATTTTTCACTACTTGGTTACCAAGCATCCCGGTTCCTTGACCCGCAGCTCCATCGGTTGAAGCGGGATTCGTGCTCAATTGAACCTTACTTCACTTGGGAGGCATCGTATAACTCGTCTTTTCCTTCGCGGCTACATACCTAGATTACGAGAGAGACGACTCCTCGTCGAAGGGATTCGCCCATGAGAACCCTCTCTAAGAGGGGGAAAAGAAAGATGGCAAGTTCGGAAGTCTTCAAAGAGGGGGGAAAATTCCCCCCCCCCCTCTCTCTCTCTCTCTCTCTCTCTCTCTCTCTCTCTCCCCCTCCCTTTTCTCTTACTCTCTCTCTCTCTCTCTCTCTCTCTCTCTCTCTCTCTCTCTCTCTCTCTCTCTCTCTCTCTCTCTCTCTCTCTCTCTCTCTCTCTCTCTCTCTCTCTCTCTCTCTCTCTCTCTCTCTCTCTCTCTCTCTCTCTCTCCAGTCAAACAGCATGTAATGTGTAAGGCCACCACCTCCAATCCTCCTCTTCTCCATGCCTAAGCCCTTTTTATACGGTTTTGGGGGGGAATTTAGTAAGGTATGGACCCCCCCCCCCCCTCTACTCCCAATAGGGCGACTAGCTGGATGGCCGCCGCCATGCAAAGAATGGGGGAAGGGAAGAAGGAGTAGCATTACCCCCCTACCTGTTTCATCTTCTACCAGCTGGAGCTCCCTCCTCTTGCCCACGTCACCAATGGCAGCCCCCCTCTCCTCCCTCAATGACACGCGGCAGCCCCCTGCCTCCTCCAACAACACGCAGCAGCCCCCCCTCCCCCGTTGATACATGACAAATCTCCCCGCCATCTACCAGTTGGCGCCGTGAGTAGGGGGGATTTATTTCAATTTTTTTCAAGTAAAAAATTCATTTAATTAGGGGAGAGGTCATACGGTGGGAGAGAGGGAAAATGTTACATTTTCCCCCCTTAAGGTTTCGAGATGTCCTCATCTCGAAAGGAATTGGGGGTATTGTTGGTTGAAAGTACTCTCATTAATCTATGTGGCATGTTCTTCTGGAAAGTCCTTCCATTGGATGAGGTACTCCTTGAGGATTCTACTCCTCAATCTCTTTTCTCGAATGTCCAGGATTCTAGCTTTCGAGAGCTCAAGGACTCCTTGGCTTGGCATTACAACTTGTTGATCATCGAGTACATGGCTAGGATTGGATACATATTTCTTTAGTAGGCTAACATGAAATACATTGTGAACCTTTACGTTCTCAGGGAGTTGGATTTTGTAGGCATTGGAGGATCCTGTAGGGTTTGCAATACCTTGGACTCAGTTTTTTAAATTCCCCCAATGATAGGGAACTCCACTTGGGCCATACACGAATAAGAACCATGTCTCCCTCATTGAAGAGTCGCTCTTGTCTATTTAGATCTGCATAGGCTTTCTGCCTATCCTTGGCAGCTCTAATGTCTTGTCCAATGGCCTTAACCTACTCATCCATTTCCTCAAGCATTTCCTTAGAAGCTTCTACTCTTAAAGTAGGATCTGAAAAGTTCAATAATGGGGTACGGCAATCATGCCCCTACAATGCTTGAAATGGTGTCATTTGAATGCTTTGTTGGTAGGAAGCATTATATGTGAACTCTACTAATGGTAGATATTGAATCCATTTCTTGGGTTCGCGACAGCAATAAGCTCTAAGGATATCTTCAATGACTTGATTGACCCTCTCTGTTTGGCCGTCAGTTTGAGAGTGATAGGATGTGCTCAAACAGAGTTGAGTCCCAATGGCCCCGAATAACCCTTTCCAAAAGTGAGATGTGAAGAGGGATTCGCGGTCACTAACGATCCTTCTAGGCAACCCATGGAGCCTGGATATCTCCTTGATGAACAGTCTAGCAATATCCGAAGCTTTATAATTTGTCTTGACTAGAATGAGGTGTGTAACCTTGGTGATCATGTCTACTATAGCCATAATTGAGTTGTAGCCCCCTTGCACTGAGGGTAACCCAACAACAAAATCCATGTTGATAAATTCCCACTTCATTTGGGGGATGTCGAGAGGTTGCAGCTTCCCAGGCATCTTGACATGTTCTGCCTTAATGCGCTAGCAAGATAAACATTCCGTGACATATTTGAGCACGTCAACGTTAGGCCTTCCCCAATGGTAGCTCTTTATGATCGTGTTGAGGGTCTTGACATATCCGGGATGGCCTGAAAAGGGGAAGTCATGTGCTTCCCAAAGTATTCTCTGTTTGAGTTTCTTGCTCGAGGGTATGCATAATCTTGTCGTCCTAAAATAGACAAGTCCCTCATTGATAGAGAATTCTTGATATTAGACCTTAAGTCTCGAGTTTTGGTCCTTTTCCAAAATGTCCTTTATCATCTCTAGATATTCTGGATCATGGCTAGCTTCTTCCTTGGCTAGTTCAAGGATAGGGTTGCTAAGCATTGACACCATAGTTGCCAAAGATTCGGCCATTGAGGGTTCCTCCATGATAAGAGAGTTGAGGAACGCCTTGCGACTTAGAGCATCAACGACCACATTCTCTTTGCCAGGTCAATACCTAATCTCAAAATCATACTCCTGTAGAACTTCTATCCAACGGCATTGCCTCATGTTGAGGTTGGTCTGGGTGAAGATCCATTTAAGGCTCTTATGGTCCGTGACCAAAGAAAACTTGTTACCAAGCAAGTAATGTCACCAAAGTTTGAAGGCGTGGATTACTGCTAGTAGTTTCAAGTCATGGGTGGCATAATTCCTCTCATGGGTTTTTAGCTTCCGCGAGGAATAAGCTATGGGATGACATTTTTGCATTAGTACACAGCCTAGTGCAATTGTGCTAGCATCCATGACAACTTCAAATTCCTTGCTTAAGTCAGGGAGCTTCAGAATTGGTGCTGTCACTAAGCTATGCTTGAGTTGATCAAAATTTGCTTGCTCAAAGTACATCCACACTATGGCAACTTGCTTTTTCAGCAAATTTGTGAGGGGTGTTGTGATTAAAGCATAGTCCTTATTGAAGATCATGTACATCCTTAACCTTGGTAGGGTCTACAGAGATCCCTTCATTTGACACAATAAATCTGAGATATTCAATCTTCCTTTTTAGGAAGGCACACTTTTTCTTCTTGGCTCATGATGGTTGATATATATATATATAGTATATAGTAGTAGGTAGCCTGTAGTACTGTAGCTAGTATAGTCTCTTCATGTCTACTGTAGCCTGTAGCTACTGTAACCTAGTACTACTATAGTACTACTGTAGTAGTTAGTATAGCTACTGTAGCTACTAGTACTACTGTAGTTAGTACTGTAGCTAGCTACTGTAGCCTGCCTAGGTAGGTAGCCTGTAGTAGTATGGTTGTTGGGTGCTGGTATATGGTGGTGGTGGCTGGCTGTGGTGGGTCGGTGTATGTGTGTGTATGTCCGTTGTGTCTCAAATCAATCTTGGAGAATATTTTTGCTCCCTGCAGTCGATCGAGTAACTCGTCTATCCTTGGAATGGGGTATTTATTCTTGATGGTTACTTGGTTCAGGCCTCTATAATCGATGCAAAGTTGAAGTGTACCATCCTTCTTCTTTTGGAACAAGACTGGAGCTCCCCAAGGAGAACTACTGGGGTGTACGTACCCTTGGTCCAATAGCTGTTTGAGTTGTTCCTTTAACTCAATGGCTTCAGGAATGGACATCTTCTAGGGCCTTTTCGCAACTGGAGCAACTTCTGGGATTAGCTTAATCTCATGATCCACTTCCCTAGGCAATGTTAATTCATCCAATTCTTCTAGGAACACATCCACATATTCCTTTAGCCATGATGGTTCTTGATTAGTGTCCTCTGCCTGATCTGGTTTGTTTAGCTTGATCAGGTAGATGGGTAATCTCTTCCTTATTCCTTGAACCATTCGCGTTGCCTTAGCTAGCTGGATGTTTGGTTTACCTGCTTCACCTTGTGTTGTAACTAGCTCACCCTTAGGACTTTGAAAGGAGACTTGACCCTTTCCATAATGAATGTGAGCATCATTAGGGATTAGCCAATCCATCCCAAGTAGACATTCATGGACACCTAGATTCATTACCCTAAACTTAACAATTGTGGGCTCGTTTCCGAGTAGGAATTCCACCTTAGCAGTTTGTCTAGTGCAAGTGATTTCTTACCCATTTGCTAGTTTGACAAGCAGAGTGGGGGCAACTACAGTGGTTATCCCTAACCTTCTTGCACAGGTTGATGAAATGAAAGAATGAGTACTGCCACAGTCAATCAGGGTTTTGAATTCCTTACCCTGGTAGTCCGATGGTGTTTGAATCACTGAGAATTGGCAGTTCAGCCCCTTCTTATGGAGAGCGGCATGAACGGTTTCCCTCTCAATCTCGGCTTCCAAGCACGTATCTTCTTCTTCATCTAATCCTTAAGTGGTAATATTGGAAGTTTTTACCCTTCCCAATGCATGACCGCAGCCATGGGTAGCCCTGGCTTGGCCTCTAAATTTCCCTTGACGGCGGTCCCCACCAAGCTTGGGACATTCCCTTTTGAAGTGCCCAGGTTCATTGTAGTGGAAACAACATAGGCTTTGATCACTTCTTTGAGTGGGGACAAAGTCATTGATTGCATTTGCTATTGGCTTCTTCCATTGGCCTTGACCCTGTGGCCTTGACCCTATCCTTGTGCCCTTTTAATTTGAGCTCTCGACATCCCCAAATTTTGGTCTCTGTAAGCCCAAGGTCTGGACTTTGGCTTGACATCCCCGAATTCTGGTCTCTGTAAGCCCAAGGTCTGGACTTTGGCACTTCTTAGACAATAGGTCTTGCACTTATCAATGCATCTGGAAAATCCAAAGGATGCATTGATTCCGACTGAGTGTTTATTGGTGGATTCAGCCCATCAAAAAACTTCGAGACGTGTTGGGGGATACTCATTGTCAGGGCGTATTTTAGCAAGGAAACAAATTTCGAGTAGTATGCTTCCAGAGATAGGCCCAACTGCCTCAACTTAAAGAACTCATTCATCTTCTGAGTTCTATACAACACAACATTAGTGAGTTTGGGAATCTCCCAATTTCCATTTTTTGAATACTAAAAAGATGGCACCCGGATAACATGCCCATAGGTTTCTCAAAACCATGTGATATGACCTATCATTGGAAAGTGCTTGAAAAATGGAATCTATTGATCTATAGAGTGCTCAATTTGGAGTTATAGTGTTCAAGTTATGATAAATCCAAAGATTTGACCACGTGTCCCAAACTTATGGGAAATTCCCATATTCCCCAATATGGTGTTATACGTAGGTGGCATATAGCTTCCCTACATTGCTTCCTTTAGTTTTTTCCAAGTTACTGTGCTTTCAACGTGACTGTTTGGTCTTTACACCATTGCTTCCACCACAGCCTAGCCTCACCGGTGAGCTTGAGCTTAGCAATCATGGCTTGGTTCACAGGTGATATTCTGGTTGCACTAAAATAGTCCTCCATGGATTCAATCCATATTTTAGTATTAGCTTCAACAGTCTTCCCTTTTCCATCAAATTCTGGTGGTTTATTTTGTTTGAGAAGAAACTTCTTCTCTTGTACCTCTACTGGGCTTAGTGCAGAAATAGGATTCTGGATCTGCACTTAGGGTTGTATTTGGTTACCATTTAAACTTTCCTGTGTATGCAATCATTCAAATGAACATAAAAAATTTTATTTAACCATAGGGAAGCATAAGCCCCAAGTACAATTATTCGGGAATAGATAGGGTTTGGTTGTGATGATTTTCTTCTCAGGAGTTACATTAACACCAGGTTAATAATTCCCTATTGGAATCAACTACATGGATAGAATAGTAGTATGGATTAGGAGAATGGATTCTCAAGAAGCAATAAGTCATGGGAAGTTCAGGAAATCCCTATTTTTGATAGCCATGACATTCATTTCGCCCCATTACTTTAATTATGTCCGCTGGTAAAATTTAACCACCTCTTCGTAGATGTAGCGGTTTTGATCTACTTGCCGGCATCCGATGTGTAGGGTTGAGTTCACACGAGCCTCATGGAAGATGAATAACTTGATAATCTTCAAGTCTTTTAACCACTTTAACCTCTTCAGATTGTTTTGAAGATAAGAGAGTCAGTTGGCATCTATGTAGCAGTATCCCGTGCTCCAAGTTCAATGCCTTTCCATATACAATGTTGAGGGGTTGTAGAGTCGATCCAGGATCCCCATCATGTCGGACCGTCTGTGATAGCTTGAAGAGTTCATAGTTGTCCTGAACATGATATGAAATACGAGGAACTTGCTCCATGCCTCGTAAGTCTGGAAGCAGCAGGAATCCACAAGTGAGTAAAAAAGAAAAACATTTTCTAATGAACACATCACCACTCTTCCTAATTTTTCTCCCTAATTGTTTTAGTCATAGGTCGCAGTTGTAGGTTGGCTTTGATACCAATTGTAACGTGCCCGTCTATTGGCTGTCTAAGCATATTTTTGGCAGTCCATCGAGAAATGAATCTAAGCGTCGCCGCTCGGCACTCCCACGGAATGTCACAGGATTTGTCGCTTAGGTTTTCCCGAGTCCGTCAACGGAATGTTCACGACTGACCCACTAGGATCAACCTGAATCTTGAATCCCTGGTGGTCAAGGTTTCCCGGTCACTCTAGTATATGTGGAGTTACCCAATTCGAAGAAGGTCCATACCCCTCTAGGTCCAAGGAGAAGTAGGAATGAGAGGGTTGCGTTGCTCCACCTCTCTGTCCATAGGACATAATCCCCTTCCGGTCCCCAAAAATGGTATGAATTCGAGAATTAACCCGCACTACCCCAAAAACTAAAGACGTAAAATCTTGTGAGAAGCCTCCCAATTCTTTGGGACCACCCTGCCATAGGACAGACTTGTCGAGGGTTCTACCCTCCTGCTTCCCTTATTTGGCATACCTTAGTTATTTAATTAGCCCTATCACTTTTAGGTGTGACATGTAAAAACAACTTCCTTAATTAGCCTCTTTAAAGGAGAGGGTTTGTTCACGTAATCTTATGGCACTCATACAAAAACAAATTCAAACAGGTTCCCTGGAAGTAAACTTAATATTAGCAATTTATCAAAGATACAAGTCTTGTTCAAAAGGGACAATATCCGCAATTCGTAAGGATGCACTTTATTTCCACCAAGATTCCGCCTTGCATTCGTAACAAGGGCCCCTCGAGAATCTATCCTGAGTCACGCAAATCGTTTGAGTAGGACCCAAAGGCAGGGAATTTAGAGCCAGAGCCCCCCCTTGGCATCCAAGCATCCTCCTACATTCAAACCAACCCGCGGTGAGACCTCTCATGGCGGGTTTCATCCACGTTTCTATCATGGCTATTTAGAATCCCCTTGGCTAGGGCTGGCAGCCAGCTGGGGGTGGTTTGGCGCGCCCTCCAAAAGTTAAACTTGATTCATTATTCTCACTTATAAGTTTGGGTTTACACAATCTTTCTTTTAAGAAGCGGTGTTTCTAAATTTACAAGCATAAACAAAGGTGCAGGTGAGTGCTTGAGACATTTACTAAGGTGGGGATCCCTATCTTAACGCTTAGTGTTTGACCTTCTTGCCTTGGTGGAAATTTCCAATATCCTCTGAGGGTTAGGGAATACCTTCTTTCCGACCCCGCTCCTGTGTGATAGGAGCGAGCAAATTATGCAATTAGATCTATATCTGATAGTTCTCGAATGGAAGTTATCCTAGCTTACTAGTCTTTAATCCAGAGTTCTTGTCATTGGAAGAAACGACACTCAAACCTCTTGTATTAACGACAGATTGCATCATGGTTAAAGCTGATATCTTTAAGGTTGTTTTAGCTTTATCGAGGTCATATTTGGAATAGAGGCCAGTGAGTGTTTTACTTGTCTCATGGTCCACTTATGAAGTAACAATAGATTGGCTCAATTACCTTTAATCCTAAATAAGTCGAGTTAAGCCCCATATTGGATTTATCTCATTGAAGTACCTGAGTAATTAAGGTTAATGCTTCATATGCGTGTCTTATAACTATCTTTAAGATGACCCACTAGTAGTGCCATTGAAACCGTCCGTGACGCAAGTCTAAGTGCAAGTCTTTCCTAGGACGATGATGCAATATGGAGTTCTACTCTTGGGAATTTCTTTTCAATGCACTTACGCAAATTATAGATAGAGGCTTGTGTTTTTCTTTTGTACGAGGAACACGAAGTCATTGGCCTAATGCATGTGCGAGCTACATCTCTCTAAAGGATTATAGGAGCCCAAAACCTGGCTTATTGTTGCAATGACCTAAACATACTTAACCTATTATTGTAGCACTCACGATTCTCATGGACTTGATTCAAAAGCTTTCACCCCTAGCTTTTCAATTTAACCAATTTTGCGATGCAAAAAAAATTACAATTTTCACTTAATGACGAATATGCATAAGCATCTTAACAACCCATTTTTCAATATCTGGTTACCAAGCGTCATGGTTCCTTGATCCGCAACTCCATCGGTTGAAGTGGGATTTGTGCTCGATTGAACCTTACTTCACTTGGGAGGCATCATATAACTCGGCTTTTCCTTCGCAGCTACGCACCCAAGTTACGAGAGAGATGACTCCTCATGGAAGGGATTCGCCCGTGAGAGCCCTCTCTAAGAGGGGGGAAAGAAAGACGGCAAGTTCGGAAGTCTTCAAAGAGGGGGGGGGAATTCTCTCTCTCTCTCGCTCTCTCTTTCTCCCTTCTCTCTCTCTCTCTCTCTCTCTCTCTCTCTCTCTCTCTCTCTCTCTCTCTCTCTCTCTCTCTCTCTCCTCTTACTCTCCCTCTTTTCTCTTACTCTCCCTTCCTCTCTCTCTCTCTTCAGTCAAACAGTGTGTAGCATGTAGGGCCACCACCTCCAATCCTCCTCTTCTCCATGCTTAAGCCCTTTTTATAGTGTCTTGGGGGGGAATTTAGTAAGGTATGCCCCCCCTACTCCCAACAGGGCAGCCAGTTGGATGGCCGCCGCCATGCAAAGAATGGGGGAGGGGAAGAAGGAGTAGTCATTACCCCCCTACCCACGTTGTCTTCTACCAGTTGGAGCTCCCTCCTCCTGTCCATGTCCTCAATGGCAGCCCCCCCTCTCCTCCCTCAACGACATGCGACAGCCCCCCCTCCCCCAGTTGATACACGATAGCCCCCCCCCCCCGGTCGTCCGCCAGTTGGTGGTGTGAGTATAGGGGGGATTTATTCCCTTTTTTTTCAATTAAAAAATTCATTTAATTAGGGGGGAGGTCATACAGCAGGAGGGAGGGGAAATGTTACACTTCAGCATGCATCAATGGCTTTGTAATGTACAACGACCTCCAAAAATGGATAGCCACATCCACTCAAATTCTCAATAATGAATGGCAACTAGTATCAGATGAAAAGCTCGCAACGGGTACACAACCTCCTACAAAGTTCATAACTTGAAACAACAACTCTATCTCGTATGCACTTGTAGGATTCCTCAAAGACATACTCGACAAACTCAAAGTTGATTACAAAGACTCTGTTGATAATCCACTATGAGCAAGCACAACCCAAGCGCTTTTGGACACAAGAATGAATGGCATCGGAATATACCCAATGGAGTTGTTGCACTATGGATTTAACATCTCACTCAACCAGTTGGTAGAGGTCGTGAAAAAAAAAAGCAAGGACACACTAGAATATTGCATGAAAAAAAACCATTACAATTATGGTTGTGACAATCCTGCAATAACGATCGAGAAGGTTACTTATCTAATGAGCAAAGAGGTCTACAACCAAAAACACGGTTCCAACTTCTATCCATTCAACAATATAATCTACGTAATAGGCAAGTTCTCAAATATGACTTCTTCTCAAACATTTTCTTTAAAAATTAACAATATCAACTTTTCTCACAAAAATGTAGATAGAAGTAGACCAAGAAGAGACCAAACTTCTGCCCAGTGCCAAACTTGTAGCCTCAACCACTGGAAGTCCTGCCACCAGCTCAAGTACTTCCATATCATCGGGAATTGTCTGCAACCAAAACCCATGAGCCAGTCCAAAAGTGCCAACGCAGAGACACAAAAGCAAGTACTTCATCTAGAACACAAGATGTAAGAAAAATGGCAAGGAGAGCCTGGGTAATTCACTATATGTATACCCTCTATATCACGTGCATTCAAGGCCTATTTATAAATATCCTTATTTGTAAATTTTTCCTTACTAAAACATAACCCTTTTCTATTCAAGTTGTAAGTAACCCTTTTATATGGGACCCTTCTCTGTGTAAAAAATGTGTAAAAATAGTATTTTAAAAATCCCTTATGTTGCAAGTTGTAAAAAGTACTATTTTTTGAAGAGAAGAACCTCATTTAACAAAGCAAAAATAAGGTCAATGTTTGAACTCACAATCATTCACCTGAACTCTCTGTGCGTGTGTGTGTACATACATACATACATTGTGGTTAAGCATGCATCTTATAACCCATTTCACAGCTAATTTCTCGGACAGAGAGAAGAGGTTTGTAAGCCCCAATCCTCCTTTATCTTTTGAAAGGGTACACGTGTTCCAAGCAACTTTGGGACATTTATATTTATAAGGGTCTCCATCCCAAAGAAAGTTCCTAAATAAGGATTCGAGTTGTTTGAGGGACCCTTTGGGGGGTGCCAGCATGGCATGAAGTACACACAGGTAGGAATCAGGATATGCTTGAGAATGACGCTGTGTGAAGGAATTCCTTGTGGGAAGCCTCTCCATCGTTCTAGCTTAGAATGGATTTTGTTCATTACCCATTGCCATCTTTGTTTTAGTGTCACTCCAAAGCCCATAGGGATACCTAGTAGCTGAAAAACTTCTCCTTCTGGGATTATTTAGCAACCGACATCCAGCATCCATTGAGGAGGGGCCTGGATAAGAGTCCTGACTCCCATTTTGGTATGATTGATTTTGGAGCCTAAGGCTAAACAAAATAATTCCATGCAATTCCAAAAGGTGAGGATGGACTCTGTATCATTATTGAGTGTGACATTAGTGTCATCTGCAAATAGGTTAAGTATCATTTCTTTTTTATTGGGTAGTTTGATGCCCCTGATTTTGCCCTGAAGTCTAAAGTGCTCTAAGAGCCAGCCTAATCCATCTCTGCCGCTATGGCAAAGAGGAGAGGTGCTAGAGGGCATCCTTGCTAGATGGACCTTCGCAAACAAAATGACTCTGTTAAAACGCCATTGACTAAAATGGATGTGGTAGCATTCCCAAGCAGAGTAGAGACAAATTGACAAACTTCCTACCTAAGCCCATGTCTATTAAGGATTGTAGTGTATAATCCCACTCTAGCCTATCATAGGCCTTACCAAAATCTATCTTGAGAAACACGAAGTCCTGATGTTGTTTCTCTGTGTATTCCATTCCTTCCTACAAGCTGATGATAGCATCCAATATTTAGCGGCCCTTAATAAATCCTTTTTGCTCCTTCTGTTTCCAAGCTTGTAGGTGGTGTACCAATCTCCTTGCCAAGGCCTTGGCGAAGACCTTGTATGTGGAGTTGAGACAAGTTATGGGTCATCAGTTGTTCAGTTGCTCCTTAGCTCCCTTCTTATGAATTAGTTTAGCCACCCCTTGGTTAATTGTGATAGGGAGTGCCCCATAATGTATTACTTCAGCCCATATCTCCATAAGGGGCATGACCAAGAGGTTTTTGAATTCTTGAAAGAATTCGTTGGGAAGTCATTTCCCCTTAGCTAAAGAATCAATTGAGTCTGCTATCTCAACCGTTGAAAGGTCCATGTCAAAAATTGGAATTAACTCAGGTGGGACAACCCTCTTTCTGTACCGAGAAATCATGGCTTTGGCGGCTATTTGCTCTAATGTAGGCTTGTTTTTTTTCCCAAAAATGTCAAAAAATGGTTAAAGTGACCATTAGGTTTTTTTTCTTGGTCAGAGGCAAGGGCACCATTGGGTTTTTCAAGCAGGGGAAGCCTCTCGTTGGCCTACTTGGCCTTTAGGATATTGAAATTTATTTTAGTCGATCTATCCATGTGGTCTGACCACCAATCTCTAAAAAAGAGATGTAATCTCTTAGCTTCTAAGGCCTCTTCCTATCTAAGGGCCAGCCTTCTAGAGAGAAGGAGATCTTGAAGGTGGGGTTCCCTATTACATATTCCATCTTCTATGTAACAGATTTCCTGATACAATTTTGCCCGCCGCTCTTTCCTTACCCTTGTTTGTGTTTGTTTCGCCCTACTAAAAAGTTTTTGGGTTTCTTTGATGGCAGCTGCCTAGGCTTGGGCTGGGCTACTTATCGATGGGAAATGATTGGACCAAATGGTTGCGATTCCTTTATGAACATGATGGTATTTAAAGATTTTAGGGTCCGTGTGGAACCAGCCCGCTTTATTTGAGGTAGATGATGCTAGTGAGAAGGACGAGATCACTGGTTTATGATCCGACATTGATATGGTGTGTGAAGTGGTTTGGGCATAGTCATCAAAGGATGTAAGGACAATTGTAGATACATAACACCTATCTAGACGAGCTTTCCTCACATATGGTGGGCTTTGGTTGTTAGATCAAGTAAAGCCCTCTGTTTGGCCAATATCTACTAGACCGTGAAACCCCACTAGTCCATTCCATTATAGCAACTTAGCACCCCCTATTATGTTACCTTTTCTTTCAAAGAGATCTTGAATATGTTCCACCATGTTGAAATCCCCTGCCAGTATCAGTGGGAAGGGGATGGATTTTAGGGATTTCCAGGTGGTGATCCTATCTCTAGGAGAGGTTGGGGCATAGATTGATGTGACTGCACAGTCTTCTTGTCCGTGGAAGACTACTGATACCCAAGCATGTGCAGTGTCCTTGAGTACCACTTTAATGAGATGGGATAATTTCCATGAAATACCTATGGTTATGCCACCACCTCCACTCGGATGGTTTGTAAATATCCAGTGAAATTGGCTTGAAAGAATCTCTATACTTTAGCAAGATGGGGACCGACCACCTTCACTTCCTATAGGTAGACTACATCTGGTTTGATATTGTCCTGAAAGAGCCAGGTCTTGATGATTCAGGCCCGATTGGGGTCTATAACCCTTTACAGTTGAAGTTAATTATCTTGAGTTTTTCTATCATTAATTCTTGTTATTTTTAGAGTTGGACCCTTTAGCCTTGGGTCCCTTACTTGTTGGCAAGGGGCTGGTGTTTCTTGCATTCATGGTAGATAGTCTTCTTTTATTGATTTCAACACTTCCAGAGTTTGGATTGGATGTGGGGGGGCAAAGCGGTGATGACCCGTGTCTATAGGTTGAGGGCAGGTGGGGAGGGACTCCTCCTTTGCCCCACTGACTTCTCATTATCTAAACCCCCCTCAGCCAATGTTTACTTCATTTTAGTTGCATCTAAGTCATTCATTTCTTTTTCACATTCATCTACCTGCATGAGTGTTTCCTGAAAAAATTGTGTTCCGTCAACAAAGTCGTCATCATGGTCAGATCCTATCTCGATGGTTTTCCTTGGCCCATTATCGCCATGGACTATATCACCATAGTTTTCAAGTAAGGCTATGAATCTATTCAGAGAGTTAAACTTAGTGTTGTTAATCTTTTTCCCTGTTTGAGCCTTTGATTCTTGTTCTTATTAACATGTTTCTTATTCTACACTCTCTAGAAACCTTCCTCATCTCCATGTGCTGGGGGGGTTCCTTCACCTCCTCTTTCTTATGTTCTTTGACCCATTTAGGGCAGTCCCTAATAAAGTGTCCATGTTTCATGCATTTGAAGCAAGAATTAGGGAGGTTTTTATAAATGACCGGTTGCGTACGAATGGGCTAACCCTTCAAATTCCTAAATTATTATCTTGTCCTTAAGCTTCTTACTGATATCCACTTCCACTAAAATCTGGGGATGCCACCTCGGATTGATATCAAAGGAAGGTCTCTGCCCTAATACTTTACCTAGTGGGGCTGCTACATCGAGCCTAACAAGGAGTGGAAGGGGTTAGGCAAATTCAGGAGCTCAATCACCTTTTTCTCTTCTTTTTTTTTGTTTAAATCCTTTTGCATCGAGTGAGTCTTCAGAAGAAATAAATGCATCTCGTGATTTTTGCAATCTTTTTTCGCATTTGGCATCGTGCTTCACGTTTTGGGTTTATCTTTTTTCGCATCATCCACTTCCAAAATTAATAAAAAGTTTTAATGATAAAGCCGACTAGATCAATATAAAGGGTGCACAACAAAGCTCTTAGAGGAGAGAACCCCATAGACCAACAGGCAAAGGCAAACAACGATGGCAAAGAAGATCCAAGAGTAAATTGGCATATCCTCTCTAGTCCAGTTTCTCTCTCTCTCTCTCTATGTGTGTGTGTGTGTGTGTGTGTGTGTGTGTGTGTGTGTGTGTGTGTGTGTGTGTGTGTGTGTGTGTGTGTGTGTGTGTGTGTGTGTGTGTGTGTGTGTGTGTGTGTGTGTGTGTGTGTGTGTGTGTGTGTGTGTGTGTGTGTGTGTGTGTGTGTGTGTGTGTGTGTGTGTGTGTGTGTGTGTGTGTGTGTGTGTGTGTGTGTGTGTGTGTGTGTGTGTGTGTGTGTGTGTGTGTGTGTGTGTGTGTGTGTGTGTGTGTGTGTGTGTGTGTGTGTGTGTGCGCGCGCGCGCGCGTGTGTGTGTCTCTCTCTCTTTCTCTATCTCACGTGATGTGAACTGACTGTGTGACCTTTTAACCATGTCGAATTTCGATGATTGTATGTATGAAGTCCATTCTATGATTGTATGTATGAACTCGAATTTCTATGATTGTATATATGAACTTCATGGTTATTTGGTAGGCCTTCTATGTTTTGCATGAGGAGACCAATGCTTACAAATGGATTCGTCCTGAGAATCGGCACCTCCCTAGCCAAACCAACAATGAGATCAAGAATTCTTGCAACTCCTTGGCCAAGTCCAAGAATCATCAGTCCCGCAAAAGCAACAATGTGGGGTTAGCGATAACAATGAGACCACTAAGGACATCAATAGGAATCAGATTGCCTCACCAATCTTCCCCTTCTCATATTATAACATGGTATGGACTTGATTGCAGACCTGATAGACAATAATTAATGCTTGATCCTTTAGTTTGATTGCCTTCGTCCAAAAAATGCTTACAAATAGATTCATCATGAGAATCGGCACAATTTAGACACATTGAGGCCTCATAAGCAATTATTAATGCTTGATCCTTTAGTCTAAATGCCTTCTTTTGATTGCCTTAATCATTAGCATAACATAATTAATGTGTTCAATTGTCATGACTGTTGAAGTTGTATGCTTTTAATGCATCAAAATTAGCATGGTGTTGAACCCTTATGCCTTTTAAGCATCCGATTGATCTATAGGCATTATGCTTGTCATCCAATCATCATGGCATGTTGGTCTCGTCTGATAAGCCTTTGAAATGGCATTAAGCCTTTGTGCCATATACGATGCAACCATGGGATGTTATGACTAGGATGTTGTAAAAGGCCATCAACATTAGGCATTGAGCAACACAACAATCGCCATAAGAGACACAAGGAGAATACCACCAAGGACATCCACTTGTGAATGACAAATCTCTAAGATCTGATGCACAAATGGCATTCTATATGCCTTCACATGAGCAATCTAGCTAAAACCTAGAGTAGCAGCCTCGATTTAGCCAAGATAAATGCCATGATGGCTTGATTGGCAATCACTCAAGATATTTCTTGAGGAATACTTGGAAGATAGTTGCAATGTGAGAAGAACTCTAGGAAGTGAGAAATTGGTAAAAGTGGTGTGATTGAATCCAAAAGCCCCTAAGAGAAGACATTGAGAATGTGAGAAAAACTATAGGGAGTGAGGATCACAAGAAGAGGTGAGGATGAGTAAGAGATAAAATGATTATACCTAGACATAAGCTCAAGAGATTATTATCCTAATCCATTTGAACCAAGATAGACAATGAATGCTTTCAATGGAAATCGTTGGATTGTAGAGATCACAAGGGTAAGATTTGTGATTCTTTGCCTCTTAATGAAATACATATGTCTAAAAGCTATTATAACACAAAGACAAAAAGCAAGGTAATGAAAGATCATGAGGACAATTCTAAACTTCTGGGGAGAGTCATACATAAGGCTTAGCTAGTATCACTTAAGATTTGCACAAAATTAGGTTGATAATCCAATAATATTCCATAAGTGACCCTAATTTGTATTACTTAAACTTTTCAAGAGGAATGGTTAGGTGTCTTGTCCTTGCATCCCAATATGCAAAGCTAGGTGAACTTGATAATAGCTAGAGGAGCTCGACTCCACTACCTCCACCTTAGAAGAGACTAGGAACCACTCAGGCTAAAGGAGAAAACATGCTTGTACATGGCACACCCTCCTAAGTAGTATGACTCTTCAGAGCACTTGTGACTTGGGAACAAGTGGACATATTTGTGATATTTGAGGGCCTTCAAGCAAGGCTCACTTGAGTCACATCATCAACATAGGCTGTCTTGCAACTAAAATTGACAAGAATGTGTGCATATCAAGTGAATCTTGTTATGTTATGATGCAACCATGGGATGTTATGTGGTTAGGATGTTGTAAGGCCACCAACATTAGGCATTGAGAAACACAATCATCACCATAAGAGAGACAAGGAGCATACCACCAAGGACATCCACTTGTTAATTACAACTCTCCAAGATCCGATGCACAAGTGGAATGTCATATCACTTTAGATGAGCAATCTAGCTAGAACCTAGAGTAGCAATCTTGATTTAGCAAAGATAAATGCTAGGATGGCTTGATTGGTAATCATTCAAGATATTTACAACTCTTGGGAGGACTGGTGACTTGGGAACAAGTGGACATTCTTGTGATATTTGAGGGCCTTCAAGCAAGGCTCACTTGAGTCACATCATTAACATAGGTTGTCTTGCAACTAAAATTGACAAGAATGTGTGCATATCAAGTGAATCTTGTTATGTTATGATGCAACCATGGGATGTTATGTGGTTGGGATGTTGTAAGGCCACCAACATTAGGCATTGAGAGACACAATCATCACCATAAGAGAGACAAGGAGCATACCACCAAGGACATCCACTTGTCAATTACAACTCTCCAAGATCCAATGCACAAGTGGAATGTCATATCACTTCACATGAGCAATCTAGCTAGAACCTAGAGTAGCAACCTTGATTTAGCCAAGATAAATGCTAGGATGGCTTGATTGATAATCACTCAAGATATTTCTTGAGGAATACTTGGAGGATTGTTGCACCTTGCACTACATTTCCTAAGAATCTTGGCCACGCACCATTTGGAAGATCTTGCAATATGAAATCCACTACACTAGCACCATAAGACCACTGTGTTGGACTAAAGGCTTTGTACTCAGAAAGGCCATCTACTCTTGTATCATTTTTGTGATAATGGAAGAGAACAGTGGAAATCTCATCATTAAGAAGCTAGACAAGAACAACTACCCTTCATGAAAGTTCCTTGTGATGAACTTCCTCATTGCAAAGGGCCTTTATGAGTTCGTTTCAAGTGAAGAAAATGAGCCAGAGTTGAGTATCCCTATGACTGCATCTGAATTAAAGGTGTGGAAATAATTAATGGAATGCAAAATACAAAAAGGTGATTTACTGGTTATCTGTCATCATTGATAATACTATGTTGGGACATATTAGGAATGCAGATTTACATGTAGCTTGGATAATTTTTGAGAATATATTTTCAGTAAATACAAAGACACAAAAGATTCAACTCAAGTAAGAGTTAAATATCTTGAAGAAAGGAAAAATGTCTATCAATGAGTATGTTTTGAAGGTGAGGAGCATTGCAAATGCTTTAGCAGCGATTGATGCAATGCTTGATGATGATGATTTGGTTTGAAATACTTTGGGTGGCCTTAACAATGAGAAGACTTGGAAATTATTTGTCGCTTTTGTATATATACGAAAGCCATTTTCCAATTTTGATGAGTTGGTTTCTCTCATGATTACTGAAGAGATCAATATGCAAGGTGACTCATCTGCAAGAAATGGTGAATAGGTCCAAGCATTCTACTCAAGTTCAGGAAGGGGACATGGCAAATCCTCTTCGACAGGCCTTGGTATGGGACATGCTCTAGTGATAACCAACAAAATAGGTTAACTTAGCAATTTAGTAAAATGTAGATTTCAGGAGGCTGTATAGACTTTAGAGGCAAGGGGGTCTCTAGAGGAAGAGGTGGATAGTAAAATAGAGGTTCTTGAAATTTTGCTATTGTTTTCCATTATTGTGGCAAAATAGGCCATATTACATCCCATCGTTATGTTAAGAGAAAGATGATATCCAGAGTGGTAAATTGTAGCAAGGAAACTATGCATAGTCTTCACAACAAAATAAAACAAAAATGATCATTTGTTTGTTATGTAGCATATGATGAATGATGTTAACCTCAGCACAAGAAGAAAGTGGAAAAAAGTGGAAAAGCACAAGTCGGGACTCAGAAGAGGTGGCCCACGAGGAAATCAGACACAATGGAAGAGATCCCATTGGCCATTATGCATAGAGATAATATAATAGTGGTTATTAAAAAATATTCCATTCTCTTACGGGCTATATGTTTCTCCTATCTTTGTCCATTTCTTCTCCAATCAAACCATGCATAATATCAATAACATCAATAATAGACTAGACGGGTTGCTATCCCTCAAGATTAGAAAGATAGACATCTACAAATAAAAACAAAACTTATCATAATAAAACCTAATACCAAGTCTAATAAAAGAAAAGCATTGAGAATCAATACTTACAATTTGGTCTATGCAATGGAAGACTTGAAGCTCGAGGTTCCAAATGCAACTCTCTATGGATAAATATATGTTATACTAAAACCTCTTTTATACTTTTCTTGTTTGCTCCAAGTCTGAAATCTTTGATCCTACCCTTCCAAGAAGAGATGAAGAAGCTCTAACATCTCTATTTTTTCCTTCATTTTTCTTGTTACATGGTAATCTAGTCACCTTTGCTAATAATTGTAGGAATCCATCTTCCATCTATTTGGAATGAACTAAACACATACATAGATGTGATTTTAGAGCTTGGATGCCTTGTTGAAGGTTGAATTTCTATATTCATGGCAAAGGGAGAGGAGAGAGATAAACAATCAACCACCAAGGAAAGAGACAAGAATAGCAAAACAAGGGAGAGAAAAAAGATGAACACTAATCTTTTTTGTAATTTGAATTTAGTTTTAATTGACATTATCATACAATCCCAAATATGTCATTAATATAAAGTGATCGAGACCTCATGTCATTAATGTAAAAGATATCATAATCACAATTATGAGATGATAAAAATAGATATTCATAATAAAAATTCATAGTAATATTATATCCATGTCTATTTATAAAATCATTTTTTGCTTTTTCGAAAATAGAACTTCTGTTATACATAGGCTATACTCTCATTGGTCTATAGCACTCGCTCTCTGCATCCTAAAAGGCATTTTCAAGACCTCAAAACCCTCCTAATTCCAAACCCATAGAACTCGGGCGGGGGGGAGAGGGGGTGGTTTTCCAAAATCACAAGGCCCTCCCTCACACATTGTGCAGCTCTCACTAGGGAGGGTTGATACCCACACAATGTGAAGAGGGGAGATTCAAACTCTTGAGACCTCTCCCTCCCATTGTGAGGGTCCTCTCAGAGGAAGGGGGATACCTTCCATTGTGGGGATCCTCTTAGAGGAAGGGGGATATGCACACAACATGAAGGGGGAGGAGGGGGGATGTCCAAAATCTTAAGTCCCCCCCACCCCCGGGTGTTGTATGGATAACTTTTCTTATGCTCCTTTGCATACTCTTTATTCCTACTCACTATTTTCTAAAGATAAGTTTTAAACTTAGTGTCAATACAAAATTCAATATTTTGAGCTTTCTAATAAACTTTGTGTGTATGTGTGCATCCGTATGTAATCAACTTAAATTGTGCATTGATCTAGCTTCTTCCTCTATTTAATAAACTTTGAAAATTGCTTTGCTAGCATGACCTCAGTGGATGGTGCCAAGTTTTGAGGATTATGCATTTTTTCAATCATTAAAATCATCTCATGGTAATTAAGTTAATAGTGTGAGTGGTATGCCTTTTTTCTTCAAGCTACATCACATTAATAATCAAGTTAAGGGATATGACAATTGTGACGTGTTGCTAAATATGTGGTAGTTTGTATTAAGTTTCTTGTTTTTCTTTAGTTTTGTAAATTTCACCTTTAGTTTGAGGTCATTTGACACACTAGGAAAAAAATGGACTCTATTTTAGGACTTTTAGCCTCCTTTCTTCTCCTTAAAGCAAGGAAGAGTGAAGAGAAGATTAGTAAAATAATTTTCTTCTCTCTATTTTTTAAACCTCATTTTATCTTTTTAATATTATCCACAAAGGATTTGCTCAAAATCCTTCTCTCTCCTTGTTTAAGTGTCCTTTTCAATCAAATTTTGTATTCAAATAGAAAGTTATTTAGGAGATCATGGCGCTTGGTTTTCAATGCAAAACAATTAGGAGATGTAGTGTAATTCATTTTTTAATAGAAAACACGAAGCGTAGGAGCTCCTTTTATGATTTATTGGGGATTTTTTATATTCTAGATTTTGGTCAATAAACAAACTTGTTGGTCAATTTTCTTGTTATTTTGAAATTTCTGCGGAGGTAAAACTACCTTTTCTAAAATTCCAGAACTCTTGGATATCCCTTCTCTTTGAGCTATTTTTCTCCATTCTACTACTCTCACATCTCTGTTATGTAACATCTTCTCTCTTTTTCTATCCATCCTATCTTCACACATTAAACTATCCATTCCATTTGATCTCTCTTGCTCACAATCAATCAACAATATCCAGTCTTTGCAATCTATCTATATCTATGCACTATGCCTTCTCCCACTCAAATATTCCATTTCCATTAATATCTTTGTGTCTATATCTCTCTATGTCTATTTGTGTCTCTCCAATCTCCCTCCATAGACTAAACTACCATATTTCCATTAACATCTCTATGTGTCTAGCTATGCCTCTTCAAGCTAGCTCCATAGACTCAACTATTCCATTTTCATTAGCATCTCTATGCATCTATCTATACCTCTCTAGTCTAACTCCATAGACTTCCCAACCCTATTTTTATTAACATCTTTGTGTATATATGTGTGCCTCTCCCACCTACCTCCATAGACTCAACTATCCTACTTCTATTAACATCTCTATGTATGTACATAGACTATCTTGACACACTCAACATACATTCAACTAAATTGTATAATCAACTCATACATCTTCAACTTGACCTCACTGTTAATAAGCAAAATGACTTCAGGTAAAAAGAACTTGCACATTGAGGTAGATCTTGAATTTTATCCTTTATTCAAGAGATCATAGTGTACAAGTATTATTTTTTAATTTCTACAAACCTACAAGAATATGGGATTGAAGCATGTGGACTTGTGCCTTGATGGGAAAATCTATTCAATTGATCTCCTAACTAAGAAACCTCCTACTTTCACTAGAATCACAAACTTTGTGAAATATGTGTGTGAGGCTGATAGTGGATTTCTTGGTTACACAAAGTGGCTTAGTGTGACCAAGCATTAAAGGTGCTAATTTATCAAGAAACTATAAAAAGCTATCATACTATGATTACTGTACATCAAACTTCTAAGTTAAGAGCTAATAGGACAAGTGAAGCAACTTAGTGATAGCTCAAAAAAATAATCAAATTGTCACAATACATGGCAATATTCATGATATCAATATCATGTATGAGGAGACAAAAAAGTAATTGGATGAGTTGAAGAAGATCAATGATAAGTTGACACAAGAGTGGAAACAAAAGAGAAAGATAATTTATGAGTTAATTGTGAAGAAGGGCTAATAAAAGTGGTGTATTAAGGCCTCTAAGGTTGCTTAAAATGGAAACCTAGGAGAGGGGAAGATTGGATCATCCACTCACAAATTACTGAAGGAAAATATATTGGAAGAAGCTTCAAGAAACCCAAAGTTTAAGCCTTTGAAGGACAAGGTAATCGAATCCATATTAAAAGATGTCTCCATTGAGTTTTTTGTTATGGATGCACAATCTATTTGTGATAGTATCGACATTAGCATAGGTACTTACTTGAAAATATTCAAGGATGTTAATTGACCATGTTTCCATTTAAGTTGTGCTAGCTTATTTCTAGGTTTTCACACTCTAGGTCTTTATGTACATAACAATGTCATGCTAGTCTTTGGAACTCCAAAAAAACTAATTCTTATTGAGCCCATTTTTACTGTATGTCTTAGATCAAATTCTTGTAGAGAGTAGAAATAGAAGAAATGGAACATACCAACATCCTAGATAATGCATCTACCACTACATTATCTTGTGCTGAATAGAAGAAAAATTATGCCTCTTCCTAGATCTTCAAAGCTAATAGAGGCCCGAAAGCTACTCAAGACAAAGGTTTTGGAGCTAATAGGAGATCTGATGGATGTTATAAGTGTGGAACATTTGAAGGTGGGGAGAAAAAATACATGTGAGGCTAGGTTCACACAGGTCAATAATTAATACTTGGATCTATGTAGGGTACATTTTCAATAACGATGATGTATTACAACATGACTATAGGAGAATATGGTTACAAATTGCAGTTTGTCATAAAATTGGATAAGAGTGAGGTCATCAAAGGAGTAAAGCTTGAAAGAGTTAGTGCCACTTTGATTAATAAAGCCTTACAATTCAATAAAGACAACCTATGAAACTTTAATGTTCAATCAAAGTGCCTAAATAGTAGCTTACTACATTTTGAGCTTTCAAGGAAACATTTGAGGTACTACATCTCTTATTTATGCACTCCAGTATTCCAAACATTATTTATTGCCAACAACATGGTGACATGCTCTCAGTTAAAGGGTATGGTGAATACATGATTGAACGATACCTTATAGGAGACTTGAAGATTGAAATGTATATGTAGAATCCCCAATGGTGCAAATTTAAGATTTATTGTCTATATTGCTTGACTAAGAGGGTGGAACGAAAGGATGGGATAAAGAACTAGCAAATAGCGATAAGTGCTACACTAACACGTGATAAATAAGATCCTACATAGGAGTCTATCTTCAACATTTTATTGGATCATGTTCATATTTATTTGTTGCATGCTTTTTTTCGGATTATGGAAAAAATTATTGTATGAATATAGTTGGTTTGCATATAGAATGAAATCAAAGAAAGAATCCATTGCAACATCTAAGATTGTGGAGCAAGTGCTATCAAAGATTGAGCTACAAGAGCATCAAGTAACGATTGAAAAGATGAGAAGAGATCAAGAAAATCTAGTAACTTACCAAAGAAACCTTGGAAAATCTAGCTACTTACCAAATAAACCCTGCTTTGGAGGAGCCAAGGCCAAGAAGTTTCTTTTAGCACTTATCGATGAGGATGGAAATGTTGTAGTTGTTAGGCCACAAGACTATGATGGGTGAAAGAAATTACATATTATGGTTCCTGATTGAAGTAATAAAGGGAAAAAAAGGTTGGAAAAGGCCAAGGTTTGGATTAGTCTCAATAAATTGGCTCCCTTACTTAGAAAGATGGTATTCAATGATGAAGATAAGAAAGAGTTTATCAAGTTTATACATAGTTTCTCTAAAAACATGGTGTAGGCATGGGGTAAAAGTTTTCACACACATTATTTAGTCAAGATTTTAGAAGTATGAGACTTATATATGTTACTTTGTATATTTTTATTCATGTGTGAGTGTACCTTTGTAGCATATCCTCGAGATGCATGGGCCACACTTTGCAAAAAAGGAAGCATCGAAGTTTGGTCTATATAAGGGATGGAAAATCCATATTGGGGATAGTGAATGGTGCATAACAAAGAAAAATCGATCATGGTGGGGGGTTGAATGGTAACAATCCAATGATCCAATTACTATCCTGGTGATATAATACCATAGTGGTAGACAAAGCTCAAGTGTTGTAGAGGACATTAAATGAGAGTCCTAATAGATTGGTTGCACACATAACCAAATCATATCATTCACTAAAGGAGCATGTTATGATGCAATGTGCTAATGAGAACCATACTAAATGGCTAGAAAAAAAGCTTAGAGAAGACAACAAATGGGTTCAAAAAGGACTAGATAGCAAGATGATAAAGGTGTTCAATGTGAACACAATTGATTATTTGAGAGAGAATGTGTGTATATGTGTGTGTGAATGAGTCTCAAAAATTAAGTACTATATATTAGGGTTTCTCTTTATATCTTACCCATTGAGTTTTCAAATCTCTTTTTGTGTAGAAAATATAGCTAGACTAAAGGTAGCCATAAGAAAGCTTCCCCTCTCAAAGCCCCATATCATGTTCATCTCAAAGAAGCATCTGCTGGCTCAAATGCAATCTTTGATAATAGCACTTCTTAGCCTTCCAATAAAGCACCCCCTCCTCAACCTAAACTAACTTCCTCAAGCCACCCTCAAAGGGATCCTCAGTATTCCCACAAGAAACTAGGTAGAGGCCAAGTGAATTGGCCTTGAGAGAAATCAAAAAGTACTAATGCTCTTTTGATCTCATCATTCTAAAGGTTTCTTGTTGTGCTTTTGGTACTTAAATACAATATTTGCTATGATTGTCAATTTCAACATGAAAGACATATGGAAAGTTGCCATATCTTGTTACACAACTTACTATTGATGTAATTTATACAATCTACATGGTGTGAAAGTTTCTAAGTATTAGTATAATTATAATATTAATTCCTATATAAATCAATCGATCCATAATTTTGATAAAATACATAACCATATTGGAATAAACAAAACTTAACAAGCGCACCTATTAGGTAGCCAACAACACATCAAAAAAAAATTATGTGCGAGAAGACCTTTGTTTTAAGTTAGGCATTTAGGGCCTAGATGCCAACTAGGGCCTTCTTGGCTTTTTTTAAATAAAAGAAAAATATATGCTCTAGGCCCAGACGCCTTTCTAGCTTTTTTTACACACAAAAAATTTTTAATGTGCTCTTAGCCACGTAATGGGTGTGGGTTAAAGTCTCATCCCCTTCTGATAAAAGATAATGGATTTATGATCACACGATGAACTATGATGAAGCTTTATCAAGGATTATGCCATCATATGAAAATACACTATATGGTACCATGCATAAATACACCACATGCTATTGAATGTTCACATACCACACATTATCATCATATTTATGTGAAGCACCTTTACTTTAAAATTTTAGATTTATTGGGACAAAGCAAATTTATTATATTCATCAAGAAAAATACATGCAAAATCTTATGCCAATGACTAATTGAAAGTGCAAATACAATAATATGCAAGTAAAGATTCTCATTCTTTCCTTGGATTTCTTAATGGAGTGGAGGGGAGACCTTCGAATGTAAAAAAGAGTTCCTTATTTACTTCAAAGATGATGTTCTTCCTCTTCAATTTTCCCTCTAAGAGAAGCATGTCTAATACTTTAGCAAGCTCGCCCACATAGCGAGCACATACATTGCTCCACAATGCACTTGGTCAAATAATTAAAGAAGCTTCAACCACTTGACAAGCACTCCTCCAAGCTATAAGTTATAGGTATTGTTTGAAAGTGTGCAAACCTAGTCAATGCTTGAATCTTCATAATTGTTTCCTCCCCTCCCAGTGAGCACTTCTTGTGGAAGACCACCACATCAGTAAAACAAGGTTGTCAATGTACTTCTTTTGAGCTTCTTTTGAGCTGAATCCTTCCATTGGTCCACATGCTGCCATCCTCCTTGCCTTAATGCAAACTCATCTATATATGGTATATCCTAAAACACATGGTCAAATTGTTGAGATGTCAAACTCAATACAAGCTGACACTCATGTACTTGGATGACCAATTTTGCATTCATATTCATATCAGTGACATGGTGGGTGCCCGCATTGGTATTTCATTCTGGTGATACTTTACAACTAGACGTCACTTAGTCCACCTACTTCAATTATGGGATATCTATCTAGTCATCCTTCAAGTAGCATATTCGCACTATGGACCGCTTGTATGTTATGTATGTTGTACTCTCTCTTTATTTTGGGTAGACTCATATAGTGAAAAAGAAGAAGAACAAGAAGACCAAGATTTTCAGTTTCCTACCTTGTGTGTATTCTTCTGTGTGTTTTGTGTCTTGCAAGAGCTCAAGCTCTTTATCTCTTCCCCTATCTTTTTACAAATCATAATTCATAACTAGCTTGGAGTTATTGGAATGTGATGAAACTATCGTAGCAATGCACTAGGTCCCCATGAGGCCACTAGTGAAATCTTGGGTCCTAGACACCAAACTTCAGACCACGGTCTTGTAGGCCTCATTTTGACCCAAGATTTCACCAATGGCCTCCAATGCATGCTACATCCAAGTTTCATCATATGAAAGTGTTTGGTAGTTGAAGATCTAGCATTTTCTAGCTCATCTTGTATCTTCGTCTCCTTGTGTATTAACAAGATACCCTTTCAAGTAGAGGGATCCACAAATTCCCTTGCAATAACTTGGGGCCTTGGTCTAAAAAGATCATGCTATAATGCTTCAAACTAAACCTAGGGTACAAGGTAATCCACCTTGGCCATGGCAATCTACTTCTAGTTTACTTATGTTTTAACTAATCACTTTGTAAATTTTACATATATGTATAAATATATCAACGTGGTATAGCTTACACACACACACACACATCTGGGCATATTTATGCATGTATTGCATCTTTTTAAAAAAATATGTTCAGAAAATTCATTGTAAAGTGGAAGAACATACACATAGTTTATCGATTGAAGTTGGAGGGGAGGTACCTCAACCCCCTTCTTGAGTGGATGTTTTGATATATGCATCTTATTGCAATAAAGAAATGTGTATATACATATTCAAAAAATTTAAAATTATGGGAGATTTTTCCCTCCCCCCAATGTATATTTGGGCACACACAACTTATCTCAAAATTTAAAATACACATATACATATTTAAATAACTCCAAATATAATTATATAAATTGGAGCCCCAAGAAGAACACCAAGAAAAATGGGAAAACTATTGCAAGAAAATCTATCTTGTCACACCAACAAGCTTGTTCTTCATACTTTAATCAACCACAAGAAGAAACAAAATACCAAGAACCACAAATCCTCATGCAACATCATACAGCAAATCTCCCACCAACTTATCACAACAAATCTCCCACCAACTTATCACAACAAATCTACAACATATTCTTCATAGAAACCATCCAAGAATCAAACTAGCACAAAGAAATGATCAATTTTAAATGAAATCCATCACATAGTATCCATATTTCATCATCTTCATAGCCTTCATAGTCTTTCTCTCATGTAGATACAATGTTTCTTCATAGAAATTGACTATCTCTCATACGCTCTCTCTCACACATATGCTCTCTCTCAATAGTACATTAGAATAGCAAAGAATAATCCTCTCTTGGTCGTGGATACTGCTCCCAAGAGGTATGCCTGATATGAAGAGCCACCACAGACACTATAGTGACCCTTGGGAGCTCATCACTGTCACTATCACTTCATTCTTTAGTTCAAGTATTCATCAACTACGTCTTCTGCTTCTTCGAGCAATTTTGAGCTTGTATTCTTCCTCTTCCAAGATTGCAAAACATCCCCAAGCTAAACATCCATCACTCAAAACACATACAGAAGCAAACAAAGGCTTATATACATACAAAAGCTCTATAGAACACTACATAAGGTCAACAAAAGGCATCAAAACCATATAACTCAAACCATCAAAAACCATCCAATTCACTCTCAAACATTCCTTAACTCACTTATTCACAATCCCAACCTCTTAAATGGAAAGAAAATAGACCAAATTAGAGGCAAAATAGACCCTATCAGAACCAAATAGACAATTCACAGAACCTTTCAAAACATCATATCTCAACCAAAAACTATCATGGGCTTCTTACACTTACTCGACCTAATCCAAAACACTCCAAAAAACTTCCAACATTATCAAAAGCCAATCAATCAACCATTCAGCTCACAAAAAAACAAAAATCACCCTTAAAAAATAAGTCAATTCAATCCTCAACGTGAATATATAATAAGTTAAAAATAAAAGATAATTTAATACATTGCAAGCATAAGATATTGCAAATAGTTATATTCTATTAGCCAAAAAATGTAAAAATTATAAGTATTAAATATTACAACTTGTGGAATTGGGATATCTAAGAAGACTCCACAATTTTGAAGTTGCACATTTTCCACTAGTAATAGTACTCTCATCTCAACTTTGAAGCTTTCTATCATATAATTTGAAATAAAAGTTAGGAGGTAGATTCTCCATTAACATTGTGATTTCCTAATACATTATACTCAGGGCCCAAAATATTTGGGACTTGCAGCCATCACAAATGATAGTAACATCTACAATTGTACTATCACATGTCTTCATTAAGGCACAACCATTCACCCTTTGATCATTCTCCATTTGTGAAACTTGAACACTAAAAGCAGAAAGTTTATCGTGCAACAAAGTACCTATATTTGGATAGCTAAGTAATCCAAAATGAAAACGTAATCAATTAAAAAAGAGTAAAATTTAATTTAAAACCCATGTCCCCTATTGTGAATCAACACTCTATTGTGTTAGGACTATGAGTGATTTTTGGTATCCAAGATTTGCCTAAAATTCTTGTTATACAATTCTTCAATGCACTTTTTACAATCTACGTGCCTTTAGTGTATCTCAAATCCTCACATTCATTGAACATGTAAAAAAAATTTGCAATTGGTACAAACCAACTCATGTATACATTTTTTGAACAATATACATGCTTTTAGTATATCTCAAATCTTCACATTCCGTGAACATGTCTACAAAAATTGTCATTGGTACAAATCAATTTAGGTGTACATTTTTTGGAGTAAGTACTTGGCTTCATAACATTCAATATATCTACCGAAATTTTTACCCTACATGTGCAAAATGTCACTATTGCAAAATGGTCATTCTATGCTAGTGAGATCTGATACATACCTACACTAAAGAGTTCTATATTCTCGACATGCCTTGGGCAGTATGTATTTGGAATCATTAAAAAAACAAGGTTCTTTGTGGGTTGCTTAGGTATATGCCCCTCAAAATGTAGCAACCAATTTCAATGTGGTAACACTTAAAAGAACCATAAAACGTTTAACAATTTTCCACTCACAAGAAATTGAAAGGGTATACTTCTATAAACACAAGACAATTAGTCACACAAATATAATCAATTTTCTCATTTGCAATGTGCTACAAAGACTTACTATTTGTTAATCATGGATGCAACATGTATTTGTTTGTGCATGAATACATTTTACACCAATGCCTCTGTTACAAGAAGGTGAGAATCAATCTTATTTTATCTTAGAGCTAAAAATTTTCCCTTCGAGTGGTTTGATATATCTAAATTGCAAATGCTTTCACCTTAAAAAGCTCATTTCATACTTGGATGCATGTGCACCCAAGATGAGCAATGATATGTATCAATGATCCAATTCCCTTGCTTATCTTTCTTGTTACGTATTTCTATCAAAAGAATGCACATTCTTCTCTCATGCATTATAACCTAGGCAATAAATGTAAAGAAGTATATGCTAAACCCTAAACAATATGCATTCTAATTCTAATCAATAATCACAAATGTTATATGAATCAACTATGGAATCAATAGATATTGACACTTTTGTAATCAAGCACAAACATTGATATGAATCAACTATGGAATCAATAGATATTGACACTTTTGTAATCAAGCACAAACTTTGATATCGAAACACATAGATATATACATCGACACATAGTGCATATTCAATTTTGAAGTATCACATTCATCATACCATTTACATGAAAGAGAAGGGAAAGAACAATATAAAAATACTTAGACAATTTTGCAAAAAGGAATTTCGTAATACTAGACCGAGTTTGATTTGACTCAGTACATTGCATGAATACATGTGTATTACACAGTAGTTGTTACAAGGATGGCCAGTCAACAAACAAACACTTTTGATTAACATCTAAGATGTTTTATGGCACAACACATTGTGGGCTATTTGGATGATATGATAGCAGAGTTATATGGATGATAGCCAAATGTCATGGAGATCTGAAAGGCCACATATGACCAACACTTTAGAGGAATTCTAAACCTTGACTTTTAGCAGATCCATGCCATCGAGCATAAAGGAATACCCATCACAACAAAGAGGATTGAGAGTTATGTGCTTAATCTAAATCTTGCACAATACCTACGTGATACAAAAACATAGCACTTCAATAAAAACTGAAATAATTAATCATTCGTATGAATTCTAGCAACATAAGAGAGGGTAAAATTACCTATTAAATAGAATGTATGTGATATTCTCTATTGATTGTTGCAACAACTATCAACTCAAAAGTTATAACCATCAAAACCTTTTGAATAGAAAATGGAATCTCTGCTCTACCCTGGTTGGTTGTTGTAACAACAATAAATTCTAAAGTCAGAACTAATGTCAAACCCTATTGTAAAAATAGTAGAGAAGAAAATATTCAAACACACACACACACACACACACACACGAGCACATATGCCATCTTATCCAAATTGATCTTTGCAAGAGGGCAGTAGTAAAAGCTAGAATCTATATCAAGCTGCTCTACTAAAAAGACAGTCACAGAGAGAGAGAGAGAGAGAGAAAGAAAGTTATATTAATGTCTACAAAAGGCCAAGTTAGCCTATGAGACCAAAAGGTTACATACAAAATATCTGGGAAGTTTTTCAAGTCCCAGTAAAGCTACTATCTAGTGTTATGGTGAACTAGGTGAGTAGGTACAAAATGGTATACAAACTCGATACAATCTAGATGCAATTCAAGTGCAGTGTGGAACTGCTCATGGAGCATGGTCATCGTAATATGTCCCGCATGGGGCCTATCTAGCATGGAGAGGCTAAAGTAGTGGGGTATGGCTCCCCGGTGGCGCTGTAGTATCCATTATATCTGTAGGTGATGTCTCCTGCGGGGGTGTGGACCTACTGGGTGTGGGCGGCGAGCTCTACCTCTCTCTGTAGCTCTATCCAAGGTGACTCCTCGGGGTGGGGCCACTGGTCATTGTCTACAGTCCTCATTGTAGAGGGGGTGCCTAAGGGTCTGTAGAAGTCTTGGAGAGAGAGAGAGAGAGAGAGAGAGAGAGAGAGAGAGAGTGTGTGTGTGTGTGTGTGTGTGTGTGTGTGTAGAGAGAGAGAGAGAGAGAGAGAGTGTGTGTGTGTGTGTGTGTGTGTGTAGAGAGAGAGAGAGAGAGAGAGTGAGAGGAAGAGGGAGAGAGCGACAATAGAAAAGAGAAAACACAAAGAGGGAGAGATAAGTACTAATGCAATCTTACCCAAAATGATCTTTACAAGAAGACAACTAAAAGAGTTAGAAATGACATCAAGCTCTAAACCCTAAACAACTAAAAAGAGAAACCACAGAGAGAGATGAGCACCTATGGTTCTTGCCCAAAATTATCTTTGGCATGCCATTACATGTGGACATCAGGAGGTCTCCCAGTTTGGGAGATATACTTTTGGTCAATGACTTTAATGCATGCATAAGAAATGAGCTAATGACTTTCTATGACACAAAATAACCCTTGTATTGTGAGTAGCCAATTAAGGATATTGGGATGCAAAGGCCAAGCTTGGATAAAGAGAGGTGATAGAATATGGGACACATTTTCTTGCATTGGGAAGTATCATGGACTAGCTATATTTAATGGTTTGTCTCGCGGGTTGGATTTAGATGCACTATGTCAGAACAATAAAAAGGGTACTTGTGGAGTGGATTGCTTGATGGTATCATTAACATTGATATTGAATGTACAAAGCTCGACTAAACACAATATTAATGAGTTTGGGAATCTCCCAATTCCCATTTTTTGAATACTAAATAGGTGGCACCCGGATAACATGCCCATAAGTTTCCCAAAACCATATGATGTGACCTATCATTGGAAAGAACTTGAAAAATGGAATCTATTGAGCTATAGAGCGCTCAATTTGGAGTTATAATCCAAAGATTTGACCACGTGTCCTAAACTTATGGGAAATTCCCATATTCCCCCAATATGGTGTTACTATGCCTAATGGACTATTTGGAATCGCAACAAATGAGGCATAAAGAGACATAAAGAAAGTATATAGCAGTGCAATATGTAAGAGATTATGGAATATGGATCCCCATAATTCTCTAGAAGAGCTCATATGAATCTTGGCAAATACATTGCATACCTCGACAAAGCATGCATTCACATATAGCAAGGTATCAGAGGGAAAGTCTCCACATGGTATGGTCCCTCAAAACAAATTGTATGATAAGGAATGTTGAGATACACATGCTAGGAAGGAAGAATGATCTTGTAATGCCTAGTGCATGAGAAAAAGCATAACAATTTTGCTAGTCTGGGGGTAAACATATACCAACCATTCTTAAAACAAGACAGTAAGAGGGCTTGGAGGATGTTCCAAGAGAGAGGACCATTCATCCCAATCATTACACTTGAGACATGGCATGATTATGCTAGAGTTCTTTATGATGTACTAGGACAACCATAAATACCCCGCTAAATGATATGCAAGCCATCAAGTAGCACTTTATTCGCATGCAAAATGGTCATAGATGCCATTGATAGATTGCAAACAAGAACCCAAGATCATGATGGTTTAGTAGCTAAGCACATTTCACATGCAAGTGATACATTGGCCCCACTCTTAATACACATGTTTAATAGAGCCTTATGGAGGGATTCCTAAACAATGGGATAGATCGCACAATTGTACCACGTTAAGAGTTAATACACCATTGTCCCTAGCAATTGTAGAACCATCATGGTTACTATGAAGGTCTAGACTCTGTCCTTGAGCATGAGCTTCAACAATCGGATAGAGAAACACAAGCCTAGAACCACAAGATAGGCTAGTTTCAAGAGGGGTACACAACATTGGATCATATACTTATAGTCGAGGCTTTCATAGAGAAGGGACATGCATGGGAAAGGAGGATATATTGTTGCTTTGTAAACTTCCAATAAAGCCTTTGAGCCACGAGTTAACAAGGGTGAATGTTTACATGAATATACAAGTCTTACATAGGATCTTCTTCTGTCGCCTATGAGGAGACAATAGGACATTGGAGTGCCCATGCAATTACAATAAGGGATTTATGCCTTGTATGAGTCATGAGTAATAGGTAGAATATGCATACCGAAAGGATTGTCAAGTAGAGTTACCAGCACCATTGGGGTGAAGCAAGGATATCCATTGTCACCTACTCTATTTGATATTTATATTGATGAGATAGCAAACTATATAGATAGATTAGGGGGTCCTCATGCATGGCTCGTGAAGGTGATGATACCCATTCTCTTTGATATTTATATTGATGAGATAGCAAACTATATAGATAGATTAGGGGGCCCTCATGCATGGCTCGTGAAGGTGATGATACCCATTCTATTATATGAAAATGACATTGTGCTTATTTTGACTCCTAAGGGCTTGCAACAACATTTGGATGCACTACATACCTCTTGTAGGGACAAAGGCCTCTTGGTGAGCCTTGGAAAATTTAAGGTTATAATGTTTAAAACTACATCGAATTGGATGATCTGCTCAAAGTATCAAATCATTTTTGGGAGAAAAGTTGTTGGGATTGTCAAATCTCATGTATATTTGGGTGTTTGCACTGTCTACTATAAGATTAAAGGGAGATAGAAGTACTTGATTCAAGAGGGGTTTGAGCCATTTTCCACTATCCCCTACGGCCGAGATCAGAGGGAGATAACACTGCCTGTTATGAGAGGGTTTTCAGCCATCAAGCAAATTCGTGGAATATGAGGACTAGAGCTACCTAGGCACAGGGACTCATTTGAGAGATGCGATTGGTACATCCAAATCCACCCATACAAAAAGTGCTTACAGAGTTCCTCACATCGGTTACCACCAGGGCTCCTTCTCCACTGTCCTCCACTGGCTCAGCCACAGGGAGTTCATGCTCACATGGGATTATCCCAGAGCAAGCCGTATCTCTATATCAAGTGAGACATCCCGGACCCCTAGGGCGAACACCCAACCATCCTCACCATCAAGAGATACAAGCCATTATTGCCCGCCACAAGAGACCCCCATTGAGATACTCAATCCCCTTATGCTGGAGTAGTTGATGCATCACCATATTAGGGGGATTCTAGGATTAGAGACTATATCATTGCCAATTTTCCAAATGTAGTTCTTACCTCTACTTTTATTTCTTTCAGTACTCTATTTTGCTCTAGACATAGATCTTTGCATTTGATTCACTTGTTTAGATATACTTTGATTATACTCTTAGATGAGACATCCTGTGTAACAAACATTAATCTCTCTCTCTCTCTCTCTCTCTCTCTCTCTGGGAGATAATTCACTGAGGAAAAGAGTATTTCTATCTTTTCCTTCCTGAGTAAATAAGAGTCCTTGCTCCCTGCCTGATGTATGATAATTCACCGAGGGAAAGAGTATTTCTATCTTTTTCTTCCTGAGTAAAAATGAGTCCTCCTTGCACCCTGCCTGATGTATGATATATTGCATCCCATCATACCCACTGGATGGAGCCAATGACAGATTGTATGATATATTACATCCCATCATGGATGGAGCCAATGACAGATTGCTCAGTACTCATCATGAATGTACATTTGGGGAATGCTAGATAGAACGACACATGGGATGGACCAGATTAGACTTGGTTTCTTTTCAATCTTTACATGATAACTTGACATGGATGTTGTACATTGATTTGTCCCATAGGCTGCTTTGACCTCTAGTAGACTTTAATACGTCTCAAGCATAAAGAGCTTTTCCTATAGAATTCCATCTTTAATATGTCTTAGTATGCTTACCGGTCATTTATCGAAACTTCAAGAATGAACCACCTGCTAGTTACATTGCCATCACTGTGATCCTCACAGATGCACCTTTGTTCCTTAAACACACGAAGGTACTTCACATCTTTCACAGCATTTTTCTGCCACTCTATTTATGAGATAAGAGACATAACTGTATGTAAATCACTACATATGAATGCCTCTTTGACAACATATGGGTGTCCCTTTCAGTGTGTCTATTAGCACACAAGCAAGAGCCACTTTCTCCCTGCATAGTACAGCAGCATCTGATATCTTCAAACCCAAGGCATGCTTCTCCTCTGTCATAATAAGATACAGATCTTCAAGTCCCATAAAATGCTCACTTTGGAAATGCTTTGTATCCCTAAGAGAAACGAATGCACAGCTCCAGTGGATATGAGACCCCAGGCATGCCTCTCCTCTGTTATTATAAGGTACAGATCTTCAGCAAGTCTTGTAAAATGTGCTCGCTTTGGAAATGAATGCACAGCTCTGTATCCTAACAGAAAATGAATGCACAGCTCCAGTGGCATCAGTACATCAACAGAGTCCTGGGTTCGTCCAAGCTTGCTTTTCTCATGGCTTCAACCTTGTTTGCATCCTCCTGCTTACCAGCATCTAGGTAAATATTAGACATGCATACATAAGCAGCCACATCCTTCTCGTTCGCTTGCAATGCATGTTCAAAGGCTTGTCTCCCAAGCTCCACATTGCCCCATTTACGACAAGCACCCAACACGGTGAGCCACACCACAAGATTAGCTTGAAAAGGCATCTTCTTTGCCATTGCTAATGCCTTATCTACTTGACCTGCTCGGCCAAGGAGGTCAATCATGCAAGTGTAATGATCCAGAGTTGGACTGATACCATAATCTTTGCTCATACTCTCAAAGTACATCTGCCCCTTCTCGAATAAACCCGAGTGGCCACATGCATTGAGCACACTAATGAATGTGACCCCATCTGGTTTTATACATTCAGCTAGCATCTTGTCAAAAAAGCGCAAAACATTTTCAACCTTTCCAAGCTGGGAATATCCTGTAATTAGTGCGTTCCATGAGACTACATCTCGAAATGGAAGCTTGTGGAACACTTCTTCAGCTTTGGTAAGAAAACCACATTTAGCATACATATCAATCAATGCATTCCCAACAAACACATCTCTTTCAAGTGATCCTCTTCTAGCAATCTCCACATGTATTGCTCGACCCTTGACAATGGCACCCATACTGCCACAAGCTTTCAAGATGCAAACAAAGGTCACTGCATCTGGAGAGAAGCCCTCCAATTGCATCTGTCCAAAACAACTTAGTGCTGCTTCTGCACAACTGTGCTGAACATATCCTGTAACTAGGGCACTCCAAGTGACAACATTGCGGACTGGAAGCTTGTCAAACACTTCTCGAGCTTTTTCAAGCAAGCCAAACTTGGAATACATATCAACCAATCCAGTGCCTACCATGAGGTCTCTTTCTAAGCGCCCTTTATTTACAATCTCAGCATGTATTTCTTGGCCCTTATCAATAGCCCCCATGCTGCCACAGGTTTTTAAGATGCAAACATATGTGACTGCATCAGGAGAAAACCCATCAAGCTGCATCCGCCCAAAACAGTTCAAGGCTTCCTCACCACACCCGTATTGGACATATCCAGAAATTAATGCATTCCATGAAACTACATTTCGGGCTGGAAGTTTGTCAAACAGTTCTTGTGCTTTTGCAAACAAGCCGCATTTGGCATACATGTCAAGCAACGCTGTGCCAACAACAGGATCTGTTTCCAATGAGCCAGTTCTAGCTATTTCAGCATGTATTTCCTTGCCCTTACCTGTGGCTCCTATGATGCCACAAGCTTTTAAGACGCTAACGAAGCTAACTGCATTTGGTGAAATGCCGTGAACTGACATCTGCTCATAACAGAGCAATGCATTCTTGGCAAGCCCATGGTGGGCATAGCCTGAAATGAGTGCATTCCATGACACTACATTTCGAGCTGAAAGTTTGTCAAACACTTCCTGTGCTTCTGCAAGCAAACCGATCTTGGCATACATATCTACAAGTGCATTGCAAACAAACATGTTACTCTCCAGCAATCCTCTTTTGGTACTTTCTGCATGTATTGCCCTACCATTGTCAATGGCTCCTACACTACCACAAGATTTCAAGATGCAAACAAAGGTGACAGCATCTGGGAAAATGCCCTGACGTTTCATCTGTCCAAAGCACTTAAGTGCTTCCTCAGCATGATCACATTGGGCATACCCTGCAATCAGAGCGTTCCATGAGACTATGTTTTGAAGTGGTAGATTGTCAAATACCTCCTGTGCTTTCATAAGGGAACCACATTTAGCATATGTGCTGACCAATGCATTTCCAAGAACGATATCTTTTTCCAGCAGTCCCTTCCTGACAATCTGAGAATGCAGCCTATTTACTGAATTCAAATCTTTGGCCTCACAGGCAGCCTTCAGTGAGGCCATAAGAGCAGGGTGAGGGTCATGTTGTTCAGATTCATGTCCAATGATACCATTCTGCGCTGTCTCAACCTTGAACTCTTCCTCTGTGAATTTTAATGTCACAGTTGAAAGCCGCCCTCTTCTGCCAAGCATGTCTTTCACAAGATAGGAATTGTTCCACCCAAGGATCCATAACAACAGCTCCATGGATGATTCATGCTTGCAAACCGGACCTATCTGTGACACACACCATCATCAGGCATTACACATCGAAACGAACCTACGTCTGACACAAACAATCATGAGGCAATAAGCATCAAGATGGACATACGTCTGACACAAACACTCATGAGTTATTAAGCATCAAAATCCGTCCTTTCTTTCCAAAGAGAAAACGAAAAGAGGAGGACAGAGTCATTACGTCTTTGGCACACCGTACTCTGGATGAGGCACATTCAGACCTCTCTTCTTTTTCTTCTTCGTCGCCATCGCCGTCTTCCATGGGGACTCTTAATACTGCCTCTTCTCTTTGTGTCTGTAAAGCCCTGTTGTGGAAGAAGGGGAAAGGCTTGTGAAGTAGGGGGGTACTCCATGGCGGAGAAGGGGAAGGGCATGCTGCTACTGCTGCTACTGGGAAACAATGGAGACCGGCTGTGACAGGTCTGTCGAGGCGCTGAGCTTGCATAACATGTCGCTCGTAACTTCAAAAACTTACACAGTGACTGTTTGTGGCAAGTAGAGAGAGATTAAGAGTTGATTAGAGTAAATCAGTGTGTAATTAGAGTAGAGGAGAGATTAGTGGGTAAGTTGAGTAAATCAGTGTGTAATTAGAGTAGATGCAGAGATTAGTGAGTCAGTGGGTAATTAGAGTAGAGGCAGAAATTAGTGAATCAGTGGGTAATTAGAGTAGAGGCAGATATTAGTGAATTAGTGGGTAGGGTAATTAGAGCAAAGGCAAAGATTAGTGAATCGATTGCATTGCATTAGTGTGTAATGAGAGTAAAGTAGTGTGTTGAGGTAGAGGTTAGGTATTATTGTACAATGTAGCTTAATTATGTCTGTAATAGAGATAGGATAGAGATTAGAGTCAATAAGAGTAAATTAGTGTGTAATTGGAATAGAGGGAGAGATTAGTAAATTAGTGTAATTAGAATAGAGGGCGAGATTATGGTACAATGATGTAAACAAGGAGAGATTATTGTAGCTTTATAAGAACTCATCTCCAACTTTTGAGATGTACCAGGTGTATGCAAACTTTCAACTATGATGGTAGATTCCATCATGCGAGATAATGTTTCATGTGGATACACCGTCACAGTTCTGTGTAAATGAGGGAGTAGGCCAGCTTCAAACTTCCTTTTCTTCTCTTCATCGCTAATCTCCATGAAAGGGGTAACCTTGAGAAGAGTAGACCAATACTTGTCCACATAACTAGTGACCTTCTCATGCTCTTTTTGGCCTAGCCAATCCCACTCCTTCTTAACATCATTCTCAAAATCAGGAGGCAAGAACTAAGCATAAAACTTCTTCTTGAACTTTTCCCAAGTCGTAGGTTTCCTTCCCTCCAAAATGAGAGTCAATCACCAATTGCTAGCGATGTCTTTCAAGTGCATGGCTACATGCCTGAGCTTGGACTTTTCTGAGAAATTACCATTAGAAAAAGTAACTTCAAATTGCTTGACAAATGCTAACACCTTACCAGGATCTCTCTTACCAAAGTAAGAGTTAAACTTTATGTCCTTATCCCCAAACTTGAAAGTCTTAGTCTTCTTAAGCTTGCTCCTCTTATGGTCCCTCTTTGTCCATTTGTAGATTGCACGAGACTTAGAACCAAGAGAGTAGAAACTAGAAGACAATGAGGAGGAGGAGGAACTTGAATAATCAGGGGAGTAGTTGGTTACTGTGAGGGAGATGACTCCCTCCTTATCCGCCTCACTCGAGGTGAGGTCTTTTTACTCTTCTTGACCCGAAATTCCTTCTTCCTTCTAGGAAACTTCTCAGCAATTGGATGCTTTACACCTTCACTATCAATTGGTGCAATGGTGTTTCCTCCAGTATCATCATATTTTGGAGGATTTGGTCCTTCATAAGTAGCTTCTTTCCTTGCCCTTAAGCTATCAATCAATTGATGTACTTCGAGAATCTCCAACAAGCTATGATACTCTATCAATTGAGCCTATAATTGCTCACTTGTAGGCACTTCATCAATTGCCATCTTTACCTTCTTCTTGCAAGGATCGCCTTTACTTTGAGAAAAGCAAAGAGACCTACTCTGATACCACTATTATAAGATCCGAGATACACGCTCGACTTTCCTATATACTTAAAATATATATGGTGAATATTATGCTGGTGCAGAGAGAGAATAGATGAGAGAAAAGAAAGATGTAGAGAGATAGAGAGATTGACAACACACTAGGGACTGGAAGATGGGCCAATTCCCCCCTTGTGGAGTTATATTATTGATAAGGAGCAAGCTCCTCCGTTATACATAAACCAGTTCTTACTTGTAGATCTTGGGAACAAGATCACGGTTCCTTGCACGGTATATAATAGGCTAACACTTGCACAACTTGAAAGTTGGCACCTTTTGATCCTTCTTGAGTCTCTCCTTCTCTCCTACACAATATGTGTAGGGATCTCCTCTTGGAGCTTGATTTCAGTAGAGCTTCCGCAACACTTGCACCTTCTCTTCTACACAATATGTGTAGGGATCTCCTCTTGGGACTTGATTTCAGTAGAGCTTCCGCAGCACTTGCTCCTTCTCTTCTCCTCTTGGATCACAAAAGCTTGTGTCATTTTAGACCTTAGAAAGAGAAAATCACATCTCTCCTCACTTTCAGAGGATCACGTCTCTTGTCTTTCTTAGTGAGACAATTACCTCTCTCGTCTTTCTTAATGAAAGAAAAGACCTTAAACCTTGACTTGTAAGGGAGAGGATGACCCCAAATGAATGCAATGCTTATTACACACAAGTAAATGTTCCCATGTGTCCCCAAATGCACACATAAATACATATACACAATGCTAATGCACTTCCTCTTCTTAGAACTCAATCCATCTTCATTTATGGTAACTCCTTGGTTCTTGTGTACACTCTTACACTTGGCAGACACTTCCTTCCCCCTTCATAACTTGTACTGCCTATATCAGATATCCCCATCACAGTGCTCTGATCACCCCATTAAGTGATGCACTAGGAATACTGGTCTCTAAATGGTCTCATGGCCATGCTAGATCGTCATTAACACTTAAAGAAAAGTGAGTCATTAATTTATTGACATAAATTTATTAAATAGGGAATGTGTAATAAGCAATCAATTTAATGACAGTGAGACTACACAAAGCTTAATGAGTTGGATTATCAAATAGACAAGCCTTAAACTATTCCCATGGAGGCCAATAATTGGGTTTAAGCCCTTGGTACCATGAATGCTAAGCCATTACAACACATGTATGTAGTCTGTTAGCTTCCATGGTAAGAATCACTACTAAGCCCATATGCACTTCTACATGCTTCAAAGGTGCAGATACTAGATGGAGTACAATGAGCATAGAATGTGTGAGTGTTCAATAGGCATGATATTCTAGAGGATAGCACTACATACCTACATACATATGTGTGTGTGTGTGCGTGTGTGTGTGTGTGTGTGTGTGTGTGTGTGTGTGTGTGTGTGTGTTTCAATGAAGTACTTGTCAAAAGCAAATGCTAAAAAAATCCAATTCATAGTCATCAGAACACAAGGCATATAATAAGAATGTTACAACATGCCAACAAGGCACTATCATCTAACTCAAGTTTTGAGTGCTGGCTAGAACATAAACAAAGAAAACATATTTGAGAGAGAGGGATGCCACATGTTACTTATAAAACTAAACAAATAGATTATTAGTAAGGACTAGATACCCAACATGTGTTGTATGTGACATGGGTAGTATCCACCCAATTGCTCTCATGAGACAAGTTTACCTTGCTCATACCCATAAGGCTACAAAAAATTTGCCTCTCCAAATTGTTAAAGTATGCAGAAGGAAAGAGAAAGCAATTGCTGCTAAGATAAGAGAGCTTAGAGCCTGCATGAGATAAGCAAGCTTTTAGAATAATATGTTTTACTTATGTTTAGCATCGACATGTTACAAGAGCAAATTATGGAGATATGTAGGTACAAACCATTCCTTATGTGTCACAAGCTAGGTTGTATTTATATGCCCTTATTATTTAAGATATGTTTTATATGCTCCTTATTGTCATATAGTTTGTATAATACATTAATTACCCCATATAATCAATATATGTTCATACGAAACAATCTTCTGTATGAAGAAATATCTTTTTAGAAATGAACTTATATAATATTAACTCCCTATGTAGATTGTAGAATCTCAATCGTAGGAAATACTCAAAAAATTGGAAGAAAATATACTAAAAGATGTGCGAGTAAAAGGAGCACACCAGTAGGGTGAGGAGCTAGTAAAATAACACCTACAAAAATCTATATAGCTCTTCATTAATCATAATTAACATAAGGAAATTGTGTGATGGAATGCAAGTAGAGGTTCCCTATTAACCAAAACAAATAACTCGATAGGTGGTGATGAAAAACATAGCTGTCAATGTCACTAAAAATTTTATGTTATAAATAAAAAACCTTCTAATGCATTACATTGAGGCAATTTATTAAAAAATATGGTCATGAACTAGTAAAATAACATGTTTAGAACCCTTATCAGCATATCAAATGGTTCTATTCTATTCTAACTAGCCACTCACCAAACCACTCTATCACATATCACGTCATTAGTCCCTAATCTATTCTAACTAGCCACTCACCAAACCACTCTATCACGTCATTAGTCCCCACTAGTAATAATAAAATGTTGTATTATTGGACTCTTGTTTTTTACTTGATTCTCTACCCTAATAATGATTAAATGTTTAAAAAATATTTAAAAAGGACTAACAATTTCAAATTTAACATAAAAGAGAAGTATCTAACGGCCTCTAGTCATTTTGATTTAATGTACTTCACTAACCCTAAATTGTATTAGTTTTAAATTTACAAAAGAAGAGGTAGTAAGAGATAAATGAAAAGAAGCGGTAGAGATAGAAGAAGAGAAGGTAGTAGGAGCTTGCTTGATGAAAACAAACAATAGCAGAGATAGGTGAAGAACCCAAGAGCACATACACAAAAGCAATGGAGACTTGAGCACATAAAGAGATAGGGTTGAAATCTTCTTCTTCTTCTTCTTCCACACAAAAGAATTAAGTCTACAACATGATAAAAGACTAATATGATAGTAACACAATATATGTACATGTAGTCACTAAGTGTAAATCCATTAAGGAAAGAAGAGGTAGCACAATAAATGTACCATAACCAAGGATGGACTACATGGGCGTAGTCCAGTTGTAGAATCATTGGTGTGTACTCATACTGGTCACCTACAATGCCAATGAATAATATCCTACCACATCACCAAGGTGCATAGTGGATGCCAACTAATGCATAGTCCTAAACTATTTAAGCTTCTTAGCTCCCAAGGCCTTGGTGAAAATGTCAGTAGCTTAATCCTCTGTGTAACATAAACCAAGTCAATATCACTTGCTAGAACCTATTCCCAAATGAAATTGTAACGAACCTCTATGTGTTTGATCCATGCATGATATACTAGGTTTTTGGCCAATTGAATGCTGTTACGGGCACTCACATGCTAGTGGTGTGCTCTTCAAGATGCGCTATGCAAAATTAGGCTTTCAAAAAAAAATTTGTGTGCATGTCAAATGTTTAATTGATGCAATGCGCGAATCCAATGAAAACAATAGAGTGCAGCATACACTTTCATGATTCTTTCATGTGTTTAACAACCACTCTAGCCAGCTTATTCTAGTCTCTATAGCATCCCAGACATGTGGTCTGAGGGGCGGCATGTTTGGTCGATTAGTACGGGTCTCTATCAGGATACAAAGCTGAGGGTTTCTGGACCGTCAGATCTTAGCTCTTGAGTTAATTGGCTTTATTGTCCCGTTCACTCACTTGGGAATCCAATGGGGTGTCCTATGGCTAGGGATCAGCATCTATAGGATCCAGTGAGGTAATATCAAGAACCACACAGAACGAAAGAAGGGGATTGCTGCTCTTGAGATGTTATTGGCAGACATGAAGCTTTATGGAGGAGAGGTACAAATCGTGCAGGATATAAAAAATTCAAACAAAGAAATAGACATACAAAGAAAAGTTTCTCTTAGAGGTGTGAAGGCAAGACGATTCCTCTCGAGACTCATTGACAAAACAGGTGACAAAAGCTTACCAAACATGGAAAGTACTACAAAAGGATGCATGTAAGTAGGATTAAATATGAGCAATGGAGAAGGATGTACAACACAGTAAAGGATCATGAACCTCTTTCAAGACATGCAAAGGCAAAAGTGTGGTGTCTTGTGGATATCATATTCCAGATGCTGGATAAGGAGACATGGACAAATACAAACAAGAAGACGTTTCAAACTACTCTAGATCTATTTAAAAAAGAGTTCCTAAAAGCATGGGAAGACATCAATTTCACACACTACATGGTAAGACAAGTCTTTGATTTCATACATGTTAGTATAAAATTGTCAGTGTCTATTAAACACTGTTCAGAGACTAACCATTTATCTGTAGCAGTAGGCATTGTTTATGTGACGGCACTATTTGTGGTATAATCGCATCTCTTGATTTTATCATGGAGGTGACACTGGCATGCTTATGCTTGAGAGATCATCGATCTTGTCCTCCAATTTGGGCTCAACGTCTTTTAGGTATTCATGGGCTTCTTTCACCCACTCCTTCACCTTTTCGATGGCTTCAAGTTGGCGCTTTGGGTTGGGATACTCCCCGTCAACCTTCACACTTCCCTTCTCAGCCATCCTTGGGGCTGTCGTTTCTGCTTTTGCGTCCGTCACTTTCTTTCCTGGAAGCAGCATTGTGGCACTCTTTGTTTTTAATGTGACCTTTGCATCGAGTTTCTTCCTCCTTTTCCTATGGCTTTTCTTTCTGCTTGAGGTTGCACCTAAGTTGCTAGGTCTGGCACGCATTGCGTATTTCAGGCATACCCAACATGGTGGTGATAATAGAAAAGCCAACAGTCTTTGCGAGCTATTCCAATGGTTTTATAGAAGGATATTGCAGATACTACGGACAAAAGAGGAATTAAAATCATCAACCATTGCACAAGAAATAAGAGATGCTAGGATAAAGAAAGACAAGAAGATAGAAGCATTCAAAAATTCAAATGCACTTGAAGGACTCGCAAAATGGAGGCAAGGTTGACACTATCACATTTGTCATTGGGTTAGAATACAAGAGGAGACCTCTCAGATTGATGATACACTGTAAACTTGATAACTATGATCACCCCAATGTATAATACATGCTTTTGAAGGATAATACATTTGATGTTCTGGAGTCAATGTCTACTTCTTTTGTTATCAATGAGTTGATTCTCTCCCCCTCCCCCTCCCACTTCGCCTCCCCCTCTATTGACTCCCCTGGCACTATGGAGGGGATCGTGTTTGGCACTCCCTCTGGCCAACGGGTAGCCTCCATGTCATCCCATGCTACCTATTCTAGCTGTTCTCTCCTCTCCCTCTTGGCTGCCCTTCTTGCGCGTACAAACTCCTCCACCTCTACTTGGTCTATTTCAAATTGCTGCATAGCCTCTGCATGCCTTATAGCAGTGACACGATTTAGTTCTTCTTGTTATACAAGGCACGCCCAGTGCTAGCGCTCGTTAACTTCTCGTAATGCTACCTCCTCGGTCCGTTGACTGTCAATGCTAGCCAATATACCCCATTGAGCGATTAGGGTATACCGGGTGATAGTCGAGTCACCATTACATTGCAATGGAACGTCCTGAAAACAAAGCAACACATGCACCTTACCTATCAATGCACATTGCATACATATAAATAAACATGAATAAGTCACTCTACTTACGTTAGGAATATCAAGAATTTGTGTGCATAAAAGTGAGGCATTCAAAGCGGTTCTCCATCCACAAGAGAACACGTCTGACTGGATAGGCACCACGACCCAGTATATTTGCATCGTGTACGCCAACCCCCCCTCCAACACTAGATGCTCGTACATCATCACAAATTTTTTGCATTAGGAAAAAAATGAACTCACAAATGGGCTCTTAAAAATAATATAGTTTAAGATGTGGGCCTTTTGGATTGTCCAATAGGAAGGCTAGATGTTGACATCCATGGAGGGTGAATCTTCTCTCTCCAAATCGTGGGTTTTCTATTAAAAAAGGGGTAGTTGGGGATTAAAAAAAGGGAGAATGAATAGTACACAAAATTTGTCTCTCACCTCATATTTTCCCCCTTTTTTTGGAGAATTTTCAATTTTAGTTTTTTTCCCTCTCACGAAATTAGTTTGACCCAAAAGTTGAGCAACATACCACTTTCCCTCTCTTCTCTATACTCGTGAATTTTCATCTCCATTGAAGCTCCTTGTTGAGAGTAATTAGGGTTTTGAGCGTTCTACTTACCTCTACACTTTCTTCTCCATGCAGCTCTAGATTTTGGGCAAAACACAAGTGCCCATCTCTCTTTGCATTTTCTCTTGTTTGCTATTTTTTCAATAGGGTTTGATGTCATTTCTTACTATTATTGTTGATTTATTGCAGAGGTTGTTTGGGGCAGGAGACAGAGGTGCTCATCTCTCTCTCCTTTCTTTCCCCCCTCTCTCTATGTGTTGTTTCTCTTTTATGTTGTGTTTTCAATAGAATTTGATGTTGGTTCTAATTGTTGTTTTCTTGCAAAGTTTATTTGGAGCAAGAGTCAAAGATGTTAATCTCTCTCTCTGCTTGGTTTTTTTTTTGTTGATATCTTTTCAATACAACACAATGTAAGTTCTAACCCTTGTTGTTGTTTTATTGCAGAGATAATTTTGGGTGACATTGCATAAGTGCTCATCTCTCTCTTCCTCTCTCTTTCTCTCTCTATGTTTCCTCTTTTCTATTGTTTTTTCAGTGTATACCTTCATGTGAATACTAACTCTTGCTATTGTCTTTTGCAGAGATCAATTTGGGCAAGATTAGATAGGTGCTCATTTCTTTCTCTCTCCCGTGTACTCACACACTCTCTCTTTCTTCCTCTCTGCATTATCTCTTTTCTACTACCTTTACAATAGGGTTTGATGCTAGTTCTAACTTAAGGATCAATTGTTGTTGCAGCACTTAACACAAGGTAGAGCAGAGATTCTGTAGCTCAATTTATAGGTAAATCTACCATATTTTGTGGTGCCAAAATTCATTTAATTAATGACTTTTATGTTTGATGGGATTGTTGTTTTCTTATGTTCATCATTTGCAATGGGTTTTGATTAGCAATGATTCAATCTTATCTTGAGCAGATCAGCTTATAGGTAAATTGGTCATGTTTTGTATTGCTTCTATTCATGCAGTTATCTAGATATTTTTTGCTAAAAGGGATTCATGCAAGTATTTTTGTTAAAAGGGATTCATGCAGGTGTTTTTTTGTACATGCAGGTATTGTACAAGGTTTAGGTGAAGCATATAATTCTCGATTGACTATTTTGATGTGGTGAGTGATTCCTTTGTGTTGGATGATATGGATTTGCTGGAAATTGATGGTTCAAAAATCCTCTGCTTTATTGGTCCTATGTGTCCATTTGGATCTCCATGCCAATTGGCAATGATCCATGAAACTCTTGTATCATATCATCCATATAATACACAATGTGTTGAGTCTTAGAATATCTCATGTGTCAATCCAATGTGCCTATTAAGATTTGCATGCCATGTGGCTACTAATGTATTGAGTCAAATCAGACTCCTCTTCATTATAATAAAATTTATTTTGGCAAAATTCTCTGAGTATTCTTGTGCTATTCTTTTCATTATATTTCATGTAAATGGTATGATTAAAGTGATACCTTGAAATTAAATCTATACTTTGTGTTGATGTATATATCCACATGCATTTCGATATCGATGTTTATGTTTGTTTACAAAAGTGTATACATCTCTTAATGCCATGTTGATTTGTATGGCATATTGGCGATTACTGGACAGACTTAAAATGCTTATTATTTAGGGGTTAATACATACTTATTTACATCTAATGGGTAGGTTATAATGCCTGAGAGAAGAACAAGCATTCTCTCAATAGAAGTATGTAATAGAAAAGATGAAGAAGGGAATTGGATCACTGATACGTATCATTGCTCGTCTTGGGTACATATGCGTCCAAGTATGAAGGGAGCTTTCAAGGTGAAATCATATGCAATTGTAGATGTATCAAAGCACTGGAAGGGTAAAATTTTAGCTCTCAAACAAAGGAATGTTGATTCTCACCTTGTAAACAGAGGCGTTTGTACTACATGTATTCATGCAAAAACAAGTACATATTGCACCCACTATGCCCTTTCAACGAAACATTGCAAACAGTAAGTATTTTGCAACTCATTGAGAATGAGAAATTTCATGATACCTATGTAATAACTTGTCTTGTATTTATAGAAGTATACCCTTTGGATTGCTGTGAGTGGTAAAATGTTGAGAGTTTCATTGGTTTTTTAAAGTGTTACCACCTCGAAATTGGTAGATTGCTCTTTGAGGGGCGTACAGCTAAGCAGCTCATAGAGGACCTTGTTTTTTTCTATGACTCCAAGTACATATTACCCAAGGGGAGTTGAGAATATGGAACCCTTGAGTCTATGCACATATCAAATCTCAATAGCATAGAATGGCCATTGTGTAGTAGCGACATTTTGCATATGTGTAGCACAAAAATTTCAACAAACATATTGAATTCTATGAAGCTAAGCACTGGCTCAAAGAATGTACATCTAAGATGGTTCATACTGATTGCAATTTTTGCACACATGTTCAAGGAATGTAAGGGTTTGAGATGTACCAAAAGCACGTACGTCATAAAAAATACATAAGAGGATTATGTAACAAGGATTCTAGGCAAAACTTGGACATAAAAAAAATAACTCACAATCCTGACACAGTGGAGTGTCGAGTCACAACAAGGGACATGGCTTTCAGGTAAAATTTTTCTCTCTTAGTTGACTATTATCTTACTTCGGGATGAATCGGCTAACTTTCCTTTCCAATTACAGGTACTTTATTGCACGACAGACTTTATACCTAGTGTTCAAGTATCGTAGATGGAGGATGCTCAAGGGTAAATGGTTGTACCTTGATCAAGACATGCGTGAAAGTGTAGCTGTAGATGTTACTGTCATTTGTGAGGGCCACGAGCCCCAAGTGTTGCAAATGGAGAATGTTTGGCCCTTGAGTATAATGCGCCAGGAAATTACAATGTTAATGCAGAATCCACCTGTTAGCTTCGATTTTAAACTAGATGGTAGGAAAATTCGAAGCCGAGCTGAGGATACTATTGCCAGCGGAAAGTGTGTGGCTCCACATATTTTAGAAATTGTAGAGTCTCCCAAAAAATCCTAATACCACAAGTTGTAATATCCAACACTTATAAATTTTTGGATTTTTTTGGCCAATAGAATATTGTCGCTTACAAACTTGCAATATTTAAAAATTATGGTATTTATGCAAAATCATACACTTATTATACACTTTCCACATCAACATATTTACATATGCATGTAAACTTTACAAAGACATAAGTAAAGCCATAACTAAATATAGTATGCGAACAACCCTTAATGGTTTAAAACTTAAGGTTTTTAAGGTAGAACTAGTTTAGTTCTTGTTTCATTGTTTCATTTCACACTTTCTCTCTTCATCTCTTTATATTCACCACATCCCTTCTACCTGCTACAATGGATGCTCGCGCACACTGAGTGGATCCACGAGACTATCTTTGCCAACTAGGGTGACGAGATATTCCAGGTTTTCTCTAAGAACTTCAACATTGAAAGCGTGCTCTCATCGTTGGATCCCCCCCTTCTGGTTTTGGAAGACTTTGTGAGCACCATTGCTACATGCACATACTCCATCGAGGGATCCGACATGACTTGGGTGCCTTTAGAGCAGCTCATGGTATTTTAGGTAGGGAAGAATCACCAAAAAGTGGTGAATAGGTGTCTGGCCCATGTGGATCCTTCGCACAAAGTATGCAATGTTCCCATGGGAAGTGCACCAGGTACATCACCTTTGGATCTCGTGGAGTGTGATTGCACATTGGCAATTTACCTCCTTGCATTGGATACACCCCTAGAGGAGAAGAGCGATAAAGATACAACTCCACAGGTTGTTTCTATCACATACATGGGAGAAGAACCGATTGAAGAGCTAATAAATGTTGAAGAGGAACATCGAGTGGTGGTAGAGCAAGGGTTGGCTCTCATGGTGCCATCTTCTTTAGAACAGCCACAAGTCGACAAACCCAACCTTGCCTCCTTGACACCCATTGAAATAGATGGTGTACAATACTTGCTTCTATTAGATGTACTGCAATACTTGGAAATGAAGGAAGAAGAGTTGTTTTCTATCCTAGTTAAGGATTCAAAGGAAGACCTGATCGATTATGATTACATGGATGTGCATCCAACAATGGCAGACATTGGAAGATATGATGGCACAAGCTTAGATACAGTGAGTGCCATCATAGCAGCACAGGAGCATATTACCTCGGTTGAAGAAGATTACCTTGTGCTAGATGCTGAATTTGAAGCACTACAGCATGATTTATTCAGAACATGTCCCCATCTTCCTATCAAGGAGTTTGTAGATCCCTCTGCCCAAAGAGGTGCCTCCCTGACACACGAGGAAATGAAGATACAAGATGATCTGGAGAAGGTGAGATTTCTAACTACCATATATTTTTATGCAATCAAACTTGACAATAGGGTGCGTCAGGTCCCCAGGAATCCACCAGTGAAATCTTGGCAAAAAATGATGCCTATAGCTAGCATGTTTGAAGTCTGGCGTTTGGGGCCACTTTTTGAGCTGCAGGCATCATTTTTGGCCAAGATTTCACTGGTGGACTCTTGGGGACCCGACGCACCCTACCGTCAAGTTCATCGCTTTCTGATAAATCTAGGTTAGTCGCTAAATATATTTTTTGATTTGAATTTGTCATTCAGAACATACTATATATAGATGAGTTTGCATCAAGGCAAGGAGGATCTCAACATGCAGATCGACGGAAGGATTCAGCTCTGAAGGAGTATATTGGTAACCTTGTTGTAGATTTTGTGGTCTTCTATAAGAAGTTCTCACCAGGAGGGCAAGAAATAATCATGAAAATTCGAGCTTTGACCAACTTTGGACCTTTTCAAGCGATACATGTAACATCTAGCTTGGAGAAGGTGGTGCTAATCAAGCAGTCAAAGCTTCTTTACTTGTTTGACCAAACGCATGGTGGAGCACTGTGTGTGCTTGCTACATTAGGCGACCTCGCTAAAGTGTCAGATCCGCTTTTGAAAGAGTTGAAGGGGAAGCGCATCATTTTTGAAGCAAAGAAGGAACTTATATTTTCATCGAAAGATAGCCCCTCCTCTCCACTAATGAAAAAGCCAAGGAGCAATTGAGAGTTCTTGTTGGCTATCAACTTTTTGTATCTACCATCACTAACAGCCATCACATGTATTTTTCTTGATGAATATAAGATACTTTACTTTGTCCCTACAAATAAATATTTATTAAGTAAATGTGTGGTTCGTATAAGTTTGATGATAATGTGTGGTACGTGAATGGCGCATTCGCATACGTTAACATAATTCAACGCGTAGTACTGCACTTGCGATTGTGTAAGTGTGACGATAATCTGTGGTACATGAATGACGCATCTGCATACATTAACATAATACAACGTGTAGTAATGCACTTGCAATTGTGCATAAGCAATAACGTAACTTGTATCCGTATGTATTACTACTTTTCATGTGTTTGTACGTTAAACAAAAATTAAGAGTCATGCGTTTCAAGAAACAAAACAAAACAACTTTACTCAATTATTTGAATTCAATACACATCGCATGAGATATTATGCATATATAAATAAGTATTCCAATGTGGCAGAGTATACAAAAATTTTTGGCCTTCCAAGATGTTATGGCGCTATAACACTCATTACAAACCTTGCATCATTAATCTAGTAAACTATAGCGGAGTCCCCTTGCCGTGTTGAAGCCGAATGATAAAGTTCATATCTTTATTTGTGATTGCGACACGCTTTGCATGGATGGCCGTAAGCTATGTATCATGGAACAAGTCGATGAGAAACCCCTCTATAGCAGTTTGTAGGGCCTCCATAGCTGTAGCAGTCCACCTTCCTGTGGCGGGCCATCTCACACTCGTGCCCAAAATCTTTCCATCCCTTTCAGCTCCAAGTCTTGTATGACTTCTTGAACAACCTTATGAAAAGAACTTTTCGAAATGAGAAGCTCGTATCCGCGTTGGATTCTCCTTATCTCTCGAAGGGCGACAATGGCCGGTTTCCATCTCCTCTCCTTTTGTGGTGGTCCTTGTGCTCTATGGGAAGCACCTATTGCTGCACTAGAGGAGGCTCCACCTTGTGCTCCAAGTGGCGGGCCTTGGCGTGATGTCTTCGTGGGGCCAAAACGGTGACATGCTTGCGTGGTGTATGCCATGCAAGCTCGAGGAGGGCAAGATAGAGAAGAGTCAAAGGTTGGGGATGTAAAAATGGAGGAAGCAAAGAAAGAAAGATGTGAAAATGAGAAGAAGAATGAACTTTTAACCCATTTAAACCCCAAAATCGGGTTAATGCAGCTTCATACGCACTGTCCATCGTGTGATCGTAAATCCATAACCTTTTATTAGAATGTGACCAAACTTCACATGCGCACTCGTTAGGTGGCCAAGTGCCCAAATTTTTTTTTTGAAAAAAAAGTATACTTGGCCACCTAACGAGTGTGCGTGTGAAGTTTGATCACACTTGGCCACCTAACGAGTGCGCATGTGAAGTTTGGTCGCATTTCGATATAGTTTAGTATTTTAAAAATTATCCCACACCAAAATTATGGATGGATTGATAATTGAGAAATCAACATCGCGACTACTGGCCCTTAGAAACTTCGCACCACATAGACATAGAGGCATCAGGAGTAAAGTCTGCAACAAGAAATGGCAAATTGTTCATATTGAAATTGACAGTGCTAACAAAAACTGTAAGTAAGAATTGAAAATACAGTGAAGATGCATAATCAAAGTTGAGAATGAAGGACAAGTGTAAAATTTTAATTCATATTTTAAGGGTGCATACAATAGTTTTGCACTGGGACATAGTCATATGTCCAATGCACGAGGATAACACTATGCCAAAAAAGATAACATTACAAACTGTGTTCATTCCATTGGAACGAATGCATCCTTCACTGCTTGAAGATTTCTTACAAGTTGAAAGTCCTTGCGAGTTACAGTGATGTGCTTCGCATGTATTGCACAACATTGAGCATCAGTCATCAAGTCAACTATAAAGGCCTCTGCAGCACATTGTAGAGCGTGAAGACATTCTTTTGCGAAGTGATCAAGTCTATCCTGACATTGTGCCAAAAACCACCTCCTGCTTTCTGTGTGGTAGAGGTCTTGCACAATCTTGCGAACAAGTCTCGAGAAGCTTGCCTGAGGGCGGCTTGAGGAAGGTGGATTAGGTTGAGAAGGGGGTGCATCTAAGCTAGTAGATGCTCCAAGGGACTGAACACAATATGGGGCTCTGAACGGAAGCTTATTTGCCCTAAACTGTGAGACTCATTCACATAGATGCACACTCTCTCTTTCTCTCTTAAACTATGAATTTCATTCACACTGAACACTTTGTTCATCTTACTATCCTAGCTCTCTTTGAACCCATTTGCTGCCTTGTTGAAGCCTTGTTTCTAGCCACTTGGCATGGTTTTCTTTGGCACTTGAGACTTCATAACGCATTCTTTTAGTGACACGACGTGATTCCATCATGTTTGCAGCCGATTCATCAACACTTTCATTTGCTCTCTTTTGGGAGAGTTTAGCTTCATCCGCTACTATAATCCTATACCACCAAGATAGCAATTGGATCATTGGATTGCTACAATTCACCCCTCCACCATGATAAGTTTTTCTTTGGTATGCACCACACACTATCCAATGTGAATTTTCCATCCCTTATGTGGACCAAATTCCGATGCTTCCCTTTTCTGCAAGGTATGGTCCATGTGCCTCAAGGATATGCTACAAAGACAGATATCACACATGAGTAAAACTATGCTCAATACTTTATACAATTCATACAATTTTAAAATATTAACTTAGTATGCACCATGTAATGTGTGATAGAGCTTTTGCCCCATGCTTCCACCATGTTTTCATAGAAGCTATGCACATCATTGATAAATTCTTGCTTATCTTCATTGTTAAACACATCTTGCGAAGTAAGGGAGCCAATTTGTTAAGACTTATCCAAACCTTAGCTTTGGCCAATCTTGTTTTTCCTCCATTACTTTGATTAGGAACTGTAAAATGTAACTTTTTCCACCCATCGTAGTCCTGCGGCCTACGAACCATGACATTCCCTTCCTCATTGATGGGTGCTGAGAGAAACTTCCTAGCCTTTGCTCCTCCAAAGCAAGGCTTTTTTGGCAAGTTAATAGATTTTCCTGATCTCTTCTCATCTTTTTCAATCATTACTTGATGCTTGTGTAGCCCAATTTCTGATAGCACTCGCTCCACATTCCTACAAGTTGCAATGGCTTCTTTTTCTTGTTGCATCCTATAAGCAAAGAAAATGTATTCATATACAAGTTTCTCCATGATTCTGACAAAAGCATGCAATGAACAAATGTGAATACGATCCAAGGGAATGTTGAAGATGGGCTTCCAAGTGGGATCTTCTCTATTGTGCGTTGGTGCAGCACTTGTCACCCTTCAACAGTTCTTCTTTCCATCCTTTCCTTCCACCCTCTCTGTCAAGCAATATAGGCATGGATTCATTGTATTTGTACCATTGGAGATTCCATACATGCATTTTAAATTTTTCAAGTCTTCTGCAAGATGCCATTTAACTAAGTATTGACCATACCCTTCAACTGAGAGCACCTCACCATGTTCTTGATGATCCATGATGCTTGGAATGCTTATGTGCATAAAGAACAACTGTAGCACCTCAAATGTTTCCTTAGGAACTTCAAATGCAGCGAGCCACCACACATGGCGCTCAGATTGAACACTAAAGTTCCCTGGGTTGTTCTTGTCGAATTGTAAAGCTCTATTCATTAGAGTTACACTAACTCTGTCAAGCTTTACTCCTTTGACGACCTCACTTTCATCTAATTTTATAACAAACTGCAATTTACAATTACATTCCTCAATAGACATATTGTAGTACATTACCATTACCGACTGTTCAATTCTAAATAGTAATTGTTGAGTTTGGTGAACTTCACCTCATATGCATTTTTGGTCCCAACCTTTAGTGTTTCCACACATCAAACATGCATGGGATCTCCTATCAGCTCCAAAACATTTGTATTAAGTTGCCGTCGGGCCTCTATTAACTTTGAAGGTTGAGGAAGAGGCATGATTCTATTTCTCTTCAGCACACGACCAAACCCAGCCTTCACACCTTTGAATATCTTTGAGTAAGTCTTTGTGCTAATACCAGCCCTGTCACAAATAGATTGTGCATCCACTGCTGAGAAATCATTTGACACATCTTTTAATGTGCACTCAATCGCCTTTTCCTTCACAGCCTTAAACTTAGGATTTCTCAAAGTGTTTTCCAATGTACTTGCCTTCAGCAATCTACTAATACATGATCCAACCTCACCCTCACCTAGGTTCTCTTTCTGAGATACCTTACATGCTTTGATACGTCACTTCCACTGGCCGCTATTCACAATTAACTCATTGATTGGCTTCTTCTTTCATTTGCGCTCCTGTGTTAGCTTGCTGTTGATCTTTCTCAAGTCGTCCAATTGTGCCTTTGCCTCCTCATATGAGATACCAATGTCATGGATAGTGTCCTGTATTGAAATAATTTGATTGTTTTATTGAATTATAGTGTCATTCAGCTATACCACTTGTCCTATGAGCTGTTGTATATGAAGTTGATACACACCGATCACATCATGGTAATTTTTTATGGTTGCTTAGCAAGTTGTAAATACTTTGAACACCTGATCATTGAGCCGCCTAGTATAACTGAGTAACCCATTTTCACCCTCGCACACATACTTTAACAAATTTGTGATTCCTGAGAAAATTGGAGGTCTATTGTTTAAGGGGTCAATTGGGTAGATTCCCCCATCAACCCACAAATCCACATATTTCAATCCCATTTGCATGTAACTCTGCAGAACCTGGGGGTTGACATTGATACGCTGGGTTCTTTTGAATAAAGGAGCATATTCAATCTCTACCTCAATATGCAGCTCCTTCTTTCATGTATTCATTTTACTATTAATAGAAACGGGAAGCCTACTTGGTTGTCACAAGAGGTAGAGTGGAGATACACAGAGAGGCACACAAAGGTGCCAAGGGAAAGGAGGGTGTAAGTAATTCACTCTATTAATGAAGGTTGCATAAACATAGAGAAGAGGTCACAATAGAACCATGAGAGAGTATAGATATGGGGGGAAATAGCTTAGAGGGTAGGGATGTCCAAGAATTTTTGTATTTTAGATATTTCTATTTTGCATCCAAAAACATCTCTAAAAAACACGAAATTTGACTAGTTGGTTTTTTTTTGACAAAAAGCTAGAATATAAAAAATCCCCAAAATATCTTAAAAGAAACTTTCGAATTTTCATTTTCCTTGTTCTCAATTAAAAAATCAATTACCTCATATCTACTAATCATTTTGCTTTGAAAATGAAGCACCACACTCCCGTAACTAACTCCTTTTTGCATATAAAATTTGGTTGAAAAAGACTTCTTGAATGAGGAGAGAGAAGGAATTTGAGTATATCTTTGTAGATAATATAAAAAAGGCAAAACGAGATTGCAAAAGTGGAGAGAGGAGGATTATTTTACTATTCTTCTCTCATCTTTTCCTTGTTTTAAGGAGGAGAGAGGGGGCTAAAAGGCCCATTTGTGAGTTCATTTTTTTCCTAATGCACAACCACAAAGACACCTTGATGTTACAACAAATGCGTTGACAACAAATGCGTTGAACTTGCATAGAATGAAATAACTGAATATAGTGTTGAGGTTACTTATTGTCTAACCGGACCATGGAATCCACTGGATCTCCTTGAACTTGCCAAAAATATTGTATTCTTCTCGATCAAATACAACAACAATCTCCAATACTCACTAAATTAATAGGGAAAAACAATTATTAGCAGCATAATCACTTAAGGCCTCTTAAAGATATTCTTTAATAGTCACAACATACATTTGATTATAGGTCATACAGATGATTTTAGCATCATCCAACCCAACAGGCCTGAACCAATCAAGGTCCCAGATGAATGCTTGTGCATCGTCGCACAATGCAATGGAGAACAAAGGGTCAAGAACAAAAACTTGTCCTTGATGTTCCTCTGCGAGACGCTGAATTGAACCTATACGTAATAACAACTGGGCAAGTAAGACTCAAGCATTTGATCAAATACTTATTAAACAGAAGACAATTGAATAGAATACTTACAACATTGTCGCATGCACTACTATGTCCATGGTCATCTAGCTTTCAAAATTTCGCATGTATTGCACGTCATGCATGCAGGTCCATTGATAAAACCTTTATGGCCCCCAGAATGGCAAAGCCACAATTTATAGAAGAAGAAGAAGTGGAGGTTAGCATATTCTCATAATCCTGGAGGCCACCGACCTCCACCTCCGCCCTGAGCATGATAATGTTGCACTCATCATTAATATCTTGACGCTCTTCAAAGGGGCCAAGTTGTGGGCTCCAGCTCAGCCCCATGGGCTGGGCATAGGGCTCTAGCTACTAGGGCTCCAATTGTTGCTGGGGCTGGGGCTGGGGCTGGGACTCCAACTGCTAGGATGGGGGGCTCTGGCTCTCAGCCATGGGTTGGGGCTCTTGGGGTTGGGACTCCTAGGGCTTGGACTGCTCTTGCAAAACTTCCTCAACAAAAATCTGCGATTCATGCCCTCTTTGCGACCTTGTATTGAGAGGGTGGGATGCTTCATATGGTTTTGCATTATGGCACCTTGGATGGATAGGAGGGATCGCAAGGATGTCATGCATATGAGGGTCACAGATGGGAGGAGGCTGAAGCAGATGATCATATCTGTAGTGGAGCCTCTTGTTAGGGTCAAAGTCTCTTGCCATTATAGTAACCATGTGTATATGTGCAACAAGCGTGTAGGAATCCTCCCTGAATTCAATCAATAAATCTTCATAGATCTCTTGGAGGGAAAGGAGGGCAGAGGCGATCCATTGCATCCCTATTCTATGACACTCATAGATCTCTCTAACAACCCTCTAGAAAGGGAACCTTAGGGATTGTAGGCTCCATGTGGTGCGAAATGTGCCTAAACTCGTCAAGAACTCCCTTGTGTGCATTGTATCTTCGTCTCCTAGACCGAAGTTGTAACGTAGCATCACCTTGGTTTGACGTGAGGCTTTGTTGTGGTTAGCCTTTTCGTCGTGGCATCTGTAAGCATATGACAGTAAGCCCTTGGGCCTTGCATCAGACCAAGAAGGTCCTCGGGCCTTGCATTAGACCCTGATGGCCCAGGAAGGGGAGGCCATCATAGGGCGAGGGGGCGCGGTCGACGGATTGAGGGGCCTCTCTCGCACCGTGATGGCCCAAGAAGGGAGGTCATCATGGGGCAAGGGGGCGCGGTTGATGGATTGAGGGGCCTCTCTCACACTGTGATGGCCCAGGAGGGGAGGTCATCACAGGGCGAGGGGGGCGCGATCGACAGATTGAGGGGCCTCTCTCGCACCGTGATGATCCAAGAAGGGAGGTCATCACAGGGAAAGGGGGGCGTGGTCAATGAATTAAGAGGCCTCTCTTGCACCGTGATGGCTTAACAGAGCAACTCAAAGATGCAGGGACGAAGTGGTAGGGGACTAGGTGAGCAACACAAACATAAAGAGGTAGGGAAACGAGGTGAGAAACATGAACAGAAGAGGCAAGGAATAGGTGGCAATACAAAGAAGTAACTTATCTTGTGTCTACTGTATTAAAAAAATAAAAATAAAAAAATCTAAAACCACTCATCAAACGAAGCCCAAAACTAGTCTTTCTAAATTCCCTATACCTGCAAAAAAAAAAAAGAAATGAGCTGCCGCCTTCAATAAAAAAAAAGTCTTTTGCCAGTAATCTTGGGATAAACTCTACCAGGGCTAGGTTGAACCTCTGTGACATTAGGGTTCCTTGATTCTCTTTAAAAGGGGAAAGGGAAAGTCTGTTCAGCATGACCACATCCTCAGCTTCAAGCCGATTAGCAAATTTGGTGTCCATTTATTGTGTTTTGTCTACAAACTCTCCTATTATGTGCTTAGTTTTAAGCCTATTATATACATTCCATATTGGGTTTGATTCCTATTATGTGCTTGGTTCTGAGCCTACATGCATAGTTAGTATGTGTTGCTAACTAGGAGTCTCACCATGGACCTTCCTCATGGAACTTTGTAATTTCTTTTTTTCCTTTTAATCAAATTTTGTTTCTCTAATAATAATAATAATAATAATAATAATAAGGAATGAGCTTTCGCTAGGGCCATGGCCCATAACAAACTTGATGCGGGTCACTTCAAGTGGCATTAAATGTGAACAATACTGACACACTTCCTAGCAAATCATGAGTCGTGTTCCTTTGTCCTCTCGACGCTGTCATCTGCGGTTGGCTCTGACAAACCTTGCATCTTCTTCCTATAATTGGCTTTGATGAACCTCGTGTCTTCTCCCTGCTTTCTTTCCTCTTGCACCTCTTGTCTTCTGCGTGCTTTCCTTTCCATCTTGTACAAGGTATGCTTAATCTTCCCTTATTGGTCACAACGGTGTAAGATGATGGCCTCTCTCGCCGCCTCTCATCTTCTCCTGCCAGAAACCAAAAGCAATCCCTCTTGCACCTCTCATCTTCTTCCTGGTTTCATCTGTCCGTCTTTAGGTCATTTGGGGGATCTTTGCCTCCTTTAGGTCAAAACATTTACACCGCGCGCCGGACTAGGAGAACTCTCCTGTGCAATAAGGGGACCAATTGGTAGTCCTTGGGCCTTGGAACTTGTGCTAGTTAGTCCTTGGGTCTCACTTGTTCCATTCTGGCCCATTGGCTATCAACATGCCCATCACGATTAGCATGGGTCAAAATGGTGGAATAGAGGCCCCCCTAGGAAGGTCCTTGGGCCTCACTTGTGCCATTTTGGCCCATTGGCCTTCAACATGCCCAGCGCAATTAGCATGGGTTACAACGGTGCCATAGAGGCCCCCCTAGGAAGGTCCTTGGGCCTCACTCACACTGTTCTAGCCCATTGCCCTTCAACACGCCTAGCGTGATCAGCATGGGTCACAACAGTGCGATAAAGGCCTCCCTAGGAAGGTCCTTGGGCCTCACTCGCACCGTTCTGGCCCATTGGCCTCGAAGTTCTATTTTTTCTATTTTCTTGATTTTTTTTCTTTGGTTCTTATTTTCCTAATTTTTTTACTAATCTTTGGTTTCTATTTTCTTGAGCCCCTTTTTTAGGAGTTGTGATCAAGTGATGGCTCGAAGTTCGTTATTCAACGTCGTTCTTCTTGCGGATGATAAGATTGCCCAGGAGCTTCCAGAGGACAAGCTTTTTGAAATTTTTTATAGAGCAGGTGCTCTGCTTAGAGCACACAAGACCTCTTGTATGTTTACAACAAATTTTCCATTAGAGCAAGTGCTAGCATTCAATGCCTTTGAGGACTATGAATGTGAGTTCAAAAGTCTGACCGCGGCAAGTGTTGTTGTGCTAGATGGAGTGACTTATGTCCATCCAGGGCTTTGGTCATTAGATAAAGCAAGTGCAAGAAAGCTTAGAAGGGATTTGGAGAAGATCCCCTCATGTGGCATAGTGTGCCTTGACAGTTGTCCCTTGCATTCGAAGAAATCAATACAAGTATGGCTTTTTGTGTTTCTTTCACCTTCAGCTTTGAGATGATGTGGAAGCACAGGCTCTGCTGTCCACCTCCAAGGGCACTCAGCTAGCAAATGATGAGGATTATGATGAAGAGATACCCATCGACTTAGAGGAAGAGCGAGCCTTGGCAGGTAGTGACCCTGTGGTGCCGAGATTCAATGTGGATTCCCTAGGGAAGGGTAAAGAGATGGAGGACGAGCCTCAAGGCCTTCCTTTATCATGCCTGTCGAGCTTCAAGATGGGCCCGAAAAATGAAGAGTTTATTCTTTTAGTGGACATTATGCAACAACTAAATATGCGTGAGGACTACAGTCTTGCGGCATTAGCTAAATTCAACGATGTTGAGATTGGTTTCGTTGTGGATGAAGAAGATAAATATTTCTCGGCTAACTTAGAAGTCAAGGAGGGGGATTATAGGATAGGAAAACAACTACTCACATAGTTTTTTGAGGAGGATAAGTCACAAGAGAGCCATTTCCCCCCGAGATAGAGACTACTCAAGTTGTAGAGCGTTTAGGAGTGTTGGACATGGGCAGGATCCAAGAGAGAGAAGCTAGACATTGGGGGGACAATCCTGCTATGGTTAAAAGAATGCTAGAAAACAATGAGAATCATCTGGTAGTGCGTGTTCCTTTTGTTCTTAGTGTTAAGTGGTTGTTATTGCTATGGCATTTTTCAATTTTGACGTGTTTGATTTCCAGCTTCTCATTTGCGAAGATGAGTTCATTAAAAGAGTCGAAGGAAGCAGGTCGATAGTCAATGCATCCTCATCTTCCTCCAATTTAAAAGAGACCAAAAAGGATTCCGGGTTGGCCCACTATGTGGGACGTTTCAATCATGGCAATGTTTCCTTACAAGCATCTTTTCTTTTCTTGTTTCTTGACAAATCATAATATTTCACAAGGATTTCTCTCCACACAATGCGGTGCTACCTCTTTTTGCACTGAAGGTAGTTTCGAGGTATTTGGGTGGCCATCCTGTGGCAACCAATGCCGAGAAGGTGATAGGCACTTCGAATGCCATATTATTTATTATATGCGGGTCAAGCTATTGCAGCAAGGATGACACAAGTTTAGGACTTGCATCCATATGGGAAGAGAAGATTCATGAGGGAAAAGAAAACAAGGCTATGTAGGGGTGCACTGCCGCAACCTGATGAAGGCCCCTCCATGGTGATGCTAATGCCGAAGGTGGAAGATGAGAATGATCAAGAGCGCTCCCCAAAGAGGATGAAGCCATCATCAAGTCCACCTTCTCCTGAGTCTAACTCTTGATTGATGCCATAGCTCATGACATTCCCTTGCACTAGATTGATTCCAGGTGTTTCGGCACCTTTCCTTGGATATCATTTTTAATTTTCTTGTAATTGCAGAATTCTTTACAGTCTCCTATTGTGCTCTGTGAATTAGTCTTTTGTATGACCATTCATGTAACTCCAGTAGGCTTACTTGAATGTACCAAACTTTGTTTCTCAGTATCCATTCATGTAAACAAACTGTTTGGTAGAATTTCCAATTTGAGTTTTGAGTATTAATGTTTTGTTTGTGTTTGAGTGGTCTTGGTCATCTAATTTTCTCCATTAAGTATACAAATTGATCTTGAGCAGCATATTTAGTTCTTTTATGATAGGGCCCGGTGCTATGAGGACCCGAAAATTGAGTATCCCTATGGGCCACAGGCCATGGACTATTTACAAAACCTTTTGCGGATATAGACATTGAAATTGACCCTAATAATAGAATGTTTATTGATGAAACACTAGAAAAGCAAGGTACAATCCAATTGGAAGCCTCATTAAGGCTCTTGACTTTGAGGGCGATGAGGATGATGATTTTTTTGAGAGATTGAAGCCATATCTTTTGCGCTTGTATTGGTTTCGAGGATGTGCTACTGAATATGTATGGTCAGATGATATAATGTAGAAACACATTATTCTTTGATTGTTAAAGACATTTGGACAGTGTATTGTGTTGTATCTTCTTTGATATCTTGTGAATTTAAGAAAATGTCCGAATTACATCATCTTTGTATTCCTCAGAGGCAAGCGCTATTTAACATACCAAAACAATACCAACAATAAAAGAAAAATGACACAAAGAACCAATTTTTAACAAAAGGGTTGTGTGTTATAAAAGACCCATCCCTTAAGAAGGGTTGTGTGTTACAAGGTGCAGCTTGTTGTGTCAATTACATCATGTCGATTACACCATCTTTGCACTAAAAAATACACCAAGAAAATAATGCAACTAATTGTAGAGAGGAAATTCATAGGAATTATCCATAAATTATTAAAGGCTTTGTGTGTTACAAAAGATCCATTCTATAAAAAAAGGTGTGTTACAAAAGATCCCTTAACAAAAGGGTTGTGTGTTACAAGGTACATCTTGCAAGAGAAACTCAGGTTACAAGGTTGCGTGTTACAAGAGTAGCTTAGGTTGGTAGTGCTAAGCTTTAGCCTAAACTCTACCTTTAAGGTCCTTGGACATCATCTATGATTCCCTTCTTTTTAGTACACATTTTCTATTGTGTATGAAGTAGAAGTCTTCTGGTAGCATATTGGGTGCCTCATCATTAATGTCTTTGCAAAGCTCGACCAAAGCACATTCCTCTCTTATGCTTATAATGGTCAATAGAGATGAGGCCTCATCTACCACCTCAATGTCTATAACCTGGTTGGCTTGCAAGCTTGCAGCCTCCTAGTCCATTGGCACAAGCACTCAATTGATATACTGCTCCCGACAATACCAAAACGATAGTATAAAGTCTGGGTTGTGATCGAGCCACAATTGTATAGAGGACAATGTGGCATTGTACATGTCCCACCTGTTTCATGAACCATTGGCTCTGTAGTATCTTTGTTAATAGTTCGTTGTCCATTTGTATGCAAACTAGCATTGTCTTGGTAACGTTAACATCAAACTCCCGGAACAGTTTCACAAAAATGTTGACAAGCATAGATAGCATGATCTTCACTAATTTCGTTGAAATGGTAGCCCGTAATGATCGTTGCACATCTTTGTATATCTTGTTTTGTGTGGACTCTACTCTAAAGCAATCAGGCACTAGCCATGCCAATCTGTTCTTGTCTGCATCTAAAGGGAGTGCTTGGAGGTAACCTTTCATGTGAGACCGGTTTTGAAGTTGGTAAAAATGATCATAAAAGAAGAGGCCTTCACTTGTAAGGCTCCCCTCAGTCTTTCCCTCATACTGTAATTGTCCAACATGTCCATGAAGCACATGGATGATCCTACAATGCACTCAATGGGCTGCCACTCCTCATAGGATGAAGGATAAATGTCTGAAGCAGTGACACATGATATTCTCACACAGAATATAATAAATGTTTGAAGAAATGACAATAATGATACATACAAACCAAGAGGGTAAGCCAAACTTACAGTTTGGCCTATGAGGTGGAAGCTTTGTCTCATATCCAGGTGCCATTACAATCTGATGGTGCATGTAGACGTGCTACACGAGCACCTCCTTTTCACAGTTGTTTTGCCCTGTGAAATTTTAAAGTCCACCACACGTCCCTTCCATGCCCATTTATAGACACTTCCCTTATGCTTGCGCTTTCCTCATCGTGGTTGCATGAGCACCCAAGTTCCCTTAGAGATGAGAAATTTTGTCCATGCCTGGGGGGGTCCACTAGGGTTTACCGTATGGTATCACATGAGTGTAAGGGAGGGGGATTATTTAAGGAAAGGAAGGTACATTTTATAAGGTAAGGTCCCATAAATAGGGGGTAGATAAGGGGTATTTTCATATATTTCTTGCACGTAGATGACGTCTCCTTATTACTACTAGTGAATCCCCCGTGTGTCAAAGTATTCCCATCAAGGGTAATGGGAACCAAGATAGAGAAGACATAAGTTGAAGGTCTACAAGGCAAGGAAGTAGCATTGTTTGCGGCGACTATTGCAGAACATCAAGAACTTAGATGATGAGGGTGGGAAGCCATTAGAGATTGACAACAAAGAAGAGTGCAAAGAGCTCTAGAAGGAGAAGTTCTTGGTAGCTAGGAGAAGGCGGGGAGTTTTTGAAAAACCTCCCTCCCAAAACCTCCCCAAACCTCCCTCCAAATTCTTTCCAAATCTTCTTCTTGTCTATAGATAGTGACATTTAGAGGGTATTCTCCTTTTAAAAAAAAGGTTTTCAAGTATTTTTTGAGAAAATCCAACGTAATATTGGCCTCCATCCTATTGGATGCACTACTCCTTCTCTCTCCTCTTATTTGCCCTCCTTTTGACAACTAAAATTCTCAATATGTGTTCTACTATCTAACCAACAAGAAGCAAATTTTTTTTAGTATTTGGTACATGCAGCACATCAACCAAGCACTTAGTTTTATCATCCTACATAATCAAAGAAACATTTTCAACATGAGTAATGGGGTGGGCTGTATCATCCCTTATCACCACATAGCTTGGAGTCTTTGGACTACACATCTCTCTCTAAACCACTCTCTATGAGAAGTTATGTGGTGAGAGGCACCTCGGTCTACATACCATACATCATTCTTTGATGAACCATCAGCAACAATCATAGTATTCATAAAGTGCTACATAACAAACAATTGTTCACTTCTGTCATCATTATTTCTGCTACTACTGGATATATAATTGCCTTGTTGCTTTTTCCATTTCTAAGTTTAGCTTTCTTTTTTAAGAAATTTTTAGAAATGTGACCCTTTCGACCATAATGTCAGCACTCTCTACTCACTAGAATTCTATTGTTTATTAGAATCTACAACTTGCCCTCTTTGACTCCCCCTTCCACAAGACTATCCTCCTCTATTTTGTTGTGCATTATAACCTTGACCTTGATCACCATCTTGGCCTTTGCCACGACCTCTATCTCTGCTAGTAGAGTAAAATACCTATTTAGACTTGTTCTTACTTTGAGAAGAAAAGGGATTCAGAACAAGGTTCTTCTTCTCAATTATCAACATCGAAATCAAGTCTCCAAAATCAAAGATACGATCACTCATATTTATAGATGACTTGAAGCTCTTGTATTCATCTCCAAGTCCATCTAAGCATGCACACACACATCATCATCATCATCATCATCATCAACCACACTGATAGATCCAAGAGCTTCCATAATACTCTTGATCTTCAAGGCATAATCATTAATGGATAGGTTCTCTCTTATCACTTGGTACTTGAGCTGTAGCTTTCTGGCCTTTTGTGTTTACTTTGAATAGCCTTGCCAAATTCTTCCATATAATAGCAGGGGTTTTAGATTCATGCAAAAAGTCCATCATGCTATTTGTGACATTGATAGACAACCAATACATGAGTTTACTCTATGTTTGCTCCTAATATTTCTTAGCCTTTAGACATTCTGTAGTAGCATTTTGTGTAGGAACTTCAGATGCTACCGGCATGTCTCCTTCAATGTAATTTCAAACGCCTTTTCCCTTCAAGAGATTTTTCATCCTAAACTTCCACATAGGATAATTATTCTTATCAAGCTTCTTGCTAACAATTTGGTTGAAGTTGTCAGACATTTTGATAAAACAAACAACTTACAAAAACTACAATCTGCAAAGCAAGATGATACCACAACTTAACATGCAGTCGTTTTCTTTGATTGCGCAATGATAACCACAATTTGTAATTTTTATATAGAATACTTCTCTGTTTGCAATCCAACAAATACTTGAAACCTTATAGATTCAAAATCTGTAACTTGTACACCTGTAAATGATCGACACATCCAAAATTGCAATATACCCAAAAATTGCTATTGAGACCACTTGCAAGTCCAGAACAGAAGCCGAAATGACCTTAGATGCCAAAAATCATAGTGGGATAGTCCTAAAGAGCTTGTCTACAAATGCCATTCTTCTTGCTCACCAAGTTTCACTATAATCAAAGACTGCAACCCTACCAACCTCAAGAGCCTCTAACACCTATAACCCTAGGCAAGTCAAGCAAGGTGGAAGAGATTCTTACCCATTTCTTGATCGCTTGCTTTCATGCTCCAATTCTTTCACCTCAACCTTCAATCAAGCTCTGCATAGTTGTGGGATGTCTCTAATACCATGACAACAATCAATAGGCAAGAGAGGTAAAGATGCCAAGAGGACATACACAAAAGGAATGGAGACTTGAGAACATAAAGAGAAGGGGCTGTAATCTTTTTCTTCTTCCACACAAAAGAACTAAGTTTATAACATGATAAAAGACTAATATGAAAGTATTATAGCATATGTACATGTGGTCACTAAGTGTAAACCTGCTAAAGAAAGAAGAGATGGCACAATGAATGTGCCATAACCAAGGATGGACTACGTGGGTGTTGTTTAGTTGTAGAATCACTAGCATATCCTCTTGTTGGTCACCTAACATGCCAGTGAATAATATCCTGCCATGTCACTAAGGTGCATAGTGGATACCAGATCATATAGAGCTTGACATCTCAATACTTGAGGGGTAAAAATGGAGCTTTAGCCCTTGAGGAGTGGAGAATGGAGCTTACTTGAGGTGATATCATAGAATTTAGGCAAATAGACTCTACTTAGATTGATACCTTATTATTTGAACAAGATAATATTTCAATTGCTCCATAATATTTGCAAGCAAAGAGGCTACTTATGTACATGTGTAGAGGAGGAGGAGGAGGAGGAGATGGTAAAAGAGAGATAGGAAAAGAAGAGATAGTGCTAGGCTTCATGTGCAACATGTGGGACTTGAGATGGAATCTTATTGTTTCAATTGCCTTAACCATGTAGGTTGGCTATCTCTCACCTTATCATCTCATGATCCACTCAAACTGATTGTGTACTCATCCTTCCTATCCTAGAAACTGATAAATACAAAATCAAGATTGAGATATAGTAAGCACATAACTTACCTTTCTCATTATAGTTTAAATTCTAAGGCTTGTTAAACACTTCATGATCCACACAATGCTCCAAGAGTATCTCAACATGCTTTCCACCACCTTCACCATAAAAATTACAAATACATGATACGTATTGGGGGGACTACACAAGAGTCACACTATTTAAGAATAATTTATTCTATCCTATGTTTTGTATCCCCACTAATAAAGGGAGAGTCTCCCTACACCCACTACACCATAGGAACCCACCTATTGTACCCACCTTATCTACCCAAAAATCACTTGCAGAAAGCTACCTAACAAAACCATTGTCTTTAATAATTACCCTAAATCATCTACATGTAAGAGTACATAAAGGCACCTATCTTCGTGAATAAACTAGTTCTTTTCATTTGCACGCTCATTTTTTTGAACGTAAAGATGAAGATAACATTGTCATTGGTGTCTTACTTCAATCCATGCCTAAGGTATGACCATGTGGTCATTACTCTTATCAACATGCCCTCTCGTAGGCTAGTTGAAGTTGAAGCCTCTCTTCTAGAAGAAGAGAAATACTGAAGTTAAAGCAAGAAATCAATGCAACACCAAAGGGTGAGGCCCTCTACATCAAACATGAATTCAAAGGGAAGAATAAGGTCAACCACTAAGCCCTCCTCTCCTCCTAAGCCAGTGTTAGGATTAGGTATCGTGGCATGGAGTCCATGCTGCAATGCCCTCCTTGTTAGCTCTAGTTTTCTTTTTAGTTATTCTAATGTCTCTTCTCCTTTTGGCTGTATGACATTCAATGTGCTCAAGGATGTATGTTGCTACTCCAACCTTCTTGTCTTGAAGCCACAACTTTGCTTTCCACCAGGAGGCATTCACTCTCGGAATGGGCTAGCTTGTAGGCTATATCTTTGATTCCCTTTTGTTAGAGCAATCTCCTCCTCCTCCTCCTGTTGCCTTAATCCTTTTTCCTTCCTCTTCTTGCATTTTCCCCTATGCTCTTCTTCTAGTCTCTCTGATTCCTCCTCCACCCTTTTAAGCTCTTTATTTCCTTTGGAGGTGGATCGAGTTCTTCTTATGGGGATGTTGAGAGTGATCTTTTCCTCTCCCCTTGACTTGACAATTTTTTAGCCTTGCTGCTCACTCATTTTCCTCTTGCTCCTCTTGTTGTTGACATGGTTGGTCATTCTCCTTTTTACTAGTAACTCTCTTCATGTTGTCCTACTATTTCTTGTGGACTTCGTCTTCCTGCTATTCTCGTGCTCTACTGAAAGTGAGATGGTTGGGCTTGCTAGGGTGGGAGAGCGATGCCCCTCTCAGATTGGTGACAGCTCTGGGGTATTCTTTCCTGCTTCTCTTTCCACCTTCCCTAGAGCTTCTTGAATGTTGGGCTTGCTGGGGTGGAGAGTGATGCCCCTCTCAGATTGGTGATAGCTCTGGGGTCTTCTTTGCTGCTTCTCTTTCCACCTCCCCTAGAGCTTCTTGAATGTTGGTAGTTAACACTCCTCCAAAGCCTACATTGGAAGCCTTAGAGGCAGATTGTTTCCTCTCGGACTCCACTATGGTAGCCAGAGACTCCAAAGCCTACATTGGAAGCCTTAGAGGCAGATTGTTTCCTCTCGGACTCCACTATGGTAGCAAGAGACTCCTTTTCTTCCACCCTTGGTGCTCTGGCTATACTAGTTCCTTTGCTGATGCACGTATTGTCTTTTGGATATACGCATTTCAAATTTCCTCGTCTAAGGCATTGGCTGCAAGACTCTCCAGCAAATGGTACACCTATTTTTTTCATGAGAGCATTATATCTCTGCCTTGAGAAAAGGATGTGAACCATTTTAACCTGTAGGATAATGGTGGGTGCTTGATGGCCACTATGTTAATGTTCATTCTTTCGTCAAAAGTTCTTAGGAATTCTATGCATTTGCCATAGTTTTTCTTGCCAACCTTCTCCTTATATCTGTGAAGATTGCACAGGTCGACTATTTGTCTCACCTTGCCTTCCTTGTTCACTAGCTCTGACACTACGGTACTTTAGTTGGTTGTAAACTTGTGTTTTAGTGGCCAATCGATACTTGTTGTTCTCTTCCTCTAAGAATGGAAGTTGGCCTACCATCGTGAGTTCTTGTTATGACCCAACAGCTTAGAATTAGCTCCTTTGAGAGTACTTTATGAAAAAAGGGAAAAAGTTTAAGATCAAACATTATGGAATAGTGTGATTGTTTCAATAAGAAATGCAAACTTTTTATACTTCAAGCAATCCACACATTCCAAGCACGAATTCCATAAAAGATTTTCTTGAAGTACAAGTTTCCTCTATTCATCCCCCTCCCCCTTTTTTTTTTGCTTTTGAAATTTTATTTGAAGTGCGATTGTTTCAATAAGAAATGTGAACTTTTTATACTTCAAGCAATCCACACATTCCAAGCACAAATTCCATAAAAGATTTTCTTGAAGTACAAGTTTCCTTTATTCATCCCCCTCCCCTTTTTTTTTTGCTTTTGAGCCTTTTTCACTTTTGAAATTCGATTTGAAGTTCAAGTCATGTTTTCTTTTCCATCTTACCCCCTCCCCCCTGGGAATGATGAAAATCCTTTCTAGGATTGGAGGATGAAGGGTTAAGGGCATTTAAGCGCATGCTTGCTGGGCTCTACTTTGCCATGAGCCAATCATAGAAGTTTGGGTTATACTCCAAGTGGGCATGATAGTCCATGTCATGAGGTCTAATGCCTATGTATGTAATGTACGTTAGGACATCAGTGAGGAAGTCACCAGAGTTCATCCTGCTAGCAATATGTATTTCTTTCTTGGTTAGGATTTGATCGAAATAGGGGTGGACAATTACATATTCATCTAAAGGTCAATTGCACATGATGGCCAAGACTCTGAACGAGGTAGGATCCACATAGGTAGGATCATACTCAATGGTTTTGATTGCACATCTCTGCTCAGCATTGGTCATGATTTGGCAGCCCTCTTGTTCCCATTGGAGGCACAAAGTATACCATTTTTGCAAAAAGGAAGAGTTAGAGTTGGCTAGCTTTGTCAGCTCTTCTAGCTCTTGGCATGTTGCAGAGACTTTGCTCTTGTGATATAATGTGATCAACCATTGTGTGTAATCTTGTTTTCGAGAGATCTCATTGTCAATCAATTCCTTGGCTTCCTCGGGAATCTTGACAAACATGAACACATAGCCCTCCCAAGTGCATGGTAAAGAGGGCACTTCCATTGCTAATGTCTCATTGAGGAGGCCTAAGTCTAGCTATTCATAGTTCCTAGCTTAGCATTGTGAATGTGGCATCCAAGCATCTGATGCTTGTGACTAAGTCGTCCCCCTTATTCGTGGCCAGGTCCATGGCCAATGTAAGGATAGATTTATGCTTATAGGAGGGTCTAAGGCCTACAGGAGGTTGGGTTTTGGTTGAGCTGGATAGCTATTGATGCATGCCTCATGGGTGGTTCAATAGAGTGTCTGTCAACCACTTGTGTGATAGATTGGTCATGCGGCTCGGTTGATGTACTACTCTCGGCTTGTGGAGTAGTTGGGACACTGGAAGTGTTAGGTTGAGTTGTGGCCTAGGGCCAGATGGTTGTGGTTTTGGTTGATAGACTCCATCAGGTTTTATGGATTTGATGCTTTTTGAGGCAATGGATTTCTCATCCCTAGTTGGCTCACCGCTTTGTGGAGATGGGATGGAGGGCTTGGATTGAGGAGCACACATACGTTCCTAGTCTTGGGGAACCAAATCTAGTTGTTGCCTTTGTACTAGGCTTGAGGAAGCAATAGCTCTTTGGGTATCGATAGTGGCTTGACTTTTCATCTACTTTGGTAGCGCCAGCTTTGCCTCCTAGGCCTAGGACATGATATTCTATGGTCACAAATTTGTGAGGGTTGGCTTCTAGATGGTTGCGGTTATTGTTTGGGCACCCACTTGAGCTCTTGCTCAGTGGTCTTGGATGTGTCTCCTTTAGGTTGCAGTCGACTTATCTTTGCAGGATGGGACAAGTTTTACGACCCTCCTCCTTAGCCCTTGCATTAGGTTCCTCCACCAATGGCATTGTAGACTTTGATGGAGCTGCACTGCCCTTGCTGAAAGCCATTACTATCCGAACATTTCCAATGGCAAGGTGAATGCACTGCAAGTCATAGTCAACATTGCAGTCTTTGATGGAGCTACACTGCCCTTGCTGAAAACTGTTACTATCCGAACATTGCCAATGGCAAGGTGAATGCATTGCAAGTCATAGTTGACATTGCAGTGTGCTTGTTTCTTGAATGTGTGTCCTAGCAATGATTCCTTACCAGCGGCCTTGGTGTTAGGCATTGTGGGAGCTTTCGCTCAACTGCCAAGACCCTCGGACCGCTTATTGTTTCAAGCGTTCCAAGCCAAGCACTAGTGGCTACCTCTCACGTAGTCGACGAGCCATCCATATCTATGGGTGTAGTGAGCTTACCTCCATGCCGATCGAGTTACCTCCTCTCCCGCGCACTTTGATAGCTCCACGATCCAAGTGCAAGCTTCAAGCAATCTCCATCCTCAAGCTCCACGATCCAAGTGCAAGCTTCAAGCAAGCTCCATCCTCAAGCTCCGCGCTCCAAGCTCCATAGCCGCGAGCAAGACAGGAGAAGAGAAGAAGAGAGGAGAAGATGGAGAGCTTCTCCTCCCCGGTCCCTCACCCTCACACACTCACTCCCTCACACTCTTACACTCCCTCTCTCAAGCACAAGCTCAAGCAAGCAAGCAAGAAGAAGAAGAAGAAGAAGAAGAGGAGAGCCACTTTTGGCCACACACAAGAATGAGCTTCTCATTCACTTTTCAACTTTATATACAAAACCCTAAATCCCTTTTTGGGTGGTCATCCCCTTATCCCCTTTTTTTACATGGCCGGCCGTGGCCTAGGCCCTTTTCCCCATTGTCCTTCTATCTTCCTAGCTTCCTTTCCACTGCCCGTCTACATTTACAAATTGCACCCTGCGCTTCTTGAATTAAACCATGATGCGCTTGCACTCTTTTACGAAAGTATGGACTTGCGCTTTTCCTTGTGCGTCTTTCTCCCTTATTTAGGACTTTTCTCCTTGTGCGTCTTTGTCTTCCGTTTCACTTTGCATTGGCCTTTGTCTTCTGATTTAGCTTTTCCGGATTTTCCACCTTCGTTCGTTTGAGGATTAACATTCCCCTCCTAGACGAGTGCCAGTCCCATGGCACTCATCGTCGTAGGTAGCAGGCTTTAGCATGCACCGAAGTCATGGGTGGCAAGGACGTCTGTGGTTGCCATGGAGGAGTGTTGGTAGTGGTGGGAAGGAAGGTCGTTGGGGACACATTGGTGGTTTAGGTGGCTAGTGGTAGGGCTATTCTTTGTGGGGATTGCACTGATGGAGTACAAGTGGCGGTTGGTTGGGGATTCTGCACATGACGATTCTTGGCGGGCTTGTGGGATGATAAAGGATAGGAATTCAGAGTTGAGTGTTGATGAAGAGCGAAAGACACCTTCGTTGGAGTCTTCAATACCTACAATTGAAAACCTCTCATAGGTGGTCTCTCCCTAGGGGTAGTGCTAGTCTTCTCTATCGTGCTCAAGTCATAGTTTAATTAGTTTGGGAGACAGGTCAAACTCTAAGCAAGCTGAGAGTATTGTCCTACACTTGAGGACCCAAACTATGTATATATTTTGGTGCAGATATTATGTGAGTGCTCGTGCATACTTAGATATTACGTAGTTAGAAGACCAGGGGCTAGTTTCTCATAACAATGTGGGGATGAAGCAAAGTTGTCCATGTTGATAAGAAGTACACGTGAAGGTGTATGCGACATCCTTTGCATTGTGACTGCACGATATAACATAATTGAACACTGGGACACTACACTATCGGTAGCTAGTAGCTATTGGACCTGCGTGATGAGGACAATGTACTTTTCATGGCCATTCGTGCGGTGCTTACCACAATTGATTGCAATGGTATTAAGGCAGAGTGCAAGAGGGAATCGTGCGAATGGGTTAGGGTGACAGGTCTAACCATAGGCGAGACAAGCTCCCTAGGTATGTCCTGCCCTTGATGTGCCCTTAACAATTGTGGGTGATGCGAAAGGGCTAGGGGACTAGGGATGGAGCCAACCGACCAAGATCTCTAGACGTACCTAATTTGAGGACCCCTAGGTGCTGTGCTGTGATCGTGGGTTCTTCGTATCTTTTCATTCTTTTCTTTTTTTTTTCCTTTTCCGTTTTTTTTTGTTTCTTTTTCTTGTGCTGCTTTTTTTCCTTTTTTTTTCTTTTTTTTTTCTTTCTTTCTTTCTCTTATCTTTTCTCCTTTTTTTTTGACTTGCCTGAGTACAATCATTGCAATATGTTGAGGCTGTCAACCTTTCAATGGGTTGGAAAATGTCAAACTTTGAAGGCTCAAGAAATGGATATTACAGTGATGATTGTGCCCTAGCCTCGTTGTTAGAGAAGCAGTCGTTGAGATGGGGAGATACACTTGAGATATTGCAACCCTCTTTGGAACGTGCGATATTGGTACAACTAGGGTAACAGCTGTTGTGAGTGCCTGGCGTAGAGTGTGACCCAGAAAGAGGAAGTGGTTAAGCTCATGCTTTGGGCCATGTGACGTGGGCACTCGCAAGGGCGATTTTCACTTTCGACAGCGTGGCTTTGTCGCGGCTCTTCGTGGGGTTGGCGATCTTGTGGTGTCTTGGGTATTGAACACTTCCGCACAAAGACCTGCATCATCCTGCATCCACTTGTCACTTCATGAGAGTACATGCACGGCTCATGCCACAACTATAATAAACCAGTGCAACACAAGGAGACATCACTTATCTGAATTCCATGGTGTTGACTTAGATAATTATCACATGCGCTTGATTATCTTTTTCTTTGGCTAAAGACGTGAAACATAGTAAACGCAGATATGAAAAGCTTGCACAATTGGGGAACGTGTCAGTACTACGTAACCCTTTAGAGACAAAAAGTCATGGCCAGGTAGCATTTGATAAGCCTTTTACATAACATGGGGCTACTCTATTTGTACAAGGCGGGGCGAGTCTGGGTGGTCGGCGGGCGACTGAGGTTGTGCTGGTGAGGGGCTCCTGTGAGGCTGGGCGAGAAAAATGTCAGCTGGGACCCGGATGGTGTAGTCCATGGCTGCAATTGTTTCCAGAATGCTTTTGAACAATGCATCAAATTCCTGCTTGTCCCGAGTTGCCCTCTCCTCTTTCGAGCACTTGGTGTCCGAACGTCTGGTGGGAGCCCGCATGACCGGCGTTGCCATGCCTTGTGTGCTCCCTTGAGCTTCTATTCCCCTAGCCTGGGGATTTTTTGGCCTACGTCCGGGGCGGTGTCACTTGGGGTCTCGTTTCTTTGCATACCGTTTAAGGGTAGGTACGTAGCGTTCCGGCAGAGGAGCTTGTGCTACATGCTCCCTTTGGCGACAGATAGCACTATACCATTTAAGGGTAGGTACGTAGCGTTCCGACAGAGGAGATTGTGCTACATGCTCCCTTTGGTGGCAGATAGAGTCCTTGAAAGCCAGCTGCACCGGGTGCTCTGTGTCGGCTACCATAGTAGGGGGACCTGCAAAATGCGAACCAAGGATTAGGCCTTGAAATAGGATAAAACCATTCGCATGGAAGGGATTATACAGTGGGTTATCAAGTGCACATGACGAGAAGGGGAGAGGTGAGGCATGCAGTGTTTGTTCTAGAGGGATGGCCCCCATGATGATGTTCATTTGGCCTCCAGCCATTAGCAGATCTTGGCTCATGCTAAGTTACGTGGACTAGTTGTCATGGAGTGGGGCAGGGCTCATCCTCGGAAGGATAGACCAGAAAGGGGGAAAGGTGTATAGGAAGGGACAGTACCTTGTCTACACCCTCAGAGATGTTGATCAGGGCTTCCTATGGTGGTAATGAGGGTTGCATGCCCTCCACCTGAAGGCAAGAACAATCACACAACTTCTAAATGTGTGATGAGAGGAGGACCTGAGGAGCTTAGCCTGTTGAACCCAACTCTCCTCCCTGCGCTTGACTATCAATGCTTGTGTGTGTTGATATTGTCTATACAGGGTCACAAAATTCATTGTCTATTTATGTATATATTTACGAATCCTTGTCACATGATGAGGATAAAAGCCAACTGTAGAACTCCGGATTGTACTGGAGTGTGGCACACGCATCTAGTACTCGTGGCAGCTTACTCAATACTGATAGATATTTTGCAACATCGAGTAGCATGGAACCTTGTCTGAGTCTACTGGCAACATGTAACTCCTCAGTGAGAACCTTATCAAACAGAGAGTTCTCTTGGCTAGGTTCAACGAAGTCCATATTCCGAATGGCAGTCAGCACTCGAAAGGAAGTTGGTGCCACATAGGTTGGGTCTCGTTGAGACCGCCATTTGGCCAATCGCTCCTCTGAGATTGTCATGATCTGGGCTCCTAGTTTGGCCATTGCAATGCGCTTTTCACACCAACGTTGTTCAAATTGACTTTGACCCTCTAATAGTCGCTTTAGTTGCTCTATCTCTAAGAGATTTGGTTGGCAGAGCACATCATTGAATGTGACAATTAAGCGTAGTTCGTCGGCTTCCTCGCCAGAGATGAGTCGCATGCATTCATACAAGAGCCTATTATAGTGCTCGTCAAGATGTTCTTGCTCTTCCCAAGATAAGGGAAATGGCAAGTATTCTTCAAGCTGCTCTTTAGGGAATGCGCCCATGTCTGCCAGGACATAGACATGTGCGAACACTTTGAGCTTAGTCTCCAACTCGGTTAAGCATTCTGTGACACTTCTATGTTCAACGAGGGCTTGTTGAGATATCGAGCTCCACTCGTGATACGCCAGGGTGACCATTGTGTATTTATGTCACCGACTTGTCAGTTGCAGATGCGGTTGGTACACCGCCCATGAATAATAGCCACATGATAGCTATCCTTATCTACTCTAGTTCGTGGCTCAGTTAGTATGCCACCTTAGTTAGTTGAGTTTGGTTTGAGACCCATATAGAGGGTTCTTCTATTTCTTTGTACTAGAGTTCTTTTGGCTTACACAACTAAGAAGAGGAAAACTGTTTTCAGCCTCCACCCTTGTGTGTCTTCCCCCATTGTGCAAGCAAGAAAGCTTCAAGCGAGACTCCTTCCTTCTCTCCCACAATCTTGACATGGTATCAGAGCCTTGTTCGTGGTAAGGAGCTCAAGAAAGCAAGCCAAGCTCGCGGTGTTCTGGCAAGAGGAGCAGTGTTGCTTTCATTTTCTGTTTTGGGAGTAGATCTGTGCAGGCAGCACAACCGGAAATTGCAGGAGTGCATTGTCTCAGGTTGAGACGCCCTTCGCGGTGAAGCAAGAGGGTAGTATATACTGCGGGAGAGGGCTTTAGCCCTTGGCGACCCTGTTTTTTTTATTTGAGGCCATTTCGGGGCCTGTTTTGGAGGCGGAAGTTTTCTGCACGCACTCAGAAGAAAGCCCTGTTTTATGCTTTGCAACCACTGCTCTACAGGTTGGTGAAAAGTTACCACAGAAATTGCATCGTATGCTTGTGTGCAAAGACATTGGGTTACAGAATCATCCTTGGTTCCTGTTTATGCAAAATCGTCACTAGGAAGTGACTGTGTGGTCAAATACCACTTTCGCCAGTTTTACAGTTTTTCCCTTGTGAGGGTGAAGCTGTGGTTTTTGCAGTGACAGAATTTTTTGCAGTCTTCTGTAATGGCATCTGATTCTCTTTCCCAGATTGTCACTGAAAAACTTGACAAGAACAACTTCCAAGCATGGAAGTTTAGAATGACGAATTTCCTTATGGGAAAAGGATATTGGGAATTTGTTGCAGGAAATGAAGAAGAACCAATTCTTCCTGATGTTCCCAATCAACAGCAAATGCAGGCATTCAAAGCATGGCATGAGAGAGCCAGGAAAGTTATGTACTGGCTGTCTATCAGTATTTCGGACTCTATGATTGTGCATATTCAGGATGCAAGTACGCCAAAGGAGGCATGGGATACTTTGTCAAAAATGTATAGCACAAATACGCAAGCCAGGAAAATGCAGCTCAAGCAAGAGTTGCATAATGTGCAGAGAGAAAGTATGAGCATCAACGACTACCACATGAAGGTGAAGAAGATTGCAGATGCACTTGCTTCCATTGGGTCGCCAGTGGAAGATGATGATTTAGTTTCCGTGACCTTGAATGGTCTAGGAAAGGATTATGCACAGTTTCGGACATCCATTTCAGTTCGTGAAAGATTTCCTGATTTTGAGGAGTTGATTGCTCTTCTAATTTCTGAGGAGCAGAGAAATGGTGGTGCATCTTCTTCAGGAGGAACTTCAAAAGAAGCTGTCTTCTACTCAAATGCTGGAAGAGGTAGAGGCAGAGGTAGAGGAGGCCGATTTGGAGGCCGTGGTAGAAATCAGAGTATGCAACAAACTCAAGAAAACCAGTCCTATGGAGGAGGACGTGGTAACTCTAGAGGCAGGGGGAGCCAAAGAGGTCGTGGTGGATGGCAAAGAGGCCAAAATGCAAACAGTAATGTTGAATGCTACTATTGTGGTAAAATGGGTCATATGGCTAAAGACTGCTATAAAAAGCAGAATGACATCATGAATGGAAAACTGCAACAAGGGAATTATGCATCTTCTAGCAGACAGGGTGATGACAGAAATGAGCATTTGTTCATGGTGCAGCACATGAACAATTCTGTGACAAGTGCAAAAGAAAGAAATGATGTATGGTATGTTGACTCAGGTGCATCAAACCACATGACAGGTCATGCAGAATGGATGGAGGATGCAAGGGAAATGGAAAAACCAGGATTTGTGGAGACTGGTGATGATACTGCACATCCTATTGTGCAGATTGGAAAAATTCCATTGTCTATGCAGGATGGAAAAAAAAGAAATACTTGTCCGATGTATTTCATGTCCCGAATATCACCAAGAATCTAGTTTCTGTCGGTCAAATGGTTGAGCAGGGCTTGCAGGTCAGATTTAATCCTCATGGATGCTTTGTTGAGGATATGAAAAATAAAGGTCGCTTGATAGCAAAAGGAAAGAAGAAGGGCAGAATGTTTACACTGGATGCAGACATGTCTGAATTGAGTGCAGCAATGTTTGCACATGGGACCGGTGTAGTTGCAGATATTGATATCTGGCATAAACGCATTGGTCATGTTAATGTACAGCGACTTAAATCAATGCAGGCCCAAAATATTGTTGCAGGTTTGCCAAAATTCAAGGTTGCAGAAATGCATAAGGTATGTGAAGCCTGTCAGTTTGGAAAACAGGCAAGGAAACCATTTCCTAGACATGTTCAAGAGAGTAAGAAGCCATTGGAATTAATCCACTCTGATGTGTGGACTACGAAAGCTGCATCTCTTGGAGGCTGTCATTATTTTGTCACGTTTATTGATGACTATAGCAGAAAAGTTTGGGTGTATTTTATGAAAAAGAAAAGTGAAGTGTTTGGGCATTTCAAAACCCTTAAAGCTATGGCTGAAAAAGAAACAGGTCTGCAAATAAAATGCCTAAGGTCAGATGGAGGGGGAGAGTACCTCTCAAATGAGTTTGCAAAGTTCTTGCAGGAGCATGGCATAAAGCAGCAATATTCATGCAGTTATACCCCACAACAAAATGGAATTGCAGAAAGGAAAAACAGGCATATTGGAGAGGTATCTCGTGCCATGCTCAATGAAAAAGACTTGCCAGATTTTTATTGGGCTGAAGCAGTTGCTACAGCAGTCTATATAATGAACAGGACTCCCACTGCAGCAATACATGGGATGACTCCAGAGGAGAGGTATACTGGTAGGAAACCAGATATTTCTCATTTGAAAATTTTTGGTTGCATTGCCTATGTACATGTGCCAGATGAGTTGAGATCCAAGTTGGATCCAAAAGCTGAGAAGTGCATCTTTATTGGTTACTCTCTGCAGCAAAAAGGGTATAGATGCTATAACCCTTCTACTCGTAAGTTTACAGTGAGCAGAGATGTTGTTTTTGATGAGATGAGTAGCTGGTATAAACCAGTAAATGTGATTGATGATGTAGATGCACAAAATGGTAATGCTGCACAAAATTCACAGCAGCAGTCACAAAATATTAGTGGACCTGGAGCGTCCTCTAGTATTGGTTCACATTCTTCGCCATGGACAGGCAGATTGAGATCAAGAGAATCTTCTCAAAGTAATGCAGATAGTGGTATGCAGGTATCACGAAAAGGAAAAGAGAAGGTTGATCAGCCCATGTTTGATGTGAATGCAGGTCACTCTTATGTGGATGGTGAATCCAGTGGCTCAGAACACAGCATTGATGATGAGTTGGGTATTCCTTCTATTGTTACACCTGGAGTAAGGAAGACTAGGGATGTTTTGAGAGCACCTGGGAGTGAACCTACTTTGCGCAGGTCTACGAGAACTAGGTATCCTGTGGATAGGCTGAAATATGATGGATTTACAGCCACTCACTATGCATATATGGTGAAGGTGATACAGGAACCAGAACCCACTTCTTTTGAGCAAGCCATGGGAAAAGAAAAATGGGAGAAAGCCATGGATGAAGAAATGGATGCCTTGGAAGCAAATGCTACATGGGAGTTAGTACCTTTGCCTAAAGGTAAGAATGCAATTGGCTGTAAGTGGGTTTATAAGGTGAAGCACAATGCAGATGGTTCTGTGAACAGATACAAGGCAAGATTAGTAGTCAAGGGGTATGCACAAACATATGGCATTGACTATGAAGAAACATTTAGTCCGGTTGCAAGGATGGCAACTGTAAGAGCAGTCATTGCTATGGCTGCATCAAAGGGATGGTCTTTACATCAGATGGATGTAAAGAATGCCTTCTTGCATGGTGATTTGCAAGAAGAGGTCTATATGGAGCAGCCACCAGGTTATGTGCATGCTGTTCATCCTGAGTTTGTTTGCAGGTTGAAGAAAGCCTTGTATGGCTTGAAGCAAGCACCTAGAGCATGGTCTGACAAGATAGGACAGTATCTTGTCACTATTGGCTTTCAGATTTCCAAGGCAGATTTCTCACTTTATGTGAGAAAAACAGAGAAAGGTATTATGCTACTTGTCATTTATGTTGATGATTTGATTATGACAGGTGACAGTGATGAAGATATCCTTCATGTGAAAATGCTATTGAAGCAGAAGTTTGAGATGAAGGATTTGGGAGAGCTGCGTTATTTCTTGGGCATTGAGGTGATTAGATCACCAAGTGGGATACAGCTCTTGCAGAGGCAGTATGGATTGGACATGCTGTCCAAATATGGGATGACAGGCTGTAAGCCTATTTCAGTTCCTTTGGAGCAAAATGTGAAGCTGAGCACAGATGCAGGTGAGCTTCTAGAAGACCCTACTATGTACAGACGCATAGTAGGAAGTTTGATTTATATGACTATTACCAGGCCAGATTTGAGCTATGCTGTTGGATTGGTAAGTCAGTTTATGCAGGCTCCAAGGAAACCACATTTGGATGCGGCTAGACGCATACTTAGGTATGTGAAGTCCACATTGCAGTATGGACTATTTTATGAGACTGGGGTTCAGATACAGTTGCATGGATACACTGATGCTGATTGGGCTGGTAGTATTTCTGATAGACGATCTACCAGTGGATATGTATTCTCTTTTGGGAGTGCTGCAGTCACTTGGAGCAGCAAGAAACAGCCTACAGTTGCCTTGTCGAGCACAGAGGCTGAGTACAGGGGTGCAGCAATGGCTGCATGTGAGGTAGCTTGGTTGCATAAGCTACTTTATGATATGCATCAGTCTACAGATGGGCCAGTTGTCATTTATTGTGACAACATGAGTAGTATACACTTGGAAAATAACCCAGTCTATCATGCTAGAACAAAGCACATTGAGGTACATTATCACTATGTGCGAGAGAGGGTTTTACTAGGTCTTATTGATCTAGTTTATGTCAGCACAGAGGATCAGGTAGCTGACATATTCACGAAGGCATTGGGCGCAGAGAAGCTGCCCAAGTTCAGAGACCTGCTTGGTGTGCAGGAATTGGGATTGAGCTCGAGGGGGAGTGTTGAGATATCGAGCTCCACTCGTGATACGCCAGGGTGACCATTGTGTATTTATGTCACCGACTTGTCAGTTGCAGATGCGGTTGGTACACCGCCCATGAATAATAGCCACATGATAGCTATCCTTATCTACTCTAGTTCGTGGCTCAGTTAGTATGCCACCTTAGTTAGTTGAGTTTGGTTTGAGACCCATATAGAGGGTTCTTCTATTTCTTTGTACTAGAGTTCTTTTGGCTTACACAACTAAGAAGAGGAAAACTGTTTTCAGCCTCCACCCTTGTGTGTCTTCCCCCATTGTGCAAGCAAGAAAGCTTCAAGCGAGACTCCTTCCTTCTCTCCCATAATCTTGACAGGGCTTGCTCGATTGCTATCTCATGCAAGGTTCTAGGAGTTTGCCTGGGCTTTAGCATAGCTGGGGGCTCAGGCCTAGACGAGCAAGTTTGGCCAACGTTAGGATTTCTTATGCTCTTGGGATTTCCATGTTTCTCCTGAGGCTTTTTCATTGCGTCACGGTTCTCCTTGGATGTGACTGGTATAAATTTGTCATCCTGTTGTGACAGCATTGTATCCACTCTTGATTGGTCAATGTGAGTTCTGTTATCGGTGGATTAAGTGTTGCAAGCAACCATTGATGGTAACGACTGCTTTGATTTTTTAGAGCACACGGATGTGTCTGAGGCTTCACCACTATTAGGAGAGACATCAATGAGTTCATTGGTGGATGGACTCGATGCTTTATTCCTTAGCTCTCCAGCGCTCTTGGTCTCAATGTTCTTGAGGTCCACGACCACTTGTAACTGTTGCTGTTTTTGCTGTTTTCTCCTCTTTTTCTTGGTCAATGAAGGTGCATAACTTAAAGACTCAGGACCCTGAACTAGGTCAGTCGTTGATGTGCTTGGTTGGGCCTCAGCTTTTCCCTTCTCTGGTGTGTCCTCATGGGACGTAGCTGCACCCTTGCTAGGTTGAGTGGTCAGATGTGCCATCTCCTTGGCCACATCTTTGAGAGGTCTCTCCTCAAGCCTAGGCTTTAGGTGCTTTGGAAGTGCTGGAGTTGTCAAGGACACTGGTTGCAACACCTCCTCCACAGGTGTATTGCTAAGGACACGCTCCGCCAGGGGCGTAGTCACAACCAAGGGCTGTGACTGTTGTGATCCCTGATTGGAAGTAGTAGCGGCTAGTCTAGTGGGCTGGCTACCCTTGGTGGATTGCAGTGTCAAGTCCCTAGGGTGACTGAAAGTGGTCATGTCTTTTGTTGCCCTTTGAGCATTCATTTATGTAGATCGAGCATGAGTTGATCTAGTCACATTAGGTTGCTCAGGCATATCCTTGGGCCGAGAGCTACAGATGGTGTCATGTCCCACCTCTTGGACATTTGAAGCTTAGATGGGGATAGAGATTGGGATTGAGCAGCCGCCCTTGACGAGCTGTTGTGCTTTCTGTGTCCGTTTGAAAAAAGAGGGTGTAGGAGATCTAGGACTCTTACGTGGACTTGGCACTAGCTGAATAATTTGCTTGAGGCTATTAGTCGATTGTGCCATTTGCTTTGTTGAGCAATCAGCCTTCTCACAAGCACCATTGTGCCTTTGGTGCTCATTATCCTCTTGGGAAGTCAAAAGCTCCTTGAGCACTAATGGTCTTTGTGCACGCTCAACGGTTACATATGATATCTGCGTATTAAGCATGCTAGGTTGAGGCTCTTTCTTTTGAACACTCATGTTTGGTTTCTTGCCTCGAGACTTGGAGTTTCTCTTAGATTTCCTCCTGTGCCTCATTGCTTTTGATGCAATCTGGCCTTCAGCTGATAGAGGTGGTTTAGCAGGGGGTTTTGGTACCCAAATCCATTGGTTACCTGCATAATACCCTTGAGCACGTAGCAACAGTTTGGATATCCATCTCGGCGTTGTATTGGCTCTCCATCGATGCCTTTGTCTATAAGGCTTGGGCTTCTTTTGCAGTCTTCTATGATATTTATAAGTCCAAAGCCCATCCTTGGCCTTGTCTCTTGACCTTCTTGTTTCAGGCATGGCCTCACTCATTGGTTCTCGTTGTTCGACCTGTGCTTGTATCAACTCTTCAAACAAGTCCTTGCTCCCGTTTTAGTAGGCTTGACTGTTATGTGAGCACCTTCCTTACCTTTCCCTCAAGGTTTGATGAGGTCACCCTTGCTGAAGGTTGTGACTATCCGCACACCCGGTAGTGTCAGGTGTATCCTCTGTGCTACATAGTCGGCCTCACACTTGGTTGCCCTTTTGAAGGGTCTTCCTAGGAGGGTTTCCTTCCCGTAATTAGCACTATTTGGAGAAACATGAAATAGGATAGGCAAGCTTTCAGTTTCAACTGTCGCAAGGATTTTGCACTTCCCTATGAGCGCTTGTGGGTGTCCCCTGTAAGGCCTAAGAGTTGCATTAATCAGTGTGAGCTCTCGTTGGCCTAGTAGGGTCCATGCTTCATAGGTCAAGATATTAAAATCTAATCCTTCATCAATCAAAGCATCGATAATGTGCTCTCTTTTCGCGGTGAGTTTGACACTAAGATAAGTAGGTGGTACTATGTCTTCGTCTTTCGGGTCTTGGCTTGTAAATTTAAGCCTTCTGAAAAATGCCCTTGAGTCCCCAATTGCACGACCAGATGTGGATTCTCCACTGATGTCTTGGATCGTCAGTGCAGTGCTATTCAAGGAGCATCTATCATCAGGACTATCATATCTAGTCATTATCGTTGTTGTAGCTTGATGTTGTTGCTTTCCGCTTTGACTAGATGTAGTCTGAATGCAATACGTATGTGTTTTTGTAGTGTGGCCTTTTTGCCATTGTTGGCTAGATAGCCCCATTGAGGTTCTAGGGTCTCTGTTTATCTCTGTTCAGGTATGGGCTTTTGATTGCTCTTTTGCAAGTGAGAATCCATGCTCTTGTAGAGCCATCACTACACTAGGGTCTAATTTGGAGGACCTGTCACAGCGCGCATTTTCTCTCCAACCTACTTGGGGGAGGTGTGGAGGGGGCAGAGCTCCCTTTGCGGAGGGGGGGGGGGGGGGGGGAGGGGGGCGCAGGCCCCCCCGGCCCGCAAGGCCATTACAATAAATGCCATGTGCAATTTGGAGGACCGTTTATAGCCAAATTTTGAACTACTTGCTCTAGCCCAGTGATGGATCTGTGATATGCCTTTAGCTCTACGTAGCCTTTGGGGTCAATTTTGGGGTTTAGAAGCATCAAAATTTGTGTTCTAGATGCCTGTCCGATTTTGACAGTTTTTTGTCCGATTCTCATATGTCCGATTTTCAGGAGTCCGATTATCAGAATCGGACGTCCGATTTTGGGTTGGTTTGATCAGTCCAGTGGTCCAATTTTGGTCATGTTCAATTTCTGGAATCGGACGTCCGATTTTGGCAGGCGTCCGATTCTGAACTCGTTCGATTCCTTGCGTCCGATTCTCGGGTGTCCGACTCTGAAGTCCGATTTTCAGTGTGTTCGATTTTCAAGGTTAGAGTGTTCGATTTTGAGATTGGGTCCGATTATAGCAGTTGGACGAGGGTGGTCCGATTTTCGAAGTGGTCCGATTTTCGGAGTGGTCTGATTCTGGGAGTCAAATCGAAAAAGTGGTTGGATTTTCGGAGTCGGACGGTCGACTCCGGGAATTGAGTAGTCCTATTCTGGGACTCGGACGGCCTGGTTTGACGATGCGGACGACGGCCCGCGGGTTGCGCGCGATGCCTCAAGGTCAACGCCTATTCCACGAAATCGTGCCGTGCCTTCCAAATAGGTGCAAAGCAATACAAGGAAATGCCAGACTTACCTGGAATCACTGTGGCACTCGAATCAAACGGCACTCCAAGGATCTGCGCCCCTATTTCCCTGTTTCAGCTTGTTATACAGCAACAAAAAACCCTACTGTTTTCCTTCTTTTTTTCTTCTTTTTTCCTATCCTAATCTTAACCTAATGCAACAAAAATCAAAACCAGAGATGGAGATGGATGGTCCTACTCTAATATTCAACAACAAATCAAAACCTACTTGCTAAGGAGATCGAATACCTCTTCAAACTCCCTCGCTTCCTACCTATCTATCTCAAGCACCGGTTCGAGGAAAACCCTACTTCAATGCTCGATTCGAAGAATGCTCCTTGTCCTTCTAACTGACATTTTTCAATCTAACCATGAGATTGTTAGATCTCGCCAAAGAGAATCTCTTGATGAAGAGACTATTGAGGGTGTTAAACTAGTGTACCACGTCCGTCCTTTGTCTCCCTAGGCAAAGTCCGAAAGCTTGTGCGCATTGAGCAAGGTGCGTGAGGCTGTTCGCCTCACATACTTGCTCAAATTGCTTCACAAAGCTATACGAGGGTCATTGTCGAGCTAATATTTGTCAAGTTGCTTAGCAACCACAAGTATCTTGGTCTAGCTCCCTCGAGGTGGTTCCTAGTCCTACTAGCAATGTAATCACTAGAGCTGCTTCGCTTTACTCCACAGCTGTGTTGTCTAAGAGTTGCTTTGTGAGAAGCTCGCTTAGCGTAAGATCAGCCTCTAAGCCTCTCTCCCTCTCAGCATTTGGTCCAATCTTGGCTCTATTGGCAAGAGCTAAGAGACATTGGACTTCATGCATTTCTATGTCTTGTCTCAACTTTTGAGCTCATTGCTCTCCATTGTAGACAACCATGCTTTGTAGTGCTTCCCTTACTAGCCTTCTCTCTTCCTTTAGATTGGCTAAGATGTCCTCGACGACTCATCTACCATGATGCTCCATTTTGGTTTGCAGGTCATAATGGGTCATCAATTTGGGCGTGAACTATGGGAATTCTCCCAAGTCAAGCTTGTCATCTTCTGGGTTGGCGCTGGTTCTTGACTTCTTGAGCAACTAGGACATCAATCAAATTGATCAAGTTGAGTAGAGTTGTGTCCCTAATCGTGCCTATTGTTGTTGCTCCCGAATTGGCTTGACGATTCAAGTCTCTTAGTCTTCAGTGGTTGGGGTTGTTGGCCATTGTTCAATGTCTCAGGTCTCCTTCTACTAGTGGGTCCATTCAACTTATCTTGTCTTGGGTGAGTTCCTTGTTATTTAAAGCAATTCTCAATGTTATGGGCACTCAAATGCTAGTGGTGTGCTCTTCAAGATGCGCTATGCAAAATCAAGCTTTCAACCTTTTTTTGTGTGCATGTCAAATGTTTAATTGATGCAGTGTGCGAATCCAATGAAAATAATAAAGTGTAGCACACATTTTCTTGATTCTTTCATGTGTTTAACAACCCCTCTAGCCGGTTTGTTCTGGTCTGGTCTTTATCGGGATACAAGGCTGAGGGTTTCTGGACTGTTAGATCTTAGCTCTCGAGTTAATTGGCTTTATTGTCCCGTTCACTCACTTGGAAATCGGGTGTCCTATGGCTAGGGATTGTTGGCGTCTACAGAATCCAGTGAGGTTAGAGTTTATCAAAATTTGATGTTATGTTTCCCATCCGATTTATAGGTTTTCTCGTCCGATTCTAGTAGTTCGATTCTGGCAGGGCTGTTCGATTCTGGCAATCCAGTTCGATTCTAGGAATCGAACTTTGTGACTACTGCAATGGCAAAAACGCGTGCAGACTCGATAAAAATTTGATGTATCACACTCGATGCTCCCTCTTAGTCTCTAGAAAGCTCCAAAATCAAACAAAAAGGTGTCAGCAAATCAAAGCAACTCACCTACAACCTCTGAATGCACCCGGTCATAGGAATCAAAGCTCTCCTTGCCTTGTTTTTTCCCTGTTTTGGGCTTGTTATTACAACAGATACCATGCTATTTATTTCTTTGTTTTTTTTAAATTTTTTCCTTACCTAAATGCATTCAAATCACAAGTAACAACTTACACTACTCCAATCTACTTCCCTAAATCCAAAAAACTAGAAAACTTACTTGCAAAGGAGATCAAATACCTCTTCAACTCCCTTGCTTCCTACCTATCTCAAGCAGTGGTTCGGGGAAAACCCTACTTTAATGCTCGATTTGGAGCATGTAAGCACTCAAAGCTTGAATCTGTTGCCTCAGCAAATGAAACCAAAATGTGGGAGCTTTCACTCAACCGTGAAGACCCACAGACCGCTTATTGTTTCAAGCATTTCAGGCCAAGTGCAATGGCTACCTCTCACATAGCCATACACACTCTCACACCTATGAGTGTAGTGAGCTTACCTCTATGCTCGATCGAGTTGCCTCCTCCCTCAAGCACTCTGGTAGCTCCACGATCCAAGGTGCAAGCTCGATCCTCAAGCTCCAAGCTCCATGCTCCATTGCCGCACAAGACAAGACAAGAGAAGAGAAGAAGAAGAAGAGAGGAGAAGATGGAGAGCTTCTCCACCAATGATCTCTCACCCTCACACACTCACTTCCTCACTCCCTCATACTCCCTCTCTCAAAACAAGCTCAAGCAAGCAAGAACAAGAAGAAGAGAAGAGGAGAGCTAGTTTTGGCCACACACAAGAATGAGCTTTTTCATTCACTTTTTGTCCTTTATAAAAAACCCTAAACCTAATCCCCTTTAGGTTGTTGAGATATTAGCAATCACACCCAGCTTAGCCTCTTTGTGTGGATTAGTGTGGGCTTAGGATGTAGAATCCCATATGCACAGTGGTGGAAAGTGCAGCCTAGTCTATCCCTATAAAGCATTGTACTTGCTCTCTTTTTTAATGTAATACCATGATACTTTCCTCTTTCAGTTAGTGTCATTATCATTCCATTATACAATATTTTATTTATGAGTCCAAACTTCCATCTTGGAACCTAATTCACTCGTGTAACAATTGTCTACTCATTGTCTATGTCAACATGAATCTAACCTTCATCTTCCATCCACCATAGCTTCTACCATGCTCTAGATTCGACATTTTAACATGGTATTAGAGCTCAGTTGAGCATGGCATAACTCCCTTCTCTGCTCTCTCAGTCCCTCTTAACTTCAAGTCAACTCAAATCTAGCTCATGACTCCATTGTCAACTTCACCTTCATCTTGAACTTCATGTCTGCCATAGCCAAAGCAACACCTACCTAACTTTGAGCTTCTGGATCTCTCAAAATAGAGCATATCTCAACTTGATTCTTTCTAGGGATTTGTTTCCTAACTCAGGGTGCTACTCTATATCACATAAGAGCATGACATTGGCCCTAAGCTCAACATTGTCAAAATTCGTGGTCATTTTTCAGAACTGCACCTGTTGTTGATTAAATCTTCAGCTGCTCAAATTTGAGAGTTTTGGTGGTGATTTGCTGCTCCAGCATGGGAAAAGACTCTCCAATTGTCCAATTCAAAAGGGTCGAGTTTCACACCTGGCAAAACCTGCATCAACCTCATCCTGATGAAGAAGGGTCTGTGGGCCATTACCAATGGCAAAGAGAATAAGCCTCAGGATATGGACCTTGCAGCTACTTAGTAGAAGAATGATGACAAAGCACATGCCATTATTAAGCTGGAATTGGATGACAGCTATGTCCACCATGTGGATACCTGTGAAACCTGGAATGATACATGGAAGAGATTAGATACTTTGTTTGGTGCACAATCAAAGTCATCTAAGTATGGATTATTGATTGAATTTTTCTGGCTAGATATGAAACCTAACACATTCTCTTACAACTCATTTAAACTACATGGAAAGTCTCCTAACTCAGCTTGCAGGGATTGATCTCAAGATGGATGAAGATATTTGTATTGGTGTATTGTTAAAAAGCATGCCTCCTGACTATAATAATGTGTCAACTACATTAATCAGCATGCCTAGTCCTAATTGATTGACATTAAGGCATCCTTGCTAGAAGAAGAAAAGAAGATAAAATCCAAAGAAGAACCAAGCACCTCTAAAGATGGTGTGCATATCGGATGCTGTATGCTCGCGTAGTGAATTTCAAAGAAGAACCAAGCACCTCTAAAGCATGCACGACATGAACAAGAGACCAATTGGGTGCAATCTCCCCCCATGCCTTGTGTGAGTGCTCCACAAAGCATGTATTTTATGTATTAATCATCTTCAAGCTCAAATAATAGCCCAAATTACAAAATAGCACGCTTTTGGCTTTTGAGTTTGCTTTAGCACAAAATAGAAATAAAGCTAATGGGCGGGTGCCCAAAGAGTCAGGCGTACCCAATACAATGTCCAAATACAAATATCATAATCGTGCGCCCATGCGCATACAAAATAATAAACAAATATCCAATGCCTCAATAAATAGGCGCGACAAAATATAGGCGCCATGCCTAAGGTATGTGCCCATCAAAATATAAGTGATAACTCGAATACACGCTATCCTCCAATGCTTTCCTCCGCCACTGCTGCTATCTCTACACGTCAACTAAAGCATTCACAATCGTTAGTAAAATAATACAATTAAACCGACAAAAGTGAATACCTAGCAGTCTTTAGCTACATAAATAAATCAAGTGGTTAGAAATCAATCCCAACCTTAATTTATTACGAGTGCGTACTCTAAACTCATAAACGTTTATTAATTTAATATGTATTTTGCGGAATCACCCGATATGGAATCACCCATGTACACACTAATGAAACACCCGAAAAGGATAGGCATCCCCATCGACTTCTCACACAAAGAATCCACTTTGTGTATGAGCCCCAGTCAACAAAGTTTACGGAATCCACCGTGAAATATGCCTCCTAGCATCATACCCCCGGGGTGGGATAGCAATTGACCTCAATTGCTATTAGCTCAATGTGGAGCTAACAGAGTGGGGAAAGCATTTAAGTCTCTAGCGTGCATCCATTGGGCTTCCTCTACAGGATGGTTTTTAAACTTGACTAAATATCTAGAATATCTTCGGCCAGTTCTAGTGGTCATAAAGTCAGTATCTAGAATAGCTTTAGGTTCAAGTATTTCAGTCTCTTCATCTAACAAAGGTGGATTTTCATAAACAGGGTGTACAGGTAATTGGCCTCTAAAGGGTCGTAATAAACTAATGTGAAATGTGTTGTGAATTTTCCAGTGAGGTGGTAATTCTAACTTGAATGCATTGTCATTGATTTTGTGAATGATCTTAAATGGTCCATAAAATCTAGGTGCTAATTTTACAATTGGGTGTTTATCTACACTTTGTAATCTACGTTTTTCTATTCTCAACCAAACATAGTCATCAACTTTGAAATTCATTGCTTGTCTTTTCTTATTGGCTTGTTTGGTATATGATTGCTGGGCTTTGGCAATCATATCTTTAACCTCATAAAAAATAGTAGCGTGCATAGTAGCAATATCATCAACACTCTGAATTCTATTTGATAAAGATGCAACAGGTGTAGACAATCTATAACCATAAATCACTTCAAACGGTGCTTTCTTTGTAGATGTGTGTGGTGTATTGTTATATGCAAACTGTAGTAAAAGCAAATGTGTGTCCCATGTCTGTGGTTTAGAAATAGTGTAAGCACATAAAAGATCTAAAATAGTACTGTTAGTGGCTTCTGTTTGTCCATTAGTTTCAGGATGAAATGCAAATGAGAAATCAATCTTTGTTCCTAGGTTAGCAAACAAAGTAATCCAAAAGTTGTTACAAAATCTAGAATCACGATCAGAAATAATAACTTTTGGTGATCCATGATTAGTGCAAACAGTTTTCAAAAATAATTGTGCTGCCTGAGATGCTATTAAAGTTTTCTTACATAGAATGAAATATGCTTGTTTACTAAACCTGTCTACTACAGTCCAAATCATGTCATGGTTAGCTTTAGTATTAGATAAACCAGTAATAAAATCCATAGAAATCTGTTCCCATGGTCTTGATGGAATAGATAAAGGCATAAGTAATCCATACTGTTTACCATGGTGTCTCTTAACTCTTTGACAAATCAAACATTCAGAAACAAAGTTAGATACATCAGTGTCCATATGTGGCCAATAAAAATCTTCAGTCAATGTACGCAAAGTAGACATGATACCTCTGTGACCTTGATATGGAGGACAATGAATCTCATTCAAAACAAAAGATCTGAATGGAACTGTAACACATAATCTCTTTTCATAAAACATGAATTCATCATTATAAGACAGTGAATCAATAGGAATCCAGTTATTTCCAACTAATTTATTCCAATCAGCATGAAAAGTAATGTCCTGATGATAAGTATCTTTCATAGGAGTTAGAGAATCAAATGATATAACAGAGATATTATGAATGGTCGGTCTTCTACTTAATGCATCGGCCACTACATTTTCTTTACCTGGTTGATATTGAATAATTGGATGAAAACTCTGAATAAAAGCTGCCCATTTGATATGTCGGTCAGATATTTGAGGTTGACTAAGTAAATGTCTAATACTTTGTTGATCAGTCTTAATCATAAACTCAGAACCCATTAAGTAATGTTTCCATTGTCTTAAAGCTTGTACCACAGCTAATAATTCTTTATCATATGTGGAATATTTAAGTTCAGAGGGTTTCAGTTTACAACTAGAATAGGCTATGGGATGATTATCTTGCATAAGCACGGCTCCTATTCCAGATCCACTAGCATCAGTAACTACTAAAAAGAATGGGCTATTAAAATCAGGAAGTTGTAATACAGGAGCATGGGTTAATGCATGTTTCAATAAGTCAAAGGATTTTTGTTGATTGTCAGACCAATGATAAACAATACCTTTCTTTAAAAGTTTAGTCAAAGGCAAAGCAAGTAATGAAAAATTTCGCACAAATTTCCTGTAAAAACTAGCAAGACCTAGAAAAGATCGTAACTTATGCACATTTTTAGGTATAGGCCAGTTCAATATTGCTTCTATCTTCTTAGGGTCAACCTTAATACCATTTGATGATACAATATGACCTAAATATTCTGTTTGAAAGAACTCACTCTTTTCTGGATTAGCATACAATTGATTATCTTTCAACAATTTGAAAACCAAGGACAGATGTTCATAATGTTCTTTCTCATTTTTACTAAAGACCAAGATATCATCAAAGAATACAATAACACAATGCTGATATTTCAAAAATATACGATTCATCATTTTACTAAATGTAGCAGGTGCATTAGTCAATCCAAAAGGCATCACTAAAAATTCATAATGACCAAATTGTGTTCTAAATGCAGTCTTGAATATGTCAGACTTATCTAATCTCACCTGATGATAACCAGATTTAAGATCTATTTTACTAGATATGGTAGAACCTTGCAGCTTATCCATAAGATCATCGACTCTAGGAATTGGATATCTATTCTTTATAGTAATTTTATTTAAAGCACGATAGTCAATGCACATACGATAAGTATTATTCTTCTTCTTTACCAACAAAACAGGTGCACCAAATGGAGAACTATTAGGTCTAATCAATCCTCTATTTAGTAATTCCTCAACTTGATTTTGAATTTCTTTTTGCTCTATCTGGTTATGCCTATATGGTGCTTTGCAAGGTGGTTGTGTACCAGGAATTAAATCTATTTTGCGGTCTTCAGGACATGAAGGAGGTAAGCCAGGTGGTAGATCTTCAGCAAAACAGTCTTTAAATTGTGCAAGGAATTCTTTATGCCTAGGGTGCATATGTTTTTATTTAGCTTGCAGTTCATTCACCCAAATTAAATAAGATTTATTACTTTTGCATAATGCACGTTTAGCTTGAGTATGAGAAAGCAGTGGAAAAGCATTAGATGCATGCATACCATACAATGTAATATGTTTTCCTTGAAAATGAATATTAATTGAATGCGTGGAATAATCTATATCAGGATCATGCTGATGTCGCCAAGGCATACCTAAAATAATATCACTGGACTGTAATGGTACAACTAGAAAATTCCTTCTTTCAGTGTATTCACCAATTTGAATTTCTAAGTCATGCACTTCTTGTGTTCCATTATACCTTGTGCCTAAGAATGCTGCTTTAATGCGATAATGCATAGGAACAGTTTGTAATTTCAATTCTTTCACTAACTTTGCAGAAATAAAATCATGTGTACTACCATCATTGTGCAAAATGATCTTTTCTTTTCCATGCACTAAACATTTCATTGTCAACAAAGAATGTGGAGTTGGCATACCTGGTAAAGTATCCGAAGGAGTAGTAATGTCATCTTTATCTTCCGTAAAGTCAGGTATTTCTTCATGTTCTTCATCTTCCATTGCTCCAAGATAGTTGATATGGACAGGTGGCTTCTTCGATTGGCAATTGGCTGCTAGATGTCCAGGTTGGTGGCATTTGTAACACACTATACGTTTGGCTTTAGATACATTGTTTGCAATGGCAGGAAGTCTAGGAATATTAGGATTTGGCTGTGAAATTGGCTTAGGGTTTTGATTGGTATTCGATGGTAAAGCAGGTGGTTTTGCCCAAGACTTACGGAAATATGATGAAGGAAATCGACCTTGATTGAATCTTCTAAAATTTGAATTGAATTGCTTAGATCCATAGTTACCATTTGCTTGAAATTGTTGTGGACGCTTGTCTCTTCCTCGAAGCTTGTCTTCAGTGTCATGAGCTAAAGAAATTGCATCTTCAAGAGTTGCAGGCTTGAACATATTGACTTCAGCGTAGTAATGCCCAAGTAATCCAGACATATACTTGCGCTTGTGAGTCGCTTCAGGTACGTCTTCAAGCATGCGTAACTGGAGTAATGCATTCCAAAAACGTTCGGTGTACTGAGGAATAGGCTCACGATCTCTTTGCTGAAGAAGATCCCATTGCTTTATGGATTTTTCATGGAATTGTGGAGGAAGGAAATTTTGCATAAACTTCTTCTTGAAACTCTCCTAGATAGTGGGACAATCTATGCTCTTACGAACCATGGTCCACCAAAGAGATGCTCTATCCACTAAATGATTAGTGACACACTTGATTTTATCTTTTTCAGCGTATGTTTCCTCATGAAAGTAATCATCAAACTGACTGATGAATGCAAGAACAATTTTTCCATCTCGAGTGCCATTGAAAGTACGGAATTTGAAATTTCTTTTACTTATCTTTGTTTCTTTGCAGATGGATTGAGCTTCGAGAGTCGCATCGATGGTACGTCAGATAAGATCTTCAGATTGTGGTTCCTCTTTGTCGGTCGTCGATCTTTGTAAATTGGCCAATTGAACTTGCAATGCTTGCCGGGCTCTTCATTCTTCGTCCAACTGCATCATAATTAAATCCAACTTTTGCTCCATCGTAGGTTCAGGAAGATTGCCTTCAGCTATCAAATCATCCATATTTTGTTCCGTCATCCTGCAAAACTTCAAAAGACCTCACACTCTCAAAATCCAATTAGCGAGATGAGCATAGCTCAAGATCGGGTGTACAAGGCTTATATATATATTTGTGTGGCTTTCACAGTCTTCGTCTTTGGCAATTACGAGATTTGAAATCTTTGAAAATTCTGCGTTTTGACCTTCTGCCTGTGCTGAAACTGGTTCAGCAAGTCTACATATGCGAGCAGTACCTTCCAGGGAACAACTTTGCAGTTCGGTACTTTTGCGCAGGAACAGTCCTTATAGGAGTTTTGAGCACAAGTCAGTTTTGACTTCTGGTTACTTGTCGGACTTGCAGAGTTGCAGACTTACGAAACTTGATCAACTTGGTAGATTTACATGATTGATGACTAACAGAACTTGCAGGATAGGTAAATTTGAACTTGAGGAGTTGGAGAACCTTAATAGACTTAGATTACTTAGAAGCTTTAAGCTTCTCCACCAGTCGTCAAATTTTAGGACATATTCATGTCCTCGGCGGAATTTTCGCTGCCCAACACGTCCTGCCGCTGTTGATCAATGATTTGATTCTTTGAAGCTTTTTAAAGCTTCAAGCTAAGCTAAGCTTTATAACTTTAAAACTTAAGCTTTGAAGTTTAAGGAAAGATATGGCTTATCTATGTATATCCATGACTTGGAGAAGAGGATGTAGGAGTGGTCCTCCGCCGTTGCAGGCCGGTCCTTCGCAATCAGAGACTAGAAACAGAGGTTCTTGACCGCCAAGAATCCACCCGTATCGACCGTTCGCGATGAGATTGACCGTAGAGCTCGATCGTTCCAGGAGCTCCGCCTTCGCACAAGATGGGTAGCGATTGGAAGCTCTCGATCTCAGCTTTGCTCTGATACCACTGGTGTGCAGATCGGATGCTGTATGCTCGTGTAGTGAATGCTGGAAGGTCCCCAAGAACAAAAGAACTCTACTTTTTGCACAAAACTCAAGGTAAAAAGCATGCATGACATGAACAAGAGACCAATTGGGTGCAATCTCCCCCCATGCCTTGTGTGAGCACTCCACAAAGCATGTATTTTATGTATTAATCATCTTCAAGCTCAAATAATAGCCTAAATTACAAAATAGCACGCTTTTGGCTTTTGAGTTTGCTTTAGCACAAAATAGAAATAAATCTAATGGGCGGGCGCCCAAAGAGTCAGGCGTACCCAATACAATGTCCAAATACAAATATCATAATCGTGCGCCCATGCGCATACAAAATAATAAACAAATATCCAACGCCTCAATAAATAGGTGCGACAAAATATAGGCGCCATGCCTAAGGTATGCGCCCATCAAAATATAAGTGATAACTCGAATACACGCTATCCTCCAATGCTTTCCTCCGCCACTGCTGCTATCTCTACACATCAACTGAAGCATTCACAATCATTAGTAAAATAATACAATTAAACCGACAAAAGTGAATACCTAGCAGACTTTAGCTACATAAATAAATCAACATGTTAGAAATCAATCCTAACCTTAATTTATTACGAGTGCGCACTCTAAACTCATAAACGTTTATAAATTTAATATGTATTTTGCGAAATCACCCGCTATGGAATTACCCATGTACACACTAAATTAATAAAACGCCCGAAAAGGATAGGTGTCCCCATCAACTTCTCGCACAAAGAATCCACTTTGTGTATGAGCCCCGGTCAACAAAGTTTAAGGAATCCACCGTAAAATCTCACGGAATCCACCGTGGCACAAAATCCACTGTGAAATATGCCTCCTGGCATCAAAAGATGAACAAATGTTATATCTCGGTGTAATAGGTACAAGGGCAAGAAAGATTAGATGGTATCTGACTTATGCAAAAAGATAGGACACACAAATAAATTCTATCATGCTAGGAAGAGGTCTCAAAAGCCCTATCTAGCCATTGTTAAAGAAGAAGAAGACCATGGAGTAAAGAAAGAAGAAGAAGAAGAAGACCACCAGGAGAAGGACAAGCCTCATCAGTCCTTCTACTCCTATTCTGATAGACTTTTTTAGCCTTGTATTTCCTAGCCTTAATGCTTCTAACATAAGCTTGTAAACTCCTCATGTAACCTTGTACTACAGCCTTTGTACACTGTGTGAGGCCCCTGTTATAGCCTCTGGATGTCCACCATGTCTTTGATACCCACTCTTAGCCTTTTCTACGACAGCCTCTGGTGTTTACCATGTTTGTGGTGTGCCCACACTTTGCAGGTGTTGGTTGCTCACTAAAGCCTCTACACACTTTGTACTTTTCTGGTTGTAATTGAGGAGGGGTGTTGAGATATTGACAATCACACCCAGCTTAGCCTCTTTGTATGGAGCAGTGTGGACTTCGGATGTAGAATCCCATATGCATAGTAGTAGAAAGTGCAGCCCTGTCTATCCCTATAAAGCATTGTACTTGCTCTCTTTTTTAATACAATATCATGATGCTTTCCTCTTTCAGTTTAGTGTCATTGTCAATCCATTACACAAGACTGTGTTTATGAGTCCAAGCTTCCATCTTGGAACCTAATTCACTTGTGTAACAATTGTCTATTCATTGTCTATGTCAACGTGAATCTAACCTTCATCTTCCATCCACCATAGCTTTTGCTATACCCTAGATCTAACATTTTAACATGGGCACCCATCCTTTTTTACATGACCAGCCATTTTAGCCTAGGTCCTCTTTTCCTATTTCCTTCCTATTTGCATCCTTTTTTACATGACCGACCATCTTAGCGCCTAGGTCCCCTTTTCTTATTTCCTTCCTGTTTGCATCCTTTTTTACATGACCGACCATCTTACCCTAGGTCCCCTTTTCCTATTTCCTTCTTATTTGCATTGTGCCTTCACCCATGCTCGTCTACATTTATAAATTGCACATAAGGGAGCTTGGTCCTCTTTTACAAGAAATTAGAGTGCACTTTTATATTTAAAATGCGCCTTTCCTCTTTTGCGTTTGCCTTGAACTTTTAAGGTTGTCCTTGCGCTCTTGGCCTTTTTTCATTCCATTTCTTTAGCTGGGGCCACCTTTTTCTGCTTTGCCATGCGTCCTTTGAATTTTCTTTTTGCTTTCTTTGCATTGGGGTTAACACCCCTCCTCAGGGGTTGTGCTAGTTGGGGTTGAGCTTGTCGATGGCATCACTTGTTTTGAAGAAACAAGTGTGCCCTTGCTAAAAACTATGATGATTTTTATATTAGAAAGCTCTAGGTGTAAGCACTATGTCTATCATACACACTTAGCTTGTCATTTAAAGAGGTGTCCCAACAATGCCTATTTTCCAACTCCTTCATCATTAGGCAACACATAAAATATTATGGGCATGCCTTTAGTCTTGATAATAAACAACACTTGCCATTTTCCTAACAAGGTGTAAGGAATGCCCCCATATGAATTCACATTTGTAGTAGTTGGAATGAGCTTAGGTTGCTCGATGTTGGTCTAATCATCATATATCATGACATTACAATTGGGTCCCTTGTCAACTAAAGTATCAATTGTGCATTTTTTTCTTTATTATGGGCTTGCTAGTATAGGGTCATCATATTTGGGGTCTTTTGTAATTTTCATAGCACATACAATAATGGGTGGTAGTGTCATATGTGGTCATGTAATGGATATGTTGGTAGATAGTACTTTTTAAAGTGACTGCCATTGAAAAAAGTTGATGCCTTCTCCCTCAAGAGTATCGAGTTCAACATTATTGGTTTTGTTAATTTGGTATACTAAAAAAGGGATGATGCCTTTCAATTTCATTAGTTTACAGGCTTTACACTCAATTGCTTTTTTTAAGTCTCTGTATTTATGTATTTGTTGAACTAGGCTTTCTGTCATGCCTTTTTATAGAGCAAGACATTTGTTGCCAATAACTATGTTTCAATTAGTCATTTGAGTTCCATCAAGTGATTGGTCCAAGCTTATCGATCGTCCCATTGTTCTTGCATAGCCACCCTCAAGTTCAAGACAAAGAATTCCATTGATACGATGGCATTAATACTCTAAATTAATTTGAATGGGTTTTGACCATTTGCCATTTTCTAGGCTATTGGATGGGCCAACAATGTTACCTTAAGCTTGTTGTGGTAGTTGCTTTAAGAGGTGGAAACAATTTTGGCAACACATTAAGCATGATTTTCTTTTGTTGCTTTTTCTTGGCTTTTGATTGAGGGAAGTAAGCCGATATTTTTTAATGAGTGACCATTAATATGGACAATAGATAATCAATTAATTCATTGATAAAATAAGTACCCTAGTCACTCACAATCTTAAGGGGGTAGACAAGTCTAGAGATTACTTGCTCCTACAATAATTTTACTATTGTCTTATCACCGGTTATGATTGAGCTTTGCTTTAGTCCACTTTGTTAAGTAATTGGTGGCCATAATGATATATTTAGCTTGTGAGTACTAGGATACATGACTTATGGGCCCCATGAAATCAATTTTCCACTTCTTGAAAGATTGGTGGGCTATCATTGACATAAGTTCCATTTTATCCTTCTACACTAGTACTTTTGTGTGCTAGCACCCGTCATAATGTTTTGCAAATTTGGTAGTGTGCTTCTATCAAGACTTCATGCATCTCATGCTTAGAGTGCATCTTCGTAGCTAACCATCTTGGCCTAGCCAATATAATTGCCCAACAATCTCTTTTTTTCAAAAATCTCAAACAATTCAACAAAGTGCATTCACTCCCTTCATTTTTGCATAGGATTGCTATTCTTTCTTTTCACTCAACATCTTCTTTTGCTTCATCTTCTATTTCAATGGAAGCTTCACATTCTCAGCATCTTTTCTCTTCTATCAGATCAATCACAATATACTACAATTTTGATCTTGAAAATAGTATCTGGATTCCTACTACCATCTCTATTGGTTCTTAGGTTATGTTGTAGACAAAAAGAGGAGAAAAAATTGAAATGAATTCATTAACACTTACAAGGGGCACTTCCAAGAAAAACATCAAGGCAGTGCTTATACAATGTGCATATATATACTTGGAATTGTGCTTATAGAATTTTCCCATTTCATGGCTCTATTGGCAAGGAGTTATAGAATGTGATCTCAAACAGACCATTGGCCAAGGATAGGGTTTTCTTTTATGAAACTTTTTACAATAAACCATCAAGCATGGTAGGATATGGATCTCTCATGCCTCTTTTACTCCTAGCTTTAGATAGGGCAGAATGTCCAAATCTAGAACTAGAAACATTTGAATTTGATTTAAGTCGAGATTCAAATATATTTGTGACCTAATGTAGCGAGTCAACAAGTGGAGATAACTCATTACATGTTTTTGCGGACTTTTTTAATGATGAGGAATTTCGAAAAATATCATCAATTCATATGCAAATTGAAGAAATGCATGGACTTCCTAAGTCAAAGTTGTAGTGTACAAAAGAAGTATATGGGATTATGTCCAAAGTGCAATGAAAATCCATTTTTTATAGATATATGATTGTATCACAAAATTTGATTATGACTCTCTATTACATACGATGGCATTATGTGGATTGGAAAGTTGGTAGCAATTCATCAATCCTTATAAGATGGGCATTGATAATCCTATGATGATATTAGAAGTTTGGTTAGAGGAGGAGCTCTTAACTATGCTCAATGTAAGGGCAAATGTCTCTTTATGTCAAGTCTGAATGGACTTAGTAAACGAGGATCTAAGTATCCTTGCTACTTATTCATTTAAGTGTAGTGGTTACAATGTAAATAGAATATGTAATCCAAAATTGTATTGCATTATCTAATATACATATTTTTTAATTTGCTAATAATGTTAATCATGGTGAACCTTACATGTAGGTGCCCCAAAGAAAAGAGATATGCTTTATGTAGGGACATTCTCATGAAATGAGTTTTCCTCTTACTACAACCTATTCAATAGAAATATAAACGCAATAGTTGTAAAAAGGATGAAAAGTAATACCAAAATATTTTAAACTCCATTGCGAATGATTGCAATTTGATTTAAAGCTGTATTTTATATACAAAATGGCAGTTTGTGAATCTTTACAATCTTTGTATATAGAAATTTAGCATATTTACAATCTTTGCATTCTCTCTATATTTGACGTATCTAAGAAATTAGTGGTGTCCTCTATGGTATCAATTGACTCTACATCATCTAAGTCTGTAGCATTTGGATCGGGTTTTGGCCTTTTGACTTCTCTCAATATTGGGCATGGTGACAATGGAGACACATAGGTAGGCAGTATTGAAATCTTTGAGTGTGATGTGCAATTTATTAGATTTTCAACTATGTCTACTCTAAACAAAACAAGGTTTTCATCTGTGTAATTTGCTAAAAGTGATCATCCTACATAAAATCATACAGCTAAGTATAAAGTCATTAACTATAAACTAGGTTAATTTAGGGAAGACTAAACTTACATTGCTTATTTATAGCTCGACTAGATGCTTTAAGAGCAATTTGACATTGTAGCAAACCCTCCACTTGTAGCTATGGCACTCACTCTGCTCTAGTACTTTGCAATTGATCATTAGTGTATTCTCTAACATTTCATGGTCTTGAATGACAATTTTAAAGCCTTTGATAAGTTTTTTAGTTGACCTATTTTGCTAAAGGAACATAATATTAGTACCTCTCTATCTTTCTCCCCTTCTTCCTCTCTCTCTCTCCCTCTCATTGGCTTAAGAAACTTCTTTATGTTATCATGGTACCCTTGTGTTGAATCAACAAGAAAACATCTCATTGCAATGTCATATACTCTTAGTCCCAAGTGAGATCTACAAGGCAAGAAGGACAATAAATTTACCAAAAAAAAATTGAGATATTTTAGAAAGAACCTATCAAAGAGTTCGTTACCTTTCATTACATGCCATTATAAGATATTTTATGAGATTCAAATTATACATCCACAAGGGATGTTCTCTCTTGGAGAGGGTTTATCATGAAAACCTTCATTTGTTGATCAAAAGGAAGGTTTACAAGAATTAAGCTGCAAAAGCAAATAAATAATAAGTTTCAAGCCATCTACATATAAGAAAAACATGCAAAATTTTCAAAGTATTGACTTAATAATATACCTTAAGATGATGTTTATCACACAATCATTGACTTGTTTGTGAAGGCCTGCAAGGACTCGAATATCCTCCTTACTAAAGTGAAAGGCACTTAGTTCCTCTTGCTTTTGCACCCTTCTTAGAGATAACACAACATCAAAGCATGGGCCAAACATCTCTATGGCCTCATGTTTGTCTTTGTGCATACGAATGTGCCTTTTATTAATCTTCGATGCCTCTGTCTCATGCATCTCCCTTTCTTCTTTGGTTTACCTCTAAGCATTTATCCTTATTTTGTGGGAATGTCACGTTCCTTCTATGACACTAGTTACTTCACTGTCTTGCTCTTTTTGAGGGGAGGGATCTCCAAAATTCCCTTAATTTTTCTATTTGTGATGCCATACCATGTGTGCGTGAGTTGCTATAATGTATGCATCTTGTAAGAATTTAACCATAAAGTCTTCTATAGCTTCATGTAGAAAATCTAGTGCCAATGAATGCTAGCAGAAGCATAGATTGCTCTTTTCACATATGTCTTTCATAACCTGGTGAATGGGAACTTAGCCATAGCAGGATCATGGTGGTCCATAGTTCTCTTTAACTCCTTTAGGATGGGAGATATACTACTGGTAACCCCTTTCAGGATACAAGCAATTTAGGATGAAAGTTGTGAAAGAAAGAGAAAACATTGGAAGAAAGAAATAGGTGTAATAAAATTTTGGAAGTGCAAGCAAGTGCAAAAGCAATTCAAATTGAACCAAACAAAGAAAGTTTAAGTTCAATGAGTGCTAGGCTCCATCTTGTGCAAGTTGTAAAATCAAAGAGTTCACAAAAGACATATAGAATAATTTGTGCTTCATAGGGTTAGAAAGGATACAACACATGTATTGAGAAAGGGACAATGTTGGACCAAAGGGTGGGTGGATGCCCAAAAAGAAGACATGTATATAAGCTAAAAAATAAGAGGATAAGCTCATTCTTAGAATGTGTAACTTGTGACTCTCTTCTTGCTCTTGGGTCTATCTTATTGTGTATGATAGAGAGATGAGAGAGAGGGAGAGTGTGAGTGAAAGTAAGGAACCGGTTTGGGGAAGCTCTTGCTTCTCTTCTCTTCTTCTTTTCCTCTTCTCTTCTTTTTGCACGATGATCATGATAGGTGGAGCATAGAGATGGAGCTTGAATAAGTGCATTCCTTGGATCATGGAGCTATTGGTGGATTCTTGTAGCTCATACAACGAATGGATTGGGCGCTAAGCTCACTACATTCAATTGGAGAGTGTGCATTGGCTATGTGAGATGTAGCCATAGTTCGTTTGCCTGAAATGGTTGAATCAATAAGTGGTCCAAAGACCCGACGGTATTGCTCGTGAGAGTGCCAACATTTTGGTTCAATTGCTAGGACCAATGGATTTGAGCAACTAGGCATGCGTGCTCTAGACTGAGTGACAAAATAGGAGCTCGCAATCTAAAGCAGCGCATGGATGTGGACGGATTGAGAGGCAATCGATTCATTCATGTGTGTTGGTGTTTGAGTTGTGGTTGTGTGTATCGGATTTTTCATGAGAATGGTAGAAGAAAATATAAAAAGGTTTTGAACCTTAGAAAAATCTATGCCTTGGCAATAAGGCTTCCCATTCGTGTTATGGGTTGTGTGAGTCCGAATTGACCAAGTCTTGAGGCCTTGTGTTGTGTGGTCGGTGTGAGCTAAACGAATGCAAGACCAACGAGTAAACAAGGCACTAAACCTTGTGTTGTGCCATCCGAATGCTATACCCATTAAGCCTTTTGATCAATTCGAGTTGCCATAAGGTATAAAGCTGTCACATTCGAAGGCTTGTACAACCACGCTGAGGCTAAAAGCCTTTGGGAGGACCGTTCGAGTGCTCGATTAAGCGTTTCATGCCCTATCCGAATGATATAGGGCATTAAGCCTTCGTATCTGAATTGCCCTGGCGTGGCATTGAGCTTCACACTAGTCCGAATTCACTAAGCCTAATACCTATCCAAGGCACCATTGTACTCTTGAGTTCCATTATGCAACCATAGGATACATGGGAGGCCAAATATCTTGGAGTCGCTCCATTCCAACCATGTAATCCATCACCAAGGATTAACACCCTCAGCTTGAATTACTCTCATGTGTCATCTCAAGATGGGGGGACTCATATGCCACCTCACATTGATTGGGAACTACCCAACCCACTTGAGCTAATGACAACCTCTTATTTAGATCATGTCCAACTAGCACATGGGGCCCTCCTTTAACTGACTTGGAACTCCATCATGGTGAAACCAGAATGTCTTCCAACTAACCTCAAGGGGCAAACCATACCTTGAATGGATGCCTTGGCACTTTCTTAGGGCAACACAATAACCCTCGACATAAAGATAGATGTTGAACAACAGAAACTTACCCTATTAGAGCAAGCCACAATAGGACTAGAGGATTGAACCTTGCATTACCTAACAAAGGTGCCAAGAATTCAAGAATTCTAGAAGGGGAGTAAGTGGACACACCATAGAGTGAGTATATTCCTTCCATTGAGGTCAACTCCCAATAGCTTGCAACAATGCCTAGAGTTGACTAGTTAGCTCACAAATGCCCTAGGCTAATAGACTTCAGAAAATACCAAAATACCTTGCACAATGAACTTTGGGATATGCATTGGGGGATCACATGAGAAAAGCACTTAGAACATGGGACTTGCTAGTTAGGATCCCATGGTCATAGACATGAGTTCATAGTACTGAGAGGTGGGTGAGAACCGAAGCCTAAAGATTTTAGGAAGAACCCAAAAAGGTGAGATAGAAGCTCCAGGGAGTGAGAACTATAAGAAGAATTGAGGACAAATAAGGAAAGAAAGTTGCATGTAGACTTAGGAAGAGGCACACAAGGCTTTGTGCACAAAGGAAAGGCATGTAGAGGACCCTACAAGTTCAAAAAGATTGATGCCTTGATCCAGTTGAATTGTGGTAATCAATGAGTCACTTAGCCATGTTTTGAACATGAGAACTAGTACTATCAAAGCTAAAGAAGAAATGTCAACCTGTCAAAACCATTTGGATATTCAATAAGGGCATCATCACATTGATGAACTACATCTAAAACTCACAATTGACCCATACGCTAGTTGAACATCCTATATAAGACCCAAGCATGCCAAAACTTCAACCTCTCCCACAAAAGACCTACCAATGCTTGGAGTTAGGTCACACAAAATATTGCTAAGGATACTTGGAAGCCATAGCACTCCACCCCTTAACTTTCAACTTTTCTTAGAGAAATTGGTGCAAGAAGTGCTAGGTGGAAATAGAAACTCTCCATTCATAAAGACTAAGTACCCTACATATGCTCAAGACATCATAAGGTCAAGACCCTTAATCATAGGCAAAGGTTGTGCTCAACTTCTCAAGGGATCAAGAAATAGCATGAGTCAAAGATGCTCGCATCAACTTGGGTTGCCTTCACCATTGACTACTCTACAACTAGAGTTCTAGGGACACCTAGCTAATTTAGACCTTGCTACACTATCTAGGTCCTAAGAAGCCACACCTATCTAGCATCTAGTAAGAATCCTTGGAACCAAGACTCTAGTGATACCAGCATAGCATTTTTTCCTAGGGCACAACCTCTGAGTGATATTTCAACCAAGTCACACTCAAGCTAGTATACATCACTAGAAGCATCTTTACCCTTACATGTTTGGATAGTCTAGTGCTTAGCAAAAGCTAGTTCGTAAGGTGTGAAACTAAATTTCAAATCAAAGAGGTTTGCAATTCCTAGATCTATAAATTAAGCTCAATTGCCTTGATTGTGGAAGTTGATATCAAGTTTTGAGCGCTACTTTACACCTTCTTGAGCTTTAGTAATTGTGCTAAGTTTTGGATGGAAATACAATTGAAAAAAAATTAATTGAAAAGTTTGATTGAGCATCCTTGAAAGGAAAAATCATGTTGCATTCATTCACTTCGCTTGAGAAAGAATTGAAAGCCTGTTTGTGCATTATTCATAGTTAATTACACTTAGTAAGAAAGGGATTGTATGCTGTGATAAGAAGCATGTGTATATGTTAAGTCATTCAAAAAGTGGGAGGGGGGAGGGAGGAATCGGTCAATCACTCGAAACCAAATAAAAAAATGGAATCTAGAGACCATAAGAAGTTGAGCCACAACAATACTGAGACAAGGAGAAAAAGGCAACAAAAATAGACCTGTGAAGTATATAAGTCAAGTGAACCCTAGTATAACAAGTGCCAAAATGAAATGTCTCTTATAAGAAAAACGATTGCTCTATCGAAACTCATTAGCATCATCAAAACCCTATTTGCACAAGAACAAAAAGTGACCATGTTAGCATTAGGATCAAATGCTAGTGACCCAAGGATTGGCCCTTGGGAGTTTCCAACCGAAATCCGACAACTCTTAGTGTAGTATGAGCAAAATGCGTGGGTAGTGCATGTAGATAGACCAACATATGAGATTATCACTGAGATAAAAGAGGAAAGAAAGCTAGGGAAAGACTTGTTGCAATAGGTCATGAGATTTATGCAAGTGTAACAAGTTGAAAGGCAAAGGAAGGAGACCAAACTTAACCAAATGCAATGCATCTTGGAATTTATAGGGTGCACGGGGCCAAGGTTTAATGCTGACATAGAATGATTACTCAAAGCAGACCTTACTCTAACCTCGCTTCTAACCAAGTGACTGCTGGACAATGCAATGCATCTTGGCATTTATAGGATGCATGGGACCAAGGTCAATGCTGACACAAAACTATTGCTCAAAGCAGACCTCACTCTGGTACTCCTAACCAAGTGACTATGGGACAATTCAGTTAATGAGTGGAATATTGCTGCACTAGTTGCCTTAATCCTAGCCAAATTAGGGATCTCTCCTAATACTAGAAGCTAGACTAAAATCCTATAGTCACAAAACAAGTTGAGAAATAGATGTAAGGAGATGACCCATATAGCTTTGTGGGACAATTTGAGCAGGTCTATGAGGCCAATAACATCTAAGACCTTGATCAATACGTACAAGCTTTTGGATTATGCCTAGGGGAAAAGGTTTGAACTTGGTTCACCAACCTAGGCAATGCTAAGTGCAACAACTTCGAGACATTGAAAGAGCTTTTTATCAAGAGGTTTTTTGAAGCAAGGTATGCATATAACTTGATTGTCTAACTAATGAATGTCACCAAAAGGACAAGGAAGAGATCCACGATTACATCACCTGTGTCATGAGCCTCTATAAGAGAATCCTGACGACTAAGCGCTTGAATGGAAGGCAATATCCAATCACTATGTTTATCGATGGAATATGGAATGAGGAGCTTCATAAAGCCCTAGTGACTAACTCAAGTCTACAAAGGGATGTGCTAGAAAGGGTATTTGAAGAAGAAATATGCATGGATGACTTGCTGAAGGAAAGAAGCTCAAAAGTCATTCAATCAACAAGTGCTACTTCTAGACATGGTGAGAGAACCATTGTTCACAATAGTGAAGGAACTATCCTTGAAGGAAAATGGAAGAGCATCTACCAATCACAGGAAATAGTAAACTTGAAACTAAAATTGGCTAAGCTTCAAGAGTCAATTCAAAGTCCTATGCGACCTCATGTGCAATGCATCCAGTGTGGGGGAAACCACTTTCTACCAATCACAGGAAATAGTAGACTTGAAACTAAAATTGGCTAAGCTTCAAGAGTCAATTCAAAGTCCTATGCGACCTCATGTGCAATGCATCCAATGTGGGGGAAACCACTTTCTAGCCAAATACCTTGATCCTAAACCACACACAGGTTTCATTTCCTAATTCACAATCTGTGTAGGTATCCTCTATATCTTCTACATCAGAGAATTCATCATGATTTTGTTCCTCTCTAGGAGAGCCCAATTAGAGAGCATATTCAGGTCATGTATCTTCTTCCAATTCCAATGCAAAGCTTCCAAAAGGTCCTCAAACAGTTTCAGATTTGTAATAGGTTTACCTTACAACCTTCCTTGAGGTATTTTAGGATTCTCATTAACACCAATTTGTTTGTAAAAACATGATAGGTCATGTGAGCTCCTAGTTTGGTACTTCTAGACATCATGTAGATTGGTGGTTACTTTCTACTCAGCAATTGATGGTAGAAAGCATTGGTGGTTACTTTCTACTCAGCAAGTCTGCTAGGTGTAATTGTGGTATGTTTATACTTGTCCTCATCATTTGAGAAGGGTAAATCAATCGTAGCTACTATATGCATCCCTTCTCGCTTTGTCATTAGGGCAAGAGATGCACTTTGTTAAAGGTCCATAATTGGGCATAATCTTTGCATCTCCTCTAAGTAGTATAGACATACCGTCCAAGAGTCGATGGGTGAAGTCTTCTAGATATCCATCTCTATTCTAATTGCTTATGTGAGTAGTTTCCAAAGAACATTAATCCATTGCCCCAATCCTCGATCACTCGTGCCTTGCACATCCATGGACATCCCAATAAGATATTATAGTCTATCCCTCTCATGACTATGAAGTTCACAGAGAATTGGATCCCTGTAATCTTAAGTAGACAATCCTTCAATATTCCAATGGTTTGACTTTCATCCTATTAGCTAATGTGACATTAAATAGTGTTGTTTCTACCAATGGGTTACCTTAGGGTAAGATTCCATGACTTAGAACACTAACCTCTGCTCCTATGTCAACGATTCCCTTTTGTGTTGCATTGCCTAGCACAATGACCGATAGGACTATGTAGATTTCTACTCCCTCCTAAAAGGCATTAGCTTGTAGGGTCCTTGATATGAGGTTTAGAGTTAGGCTTGGTATGTGTATGTTTGCATCTTGACTTGTCAATGTGATTATTTTTTATTGATTAGATCCTTCAACCCATCTTTTCAAAGCTTCCCATAGTGCTAGGCTTTGTTTAAGAAATTTCCCTAGTGGTAGGGATATTGGGGTTGAGGTGAGTGTAGTGAGAAAATTACTTAGCGGTCTTTCTAGTTCAAACTCCTCAAGGGTTGCTATTAGTGGTCATGAGTAGGCTACCTTGCCCTAATAGTCTCGTTCTGTCCTTGTGATGGCATTTGTGATGTCAATGATCCTTTGCTCCTAACTTATATAGGAGACTCACACTAGAGAGTTCATTGACCTTGTCCTCAATTATTGGTTCTGCATCCTTTAGATGCGCATGCACCTCTCTTACCTAGTCTTTAATCTTATCTACAAACTTCAATTGTTATTTGGGTCTCCAACTTGTGTGCTTCCTTTCTCTCTCATTTTTGGAGTGGATGTTTTGGCTTTTGCATTGGTAACATCGTTCTATTTGGTGAGTATGGTGGCACTATTTGTTTTGAGCATTAAGTTTGGATTCAACTTTCTTCTTCCTCCCTTTTTGATTTTTATTTCCTATGGATATTGCAACCAAGTTGCTAGGTCCAGTTAATGAAGCGCCAACCTATTTGGCTTGATTACATGCCATGACATTTAAGGTAATTGGGGTGGCATCATCATCTGGTGTTTCAATGTTGAAGAGTCCTAGTGGCATAAATGGCACAATTGCTAAGCTAGTGGAAGGTTTTTGCCTAGGACAATTAGCATTTAAGTGTGTGACATTGCATTTGGGGCATCTCAAATCCACTTTATCATTGTTAGCTTGCTCTTTAGGACATCGTGATGAAATATGTCCTGGGTGACCACATGTCTAATAGGTGAGTGGTTCTTGTCATTAGCTTCCTCCTAGACCTCTACTTTCATCATGGGCCCAAAGCCATAATTGGCAATCCATCAAGATTAAGTTACCCTCTTCCTCATAGGTGACATAATGGTTCATGTATGTCTCCTCATCCAATGATTCTTCCACAAAGTACACTGGGGCATCACTCGTTGGATGGGTTATGATGGGCCATGGTGGTCTAGGTATTCTTGTTAGACTAATATGCCCATTAAGTGTTGGCAAGGCCAATGGAGCTTCTCTCCAAAAATTGAATTGTTTGTTTCTAGAATAGAAGGGAAATGTGTGGGGCTCTTGATAAGGTAGCCTCCTCAACAAGCAACAATATATTGCTTCATGACCCTATATACCACAATTTGTGCAACACCTGGACCTTGAAACAATTGACTATGACATGCATACAATTGAGTAGATCATGGTTGATTCTAAACCCATAAAAAGTAACATCCATGTGTCCTTCAGAACATGATCAGCCAGATACATGGCATCGAGTGACTCTGCCTTAGTATGGGAGTTCCATGATGGAATTCCATCCCCCAATCCACTTGGCTGATCATTTTGCAATGCATGTCAAATGGGTCGCAGAGAACAGTATGCTACTCCACCTTCGCCATCATAGCGGCATGGGAGACACACGGGGGATTCAATAGTAGTAATAAGGAGATGTCACTTGCGTGCAAGAAATATATGAAAATACCCCTTATCTACCCCCTATTTATGGGACCTTACCTTATAAAATGTACATTCCTTCCCTTAAATAACCCCCCTCCCTTACACTCACGTGGTACCATGCAGTAAACCCTAGTGGACCCCCCGAGGGGAGACAACGACTTGCAAGGGGTCTTCCATGGGGCTTTCAATGTTGTGGACCTCTGCACATTGACTCCTCAATTAGTAACATATTATTCTTACTGAATGTTAACAATAGATAATATTCTTCTTACATGTTTGTTTATCTACATATGTACTTGGAACATCTTGCACCATTGTAGCTTCGTGGGAGATGATGTCTTGTAAGTGGACTTCCACATGACTTTCAGTACGGCCCTCTGCATGATAAATTCATAATTAGCAACATATTTTTCATTCAAAATGTTATTGTAGATAGTACTATTGAGACACGTTAGTTCACTAGTGTCTGTGGTGGCTGGCACATCCTCCAGCATTATAGGTTGAAAATAAAAAATTGTATCCCCCTCTGCAAAAATACATGCCATTCTTATCGGCATTGTATTGTGGGAGAAAAAAACCACGAGTCACGCTTGTTTACTGGTAGCTGCCACGTCCCCTAGCACGACTATCCTACATAAGGACACACATCACTAATAACATCATATAATGATAGAATATTTTAAAGATCTGGCATTATCCAACCATGACATGTGTAGAATTCATGAGTATTGTTTCTTTACCTCTCTGCGCACACGCCACGTCTGATGTGACCTCAAATCCAAGACACTCAGTTCTTCCACCCTCTGCATGTTAAAAAATATTGTTGATGTTACTTTGGTGATGAACAAGAATTATGTGCCTTCACATCATGAGTTTTGTACAAAAGCAAGCTTACCATCTTGGTGCTCTATAATACATGTGTCAATTTCATGTGATGCCTCACTGCTTCTTGTCATTGTCATGCATCTCTCTATAGTGGTGTGTAAGGTAACACTCTCCATCGCAAGATCTGGAATAACTTGTTGTGTCCTTCTATCCATGCTAATGTCATGGACCTCCTCGGTGATGCCTTCCATTGCAATCTGCTCTTCAGTGGTATCAATGAAGGGGACATAGTTTGGTGGTTACAATTCATATTCAAGGAAATATTTTCATTGGAGGGACACAAGAGATGTCTTGGCTATAGTACTTCAAAACATCAAACCTTTTAGGTGTGGAGAAACCAAATTAATTGGTGATGAGGGCCGATCATTGCTTTGACCTCTCTTCAATGATATTGGATGTACGCTTGCTCTTTGGTTTTTTTAATAGTAACCATACTACTAGAATTAGTTTCTTGTGAACCCATCATAACCTCTTCATTAGGAGACAACAAAGTCCAATATAATCCTAAGAATGCAACTCATTTCACTTAACATGACTTTGGATCCTTGTGTCTCTTGTGTTTGTTTTTTCCTTGAGTATTTTTTGTACAAACTTTTCTCATGGGAGGAGTATTCACCTTCTGGATAGTCGAGGAAAATAGAGCATCTTTGATATACCTTCTCGTCCCACTTTTGCTCTATCTGGTAATCCTCATTCATGTACCGATTCTCCTGCACATTTGCCCAGTCCTCACACTCTCCTGGCAGAGTTTGTAGAGCCCTCCTCTCCATTTATCCATACATGAACCTCATTTCTTGCAAAGTCACCATTTCAAATCTTGAATGAATTGGCAAGATAGCACTACAAACATGCTACTAAAGAAGGATATTGTGAACTACCTGTACAGAAGCCTCCATGCTGCCAATTTCATTGACTTCTGTGACTCTATATCTTCGTTTGGCTTGAAATCATGGAAGGACAGTGCGAAACATTTTCTCTCTATGTTTTCTCTTTATCTCCTGGGTGTATTGAAAGAACAAATTGTGTTCCACTCGAATGTTATAGTAGTCCTCCCAACTCAAAAGCAATCTCTTTCTGCCGTCTTGCAACATGGCCCAAATGGTCTCTTGTCTTACCTAACTCCGAAATGGTGCATTTCCATCTACTCGAATCAAAGATATGTCGTTTAATACCAATTCGTCAAACTTATGATGCACATACTTTAGATGAACAAGAATAACCTATAATCAGGCATGCCCATCAACGTTCGAGTTTTCCTGTCAGAACTCTCCATGGCCTTCAATATCCTTACGCGATCTGCATCGTTTAGCTTTGAGGATGCCAATGTATATACTCTCTCCTCATTTAATACATCCTCTGTCTTGGAGCCCCATTCCAAGCATGAGACAGTTCTGCATTGACAAAAACATTGTTGCTTTGGACCAATGTAGTATGAGTACATACAGATGGCAAATACAAAGAGATAGCAACTTACTAATACCACTTCTCTCTGAGAAGACTGGGGTCTGCAACTCTTAGCAAACGTCGATTTTTCTTGACGAGCTTTTCATTGACACTAGAGTATGCCTCGCCCTACTTGGTTCTAAACTGGTTCTAAACTCAAAGTCAAAAAGCTATGTCCATTTCTATTCGATCGGTCGCACTGCCATATCATACTCGTCCTGCACTTGGTAATTAGGTAAGTAGGGACAACGTGTATGGCCATGCTCTTGCTGTGCACTAAAGGCTTCGATGCTTTGATGGTCATTGCTTTCCTTGTCAGTATCACTCTCCGATGCCCTTCCTTGCTTGCGTCATCGAAGCATGCCTGCCTTCTGATGTCACTCTTCCTCACATGCAAGTGCAATGGTTGCTTGTAGATCGGTGGAAGTCAATGATCGTGTTTGTGTTACTTTTCCTCTCACTCTTGGAGGGTGACTCCCCCCTTGTGATTGCATGTTGCCAGTGAAAATCGCATGTTGTCCTGCTGTAGATCGTGGAGGCAAGTCAGAGTCCTTGGGAGACTCGTCTGGTCATTGCTCTCTTTCCTGCAAAGAATGATCCAAAATAGGATAAGAGGGGGAGATAGAGCAATCGTAACAAAAATCAAGAGAGGAGCTACTTACCGTCTATTCAATTGGCCATTGCACAATTGTGTTTTCCTCAACATCAATCTCAATATTACCTTTGCCACGGGCCTTCACACCCCTCTGATGCACGATGGTAATAAGAACTCCCACTCGTCCAGGGAGCAAGCTCGGTGAGGGGAACATTTGTCGCATTAAACTTTCTGCAATCCTTTCATCGCCCTCATAAAGGGTGACATGATCTTGTCTTTTGAAATCAAATTTGGCTATGATAGAGGAGCTTAGGGTTACTTCTTATAGATATATTGCTTCCCCAATTTCTTGCCAATGGAATACCAATTGAGAGAGAGGGGGGGGAAGGAAGAGATGACATCGGGATAAGAGAGTGAGAGATAAAGAGAGAGAGTGTGAGAGGAAAATACAAGGAGAGAGAGCAAGAGCAAGAGCGAGGGAGAGGGAGAAAGACAAAGAGAGGGGGGAGGAAGGAGGAGATAGAGAGAGGGAGGAAGTTGGGGATAGAGAGAGAGAGAGAGAGAGAGAGAGAGAGTGTGTGTGTGTGTGTGTGAGTGAGTGAGTGAGTGAGTGAGTGAGTGAGTGAGAGAGAGAGAGGGAGAGAGAGAGGGGAAAAGCCTGGGATAGAATGGTGAGATAGAGTATGTATGATTGTGTTAGAGAGAGAGGTGTGGAGAGAGAGAGAGAGGGGGGAGAGAGAGATGGAACCGTACTGAGGATAGGGGACAGAAAACAAGAAGTTGAATTGTAAGGGGAGAGGGTTCTTTTAAAGACAAAGGAGAGAAAGTGAGGGAGGGATAAAGAAAGAGAGAGACTCACATATCGAGAGTGGAACGATTTGCAATGTGAAAAGGGGGGGAATGGGTCTTTTTATAGGCGAAGGAGAGAGAAAATAGGGGAAGAGAGAAAGAGTGATGAAAGAGAGGGGGGGAAGAGGGAGAGCATGTGATATGTGTAATTTTTTCTCACCAAAAAGGGGTCGCCAGAGCCCCTTGTCGGATGATTTTTTTTTTCAATGACCCATTCTTGGATAGTAAATTTTGGCCCAACTAGATTTGTGGTTTTTTTTTCACCCATTAAGGGCTGTTGTTGGCAACCCCTTTTGGCAAAAAAACAAACCACAGATCCAAGAATATACAGCATGGGGAGAATAGGGACCAATAGGGTACGGGTTTTTTATACCGTATTGGTCCCTATTCTCCCCATGCTGTATATTCTTGGATCTGTGGTTTGTTTTTTTGCCAAAAAGGGGTCACCGGCAGCCCCTTATTAGGCAAAGAAAACCCACAAATCCAGTTGGATGAAAAGTTACTCTTATAAGGAATGGGTCGCCAGAAAAAAATTTCATTCGCTACCAGTGACCCCTTTCTAGCGAGAAAAAATTACACACATCACATGCCCTCTCTCTCATCACCCTTTCTCTCTCTCCCCCCATTATCTCAACTAATTAACAAATATTTACTTAATTAACTTTACGAGCGAAAGAGAGAGATATAATTTTCTAAATGGTAGATCTTCACACTCTTAGAAGCATAATATGAGATAGTCATACAAAGTAGAAGCTTATATGCACTTGTTCAAACTTTGCTTTATTGCTTTAAAAACACACTCGTTCAAACATTGTTTTATTTATGTTCTCTCTCTCTCTCTCTCTCTCTCTCTCTCTCTCTCTCTCTCTCTCTCTCTCTCGCCCATCACTTTGTTACTCTCAAGGGGGGGGGGGGAAGACAATGTAATGTCCCCATTACTTAATTTATTTTAATAAACAATATGTGTATACATTCCAAAGAAAATTGATTTATTTTGCACATTTTTAAAACTAGCTCTAATTATAAAATTGACTCTACTTATGAAGATAATTGTTATTATTAATAAGGTATTATATGCCAATTCATGGAAGAAAGACTTGGGAAACCCTTCCAAGACTAGCTTATTAAAACTATGTTTGTAGTATAGAACAACAAAAAGAACTAGCCTAGTGGATAGTCACTTCACAGTTAAGTGCACTTGGGTGATGACATTGCCAGGGTGGGTGACCTCCTGGGAAGATTTTCCTACAAGCTAGTGGGAGCTTCTCACGCACAACCAATGGTGCCAACGAAGCCTTCGTAGCTTGTTGCCAAGTATGCCAAGGCTAAGATGCCAAGGTCTATGTCTTGGTCATCACCTTATGCCTTGGATTGAGTCTTGCTCGCCCGTCGCATCGCATCCGTCCGTTCGCACATGCTCTCTCTTTCTCTCTCATATAAAGATTTACAAAAAAGTAAAAAATGTTATTTAATTTCTCCTAAATTGAGAAATTAATTAACTAATTAATCAATAGCTATTATTTATTTATGTAGCTAATTAAATAAATAGTTAATTAGTAATTAATTAATTAGTTAATTACTAATTAATAGTAATTAGGGGAAAGGGGACACTTACTTGTGTCTGTTTGTTCATCGTGCGCCTTGGAGTGACACCCACTCGATGACCTCAAAAGGGATTTGTGGGGGGAGGGGATGCCCCCTTCTTGGTGCTCTTGTTCTCTCTCTCTCTCTCATATTTTTTTAAAAAAAGTAAAAAATGTTATTTAATTTCTACTAAATTGAGAAATTAAGTAACTAATTAATCAATAGTTATTCATTAATTAATTAACTAATTAATTAATTAGTAACTAGTTAATTAGTTAATTAGTCATTACTATTAATTAGTAATTATTATTAATTTAATAATAATTAATCTAACTAAATAACTTACCAATTAATCTAAATAATTAACTTAATTAGTATATTAAATTACTAATTAATTAATTATATAATTATTTTACTAATTAGTTATGAATTACTTAAATATCTTTTATTAGTTATAAATTAGTTTTTAATAACTAAGAAATATATTTTATTCAAGTAGTAATTGCTAATGGCAATATTATGTATTTATTTTATTTAAAAATATTAAATAAGTTTATCACATAGTTATTTAGTAATTAAAATTCTTTATTACATACTTAATTAATATTAATCTATTAATTAATTTTTATTAATTTAATATAAATCAAATAATATTTAACAAGATGGTATCCGTTAGTTCATTGAGATAATTAGTGTATCGATCAACTTATATTAATTAAATTATTAATTAATTTCTTAATTGACAATGGTTAGCTTGTTTTTTAATTCATGTATATCAACTAGCTTATTGATTAATTAGTTATTATAGTAATCAATTAGTATGAAGTGAACCATTGGTATATTAATATTACTTAACTTGTTTATTAATCTATATATTGCTATTAATAATTTTATATAAATAAATATATTGTAATAGTAATTCTAATTAATCAGTTAATATGATTATACATTAATACGTTAGTTGTATGGGATTTTTTTTGGAGGGAATGAAGAGAGAGTGCAAGTGCATGTGGATTAGGATCATTCTGCCCACCGAGAAAGGGGTCGGCGGCGCGCCTGCATCTATCTTAGTTATTTGGGTTTAGGGTCCAGGGTATGAGAGAGTGTGTGTGTGCATGTGGGCCAAGATGGCTGATGAGAGAGAGTGCATTTGGATTGGGATCATTTTGTCACCAAAGAAAGGCCCAATATTTGGTGTAGAAAAATATGACTAGCACACCCCTTCTCACATCTCTCTCTTCGTATGGCACATGTCTCCTAGTCTCCCTTTCTCCATCTCTCTCTCTCTCTCTCTCTCTCTCTCTCTCTCTCTAACATGCATTTAATGCCCCACTATGTCAAAGTGGTTATATAAGGCCACACATCCCCTATGACACAACGCCTCCCCCTCCCTCAAGTTGTGGATTATTTTCTTAATCTCGCAAGTACGTACACATCTCCCCTCTCCCCCTCTCTCTCTCTCTCTCCATGGCACCCACATCCACTCACACACACTCTCTCTCTATCTCCCTCTTTTGCTCTCTCCCTCCCACACAAATCTTTATATCCTCTCTCTCTCTCTCTCTCTCTCTCTCTCTCTCACACACACACACACACACACACACACTCTCTCTCTCTCTCTCTCTCTCTCTCTCTCTCTCTCTCTCTCTCTCTCTCTCTCTCTCTCTCTCTCTCTCTCTCTCTCTCTCTCTCTCTCTCTCTCTCTCTCTCTCTCTCTCTCTTTCTCTCATATTTGGCACATGTATCCATACACAGACACACACACACTTTCTCTCTAAACCATAAACCCTAAACCTCTCTCTCTCTCTCTCTCTCTCTCTCTCTCTCTATGTGGCACCCACATCCACTCACACACACACTCTCTCTCTATCTCCCTCTTTTGCTCTCTCCCTCCCACACAAATCTTTATATCCTCTCTCTCTCTCTCTCTCTCTCTCTCTCTCATATCTGGCACCTATATCCATACACAGACACACACACATATACACTCTCTCTCATGCCAAATACTTTATATATATTGCACTCGCACGCACACACATGCATGTACACTCTCTATCTCCCTCTCTCTCCCTCTCTCATGCACACACTTTATATATCCTTCTCTCTCTCTCTCTCTCTCTCTCTCTCTCTCTCTCTCGTATATGACATACACCCCCACACTAAGTATTTCAATGACACCCATATTTGACATGAGTATTCGTACATGTGTAGATAGCTTTGGAAATGGATCCAACATCTAGTGCTACACCAAATACTGAGGTCCGCATATATGTATCGTCCCCCCTCTCTGCAAAAACCTATTATGCACTACACAAGTAGTCGGTTCCTGATGTTGAAGAAGGAAGACATTTGCAATGGCAATGGCTACTGTGTTATTGCTATCACCCATGCAAATGGCCGAATATAAAGCACGCCCGTCCATTGTAACAATGACCATGAGGCTATCCAAGTATATGTTCTGGATACCTTGGTCTCATAAGACTATCTTGTCAAACAAGGAAATGGGCCTACATTGCAGCCTTCCCCCACCATAGACCTCACCTAGAGTCCTTGTAGTGTTGAGAAAACAACAATCATCGTGGAAGCCTCACCACCCCCCTTGGACATTGAGAAAAACAAAACCATCCCTATCACGCTTGATGTGGAAGAGGAGGGGATGCAACAATCCTCTTATGTTGTAAGTGTGGTTGAGTACATAATGTCTTCAGGGGCCCGACACCGAGTCTTACATCATTTGCTTCAGAATATGAGCGCTACAGAGAGAGTGGTCGAGATCCCAGCTTTCTATGATGGCAATGTGGCATACAAGCTTCCACTAGTAGCAGACAATATGTGCCCAATGGAGGGTATGGAGCAAAAGTATAATGGCCATTGTTGGACAAAGCCCATGTCAACATTGATGGCATTCCTCGATACTGTTTGTTGAAGCAAATGTATCGGAGAGCTAGAGTGTCCCAATAGAGATTGTACTAGTAGGTCGATTTTTAGCTCCCCAAACAAGGTGGCATGGACAGGTGCAAGATCCTTCATTCACTCCACTATCATTAAAGTGATTGCAGAGTCGCATGACATGGTTCTAATACCCTATCACTCAAGTAAATCACACTAATCAAGTCCAAATACCTACAATGCAGGTAAACTCAGTACCACCATACCGACTATTGGAATGTCAGCTGTTGGTCTCGGAAGCCTTGGATGCTTCTATTGTAAGAACCCCCCCATCTTGCTCTCCAAGTGTGAGTGTGTAGTGTATTATGTGATGTCAGCAAGGCCAATGTCAAGACTATTTATTCATCAAGGCACACATAACCATGAGGTGCAAAGAGGCACATGTAGAGCTAATGTCAGAGAGGTGCAAAAGACCATAGAGAAAATGGTAAGAGATTTTAGTGCAGCTAAACCTCGACACTTGCAAATGACTGTGGCTAGAAGGCTAATGATGGGTGCATTGGTTCATGAGCAAGGTGTCCCCATGTCTACCGACAGTGAACTCTTGACGATGCTCGAGGAACTCCAACCACTCATTCAGAGGAATAGGTAACATATTATTCCATTCACAACACATTTCAAAATATCTTTAAAAGGCCGTATATATGAAGATCAATATTTTGTGCATGCAGGTTCAAACACATGGTCTGTGCAGCACGTGTTGAGAGTGATCAGGGAATGGAATCTCATCTTCTAAAGTTAAAGCAACGTTGTGCATACAGATTTTTCCATGGTAGCCTATTTCATGGGCAAGTCATTGACAATGATAGTAGGTGCTTTCTATATTCAAAATGTCAACAACTGGGCCAGTCTCAAGGGTTGACTTAGTGAATCGTATGCGAAGGAATGGCACTAGGGACCTACACAATAGGTGGGTATGCTTTGACCACATGCATCTCATTAATGATTGGACCACCATGGCATCACATGTGTATGACCCAAGGTAGTTTCTCTTACCTAATTCTACTATCAAAACACAAACTTAAGTAACATAGCTCTCCTTACTCTCCCATTCCTTTCTTGTGTTTCTGTAGTGTACAAGAGTTGATGACTTTGGCAATATGTGAGGTGAAGGAAGAGGATACAGATGCACAAGATCTTTTTTAGACAAAGATGAATAAGGTGATGGAGAAGTGTGGACATCCAAGAGATGGTTTTTGAGGATTCATGGCAAACAAGGCACTTGCCGATTGGAGGGCCATCTGCACAGTGTTGAATGGTGATCCAGACAATATAATGCAAGGAAGGGAGGGATCTTGCTTATTTCATTGGGAACAAAGTCTCCAAATACACACATCACAGTATATGCACAAGAGTTTTCAAGATGATCATAAGTGCTTGTGCCGCATGTGGAGGTGTGCAGTCACGAAAGACGATGCAACAATGCAGTATCGATTCATTCGAGCTTGGTGGACCTTAGGGAAAGTTGTTGGTTGCAATATACCACCAATGGATTGTTGGCTTAGTTAGTGGCATATCAGATATCCACGTTAGAGATGGCACTTTGTCGGGGTAAAACTAGTTCGTAATAGTAGGATGTGACGTATGGTGCATTTGTTTTCTCACGCTCCATACCTTCTCATGCTGTATTTTTGTCTAGGTGGTGGAGGACATTGCTCATATGCCAATCACAAACTTGGCAGAGCCAATGCATGCAAGTTGGTTGGCAGGGGAGGGATTCAAGGGATCTATCATCTTGTACGATGCATGTGTCAGTGATTTGGCCAACACTCTACTACAGAGCACAAAACAACATGCATTCATTGGTGGAAAGTTCCATGATGCAAGACCCAGTGCGCAAAGAAGCTTGTGAGTCAACTACAACAAGGAATTTTCAAGGGGACAATGTGACTGTAGTAAGAAAACACAAGGTTGATGGGAAAGTGGGGTCCGAAGAAGCCAACGCCTCTCACAGGCCTGAGTATGTGACCGAAAACATACCTAAAAGAAAGGGTACAAGAAAACTAAACTTTGAGGACCCTTTGCCTTCTGACCAATCAAGGGCAGTATCACCAAATTGTTTGGAGGAAATGGTGGTGGAGACAGTCCTTCATGACAACATTTGGGCTATAAGAAGGATTCCAGCTTGCAGCTGTGTACAATGTCAAGGATGGTTGGGAGCTAGAGAGAAAAAATGTAAAAAACCTATAAAAAATATGTCACATGGGGTGTCTGCACCTTCATTTTGGGGATCATGGAGTGGTTTAGCTCAAGAGAAGAAGCTAGCAATCAACATGGAATGCAGCCCTAGTTCATGTGGTTTTGTAATGATAGTGTGGACCATACATGGAACATTTATTCTTCCATTCAACACACATCGGCCAAGGTTCCACAAGTATGGCCAGTGGCACAAGGCACTAATTTGACCGTAGAAGAAATCCACATGTATCTGCAAAATAGTTCTCATAAGTAGTCAAAAAATACTTTTGTGATGGCATAAGAATGTGCATCTTAGGATCCTCAACCTCTACGATATAAATCATATATGCTTTGCCTTGCTTCCTAAGGGCATGCTTAGCTTTGGCATGTAAAATCAAAGGAAATAACTCTAATTTTGAATTACAATGTAAGATAATCTACTCTCCTTGAAAATTAAAGGATATTGAATGAGTGTCGAACAAAGACACGTGTACCTTGCTTACCTTCAACTATTGCCTCTTATTGTAGAGAGTCGGTGGTCTAGTCACCAGGAGCATAATTGAGCATTTCTTCTATATTGCACAATTGAGTAGCGACATTGTTGGTGACACTTTTGTTGTTGTTGTTGTTTGGCAATTTAACCTAATATTTTACTCATAGATGGTTAGGTCGATCACAATGGTAACATATCGGCTTAAGCTTTGTATGTTGAACATTGAGGCTTGTAATTTTAGAATTTACCTTCGTTGCTCCAACTTATTGATTAGTCCCATTTTTAGATATATAATTGGTAGGATGGAAGGTGAAAAAGAATTTAGACAATGGTAAATGAAAGGCTTCTTTGGATCTGGCTACTATTGTGAAAGCAAGGTTGAGAAGATTATTGGGAGCGGAGAATGTGTACAATAGCTTGAATTTTTTTTCCAACATCATGTGCATGTGACATAATAGCTTGTAAAGAAGAAGGTTTAAGAAAATGAAGCTTAGCTTGTATACCTAATTGGAGTTTGTCTTCATATTTTCATTAGAGCATGTCTTCTGGTACCTCCTCTAGTATACGCAACAATAGTAGTCATTGCCAAAATCTCTTAGTGTAAGTGACTATATTGTCACCCTCTTGCCATGAAAGATTAGCCCGATTTCTTTAAGCATTGAGATAAAATTGAGGAGGTGAGAAGGAATCTTTAAAATTCTTTTGGAACACATCCTAGGTGATAGGACAATCGACACTTTGGCAAAGTACAATCTAGCGTAGGGATGCTTTGTTGAAAAAATAACTTGTGCCACACTTGAGCTTGCCCTTCTTCAAAAAGGATTCTTGATCAATATAATCATCAAAGTGGCTTAATCACAACAATTCAAGCTTTCTATCTTTCTTGCCATCAAATTTTTTTAAGTAGAAAGACTTATGACTAATGCATTTGTCCTTCTACATTTGTTGTGCATTAAAAACATCACGAATAATGTGTGTAATGCAATCATCTTCATCTTGAATAGGAAAGCTTCATTGTGCTTCTCATTGTGTTGGGACCTAAAATGGGCCTAACACTAGCTCTAGGGCTCTAGCTAGGCCTTTTATGCTCACCAAACCACCCTCATGGCCTCACAGCTAGGAGCGTCTACTAGAGCATATGCAGTACTCTAAATGAATCAAACATTTATATCTATTTGTAGTCCAATGGTTCTCCCTTCCCAACTCCAATAGAGTGATTATCCAAACATACATGTGATAAACACCTTGGTTCACATACACAAAGAGCTCCCCCCAGCAGAATGTTGTGGCTCCTACAGCTCTCCTACACCCCAAGGATTGGCCCCATGATGTGTTCAAGAGAATGCATATATTCCTCACTTAATCATTTCCCAAGATATTGCACTACCCTACAACAAAGAAAAATCTTACACTCTCAATGTTGGTCTTCACCTACACATACAAGTGTAATGTGTCCAATATTTATCTTTTGATACCATGTTTAGATTATATATGCAAACTGTATGGCACTCTGTGCTCAAACAACTTAATTGCTTATTTCCTATCATATCTCGTAATTTCTATAACTTCTTTTTTAAAAATATAAAAATATTGAATCCTTCAATTAAATGACCACTCACATATAAAGGGGGACTATGCCTTGTTCTTATATTTTGGTTTTGTTGGTAAGTATGCTTCTCCTATTCCACAACACGAAGCATACAAGCAACTACATGATCGATTTCTAACAAAACGTAACCTATTGGGAATAAATGCACCTATGCCTACATTGCCCTTCATTTACTTCACACACCTTGACCATACACATATACACTAGGTGGCAGGCACCCATCACTGTCACTTTATTCTTTATTCTTTCAGTGAATATTGAATAAGGGAAGGCTAGTCACACATTGTATTTGTTGGTAAGTATGCTTCTATTTCACAACAAAAAGCATACAAGCAACTACATGACCGGTTTCTAACAAAATACAGCCTATTGGGAGTAAATGCACCTATGCCTAAACTGCCATGTATTTACTTCACACACCTTGACTGCACACCTATACACTAGGTGGTAGGTACCCATCACTGTCACTTTATTTTTTATTATTTTTGTGACTATTGAATAAGGGAAGGCTAGTCACACATTTTGAATGTTGGAGTTTCAACATATGGTGTCCCTCTCTCTCTTGCTCTCTTGGTCCATTTGCCATAGCTCTTACTTTGCTCTTGCTTTTGCTTGTGCGCTTTCACTTAGGCTCTACCTTTCAACTAGTATTAGAATGGATATTCAAGGAGCCTCTTCATCCTTTGGTTTAGCCTGGATTCAAAGCTTTAGCTCAAGGTTTCATAGCAACCATTGTTTCTTCCTCCCATTGAGTGGATATAGAGTATGCTACGGAAGTCATGAACAGCTATGGCAACTTGAGAGCACTTTCGTATTTTGGCCATAACTTTTGCATATAACATTAGATTCAAGTGTTTCATATCTAAAAGGGAAGAGTGCAACGAGAGCTACACATTTAAGTGCCCATAGATTTTTCTATGTAGTTTTTAGTTCTCTATTTTATATAGAACAAAATAGTTTTGGTTTTGAAAAGACTAAACTCCATAATGCATGTTTGATGCTTCTTGGGATGCTATTTTGATACTCTTATGGCATGGTTATGCTTTAGGATGCTATTTGGATTGTTTAGAGATTGATTAGCTCACTTTTGTAGGGGTTTATTGATGTCATAACAATTTGGACAAAAAGCATATAATAGTGAACTTCATGCTTTGAATGTTTATTGTACCTACATGGTATTTTGGGTATACTACATGTCTATGGTGATGTCTGAAAGGTGAGAAGGATCAAATATTGCACTCGAGAGCTATGGCGGGAGAGCAAGAGCAAGAAAGAGAGAGACAAGAAATGGGAACTCCAACAGTTACAATGTGTGACCGGGCCTTCCTTTGTTCAAACTGTCACTAAAAGAATAAAGAATAAAGTGACGATGACGGGCGCCCGCCACCTGCAATGTGCAGTGGCAGTGACTGTCAGTGTAGTAATACACGGGCGGCTAGGTGGAGGTGCCTTTACCCCCAACAACCTCCCACTTAAAGGCGAATCTGCCCTAGTGAGGAGTGAAAAGAAAAAGAAAAAAAAAGACAGTACAACATGTACACATGTACAACAGGATGAGGAAAGACGTCATCTCATCCCATGCCCATCAACCTCCTGAGGAAGGCAAAGCGCTCTGTAAAGAGGCTTTTCATGAGCAGATCTGTAGGATTCTGGTCAGTCGAGATCTTGACAAGATTAACAGACTTGTCCTCAATGACCCCACGTATGAAATGATACCTCACCTCAATGTGTTTCATCTTCGCATGGAAGACCAGATTCTTGGCTAACTGAATAGCACTCATAGAATCCGAATGCAGTGTAGGGGTAGCATCAATACCAAGGTCAGCAACCAAACGACCCAACCAAATGGCCTTCTTGCAAGCCTCAGTGACTGCAACATACTCAGCCTCTATAGTAGAAAGGTCCATGCATTTTTGCATTGTGGATATCCAAGAAACAGCATCTCCAGCATAGGTGAATACATAGTCGAAAGTGGACTTCCTACTGTCTACATGTCCTGCATAATCAGAGTCAGTGTACCCCACGACTCCTGTATCCTAGCTGCCATAGCATATGCACATATCTGTAGTGCCCTTCAGGTACCTCATGATACCCTTCACGGCATCCCAATGCTTCTTGCCAGGTGCAGCCATATAGCATGCCACAACACCAACTGCAAAGGCAATATCTCAACAAGTGGCGATCATGGCATACATAAGACTACCCACTGCGGATGCATAGGGAATCTTAGCCATCTCGGCCCTCTGCTCATCTGTCTGCGGACAATCAGCCTGTGATACCTTCACATAAGAAGGCAATGGATAGCCAATAGGCTTTACGTCCTGCATGCGAAAGCGCTCAATGACTTTATGAATGTACTCCCTCTATGACAAGTAGAGGAGTCCCTGATGCCTATCACGTCTGATGCATGTCGCGTCTGATGCGCCTAGTGTGCAAATTGAAGAAAAGTCTTTATGGCTTGAAGCAGGAACCTAGGGAGTGGTATCATAAGTTTGATGCCTTTATGCAGTCACAGGGCTATAGCAGGAGTGCTATGGATCCGTGTCTTTACACGAAGAAAGCCCGTGATGGTTCTTTATTGATTTTGGTACTCTATGTGGATGATATGCTAATAGCAAGGAAAGCTCATGATGAGCTAGATGCTTTGAAAGCTTAGCTCAAGAAGAGCTTTGAGATGAAGGAAATGCGGTAGGCCTCACATATTCTTGGGATGTGCATGATATTCTAGTTCCCTTATGCATCCATAGTGGACAATTTGAAGTATGCTATGATATGCCACTCGCCCTAACATAGCATTTGCAATGGGAGTTGTGTCATACTATATGGCTACACTTGGCCAAAGCCATGAAGGGTATCATGAGGTATCTAAAAGGCACTGCAAATATGAGCATTTGCTATGGCGGTCAGGATACTACAATCATGGGTTACACTAACTTCGACTATGTAGGACATGCAGATAATAGGAAGTCCACCTATGGCTATATCTTCACTTTTACTGAAGGTGTTGTTTCTTGTATATGTAAGGTGTAGAAATGCACGGCCTTATATAGTAGACATATAATGCAATGCATTCTTTGTAGCAATAGTGTTCATATTAAGCCATGTTCCATGGACATATAATCCAATGCCTTGTCTGCAACAATATGTTCATACTATCAAGACACATGTCATTCACATCAACTTATGACATCTCTCAGTGTGCAAATAAGCCTGCATATGAAGCTCAGCTTTAACTTTGCATTGCCCTTTCTAGAATGATTCCTTAGACAACTTTGAGAGTCTTCGAGACTAGAAGTTTCTAAGTTTTCACAAGGCTAGAGGCGTATATTGTATGGAACAGAATGTGATACACTTTGCAAATGTGCTTTGCAGCCACTGAGGCTTGCAAGCAGGCCTTATGGTTAGGATGTTTGGTAGCATGCCTTGGTACTATTGTCACTCCAACATTGCATTCAGATTCTATGAGTGCTATTTAGTTGGCCAAGAATTTTGTCTTCCATGCGAAGACAAAGCACATTGAGGTGTGTTATCACTTCATTAGGGAGGTGGTAGAGGACAAGTCTGTTGAGCTTGTCAAGATCTCAACAAATGAGAATCTTACATATCTTCTCACTAAAAGCCGCTCAACGGAATGCTTTTCCTTCCTTAGGAAGATGATAGACATAGGATAAGATGACATATATTCCTCATCCTATTGTACTTTATGTACATTGTACTTTGTCACTTTTTTCTTTTTGTCTCCAAATTAGCGGCACATTTGCTTTTAAGTCGGAGGTTATTAGGGGAAAAGGCACCTATGACTATGCTACGATGTATTTACTTCACACACCATGACTGCACACATGTACAATATATATGGTGGACACCCATCACTATCACTTTCTTCTTTATTCTTTCAATGACTATTGAATAAGGGAAGGTCAATCACACATTGTGACTATCGGAGTTCTCACATACAATGTCTCTCTCTCTTACTCCATCCCAGAGCTCTTACTTTGCTCTTGCTTTCGCTTGTGTGCTTCCACTCATGCTTTACCTTTTAGAACCAAAATATTGTGCTTCATGATCTCAACATGGGGACCATTATTCTTTCAAGGGTTTTGTGTGTGAAGTCCACTACTATCTCTCACCTAGCCTACTCACATGTACACACAAATCCAATGACTCAATGTGATAAGTTAAGACTTGCCAATACTTACCATGTTATCATCATTCATATCAACAAGCTATGCTCCATGATCCATGTATGCACTTGCTCCCTAGCCTCCTTGCTTCTGTTTTATCATCCATGTGCTTGAGAGGAGTCATTATTATAAATGAGAGGAGATGCAGAGATGGAGAAGAGCTTTGCATTGCATGTCCCCTACTCGCTCACACTCTCAATATCACATACTCTTGCTGAAACAATCAACTCACAACCAAGGGATGGAGCCGAAGAGAAGAGAATAGATGAAGCTTCACCACACACAAGTCCCTTGTTCAACATACTCTTCCACACATACTCTTGCTCAAACACTCAACTCACAGCCAAGGGATGGAGCCAAAGAGAAGAGAATAGATGAAGCTTCACCACACACAAGTCCCTCACTCAACATACTCTTCCACACTCCCTATCCTTCACTCTTATACACTTGGATAATAAAGTAGTAAGAGAGGTAGAAAGCAAAGTTAGCACACATATGAATAGCCTCTTCTATTCTTTTTCATCCTTTTTATGCATGCTTGTTAGGGTTAGGGTTTACATCTTTACCTTTACCTTGGGCTTGATCTCATTTTGTGGCCAAATGACATATCTTCCCTCCTTTTCTATGCACCTAAACCTTACTCTTAATGTTAAAATTAAAAATTTCATGTCCTAGCCTTATGGTGCTACTCAAATTTGTATACAATTTGCATAGGAGGGAAACCAAGCTCTCAATCAAATATTCAGATGATAAATACAATAGTTTCTTTTCAAAAATTGTGGTGGCCCTTGTAGCTTCTAGCTAACAAATGTGCCACACACTGTTTGTCCTTTTTTATTACGGAAGTAGCAACCATGTGATGGTATAGCTACTTCCCATTGCTCTCAAAAGTGCAAAGCAAGCAAGGTGCTATCTTGCGAGCTTTGTGATGATGCCAACTACATGAAGCATGGTTAGCATCCCTTTTCAAAAGTATTGTCTTAATATACTAAAAGCTAAGGTAATTATATCATAGTCTAGAACAAGCTAGCAATCCAACCAATCATTTTGCTAAAATTCTCAAATGGGATTCAAAACCACTAACTTGTTTGGATAAAGAAGACACTAAGGTTGTCATTGTTAGGCTTTTTAAGGGTTAGTAGCCTTGGTCAACAATATCGTAGGCTAGCTAGTATCATGTGCAATTTTTTTATTCCATCCAGCTTATCGTAGCATCCTTTATCTATGAGCCAGTATGTACCATCTACTAAATCTATTAATGTATGATTTATCATACAGTTTTTAAGCATTCAAAATGTTATCTTTATCCTTAGATCCTAAAATTTTGTTGGTTTCTTTGTACTCTTAAGCATCTCTTTTCTAATAGTGTCTCGTCCTTCTTTGTTGTCACTTAAAAGTTCCACCATAATGTCACTTGATCACTCACTTGTGCAAATTACACATAATCTTTACTCACACTTTCACAGCCTCTTTTATAACTACCCATGTGTGCTATAATACCCTTTACTTGAATTTTTGCTCATATGTTCATGCACATTCTATTTCATACCTATTATTAAGCCAAGACTCTATATGTTTCCTTTTATATATCCATGTGTGCATCATTAGAAACATTTTACAAGATCTCAAGTACTTGTTATCTCTCGAAAACCATGTCTGTAGATATTTAGCAACCTTTCCCACAACTTTTGATACCCTATCTTTCCTTTTCATATCTCTTTAATCCTAATTCTAAGTGCATGTAATTCTTTTGTCATGCACATCCATGATGGATACCTTTTAACATTCCATGTCTATCAACCAAACTTATGTGAATACTATTTTGCTATCATCCATATTTACACTCAATATGTGTGAACTAGATCTACACTCAACATATTCTTTTGCTATCATCCCTATTTACATGTGAACTAGATCTAAACTCAACATCCATCAACTAGATCCATACTCAATGCCTATCCTTCATGATTCAAAAATAATATGGGCAATAGAAATAAAAATTCCACTTTTGTCCCATTTCTATTTCCTACAAAATAGGAACTTCTCTTTTTTGCCTGCAACCCTAGTTTGATGTATCTTGCACCATATCAACTTTCACCTTGAGATAATGTACTAGTTCCATGCAAACTTTCAAATACGTTTTCCTTAGGTTTACATTCAAACAAAATCTCCTTAGGTTTACAAGTGTGGAAACTTCCATCTCATGCATAACAAAATCTCAACCCATGGCTTACTCATTTTATGTTGTATGCTCAACCCATCATAAAATGCACGAATTCAATGCACATTTTTTATGCTCTCTATGGTTCAACATATTTAGGACATCACATTTGTCTACTTGGAAGGTGATACATTGGATGATCTTGTTAACTCTGAATATTCCTAGGCCACTTGCATCTATACCCTTTCATATAACTCCTACCTAAATGTCCTTGAATAATAATTACATATAGTATGGATATAGAAAGTATGCTTTCATTGATGGGTCTCATGTGTGTACCTTCATTCTTTATAGTAATCGTCCACCCATACCCCTATGTATTTGTAGCTCATTTAGTCAAAAAATGATTCTAAGTCACATATACTACATGCAAAATTGGGTTATTGGAGATGGAAGGCTCTAAATCTATATTGCTACTACTGCTTTATAATTATTAAATGTTCCATACCAACAATATGTATTGCTAATGCTACTATTTCTACTAAGTTCTATAAATAGAGGCCTATGGAACACGTCAGGATTATCCATATTAGTGACTAGTCTCAAAAGGAGCTTCACTACTTTCAACAATAAAGAGCTCATGTGTAGGTTGTAAGAAACCCCATTAGATTTCTTCTGTGGTAGTCAAATGTTGGTCATGCATACCAAAAAGTTTTACTATAAAAGCTTTACCAATGGACTCTAACCACATTTATCCACACACTCAAGCTATAAAGTTTTTATGTATGTGGAGCTTGTTTCATGTCAAATCTAAGGTCCTTAAAAGTTCTGCAAATAAGAAACTTGAATGGTTTTGTTCCCCTCTTTGGTTATTGAGCAATAACTCAATTGGTAGGGGTGTGCATTCCCAAAGCCCAACCCTATGGATATAATGAAAGGTTGTAGCTACTAGTGAGGCACCTTTTAAGTAAGGAAAGATCTCAATGTCACTTACCTTTTAAGCAAGGAAAGATCTCAATATCTAAAGTGACTCAAAAATGGGAAACAATTGCTTAATATTGTACTTTCTAAAGATAAAATAGTGGTCATACCTTGTTTATCCTTTAACAAAATTATATGCGATATTGATCTATGCTTGATAACCTTTCAATATAAAAGATGTGAAATCATGTGTGTTTCGTTATTGAGAGTTATAAGGAATCTTATATCACATTTATGAAAGATAAGAGTTGTTATATCTTAGTAGTCAATGTCATGTTTCTATCTCATATGCATTTTCTTGTGTCTATGGAGAGCCTTTTCTTCACCAATGTTCATATACTGGTTCATTTCTATAATATATTGTTTGGAAATCATGTTGAGTCACATCATTATACAATTTGTGGGTAGCAAACAAATGCACATTACTTACCATGCACAATTATTTTCAAACAAAATAGTCATGCCAATCACAATGTAGAAGAAGATTCTAAACGTGGTGTGAAGCAATCACGCCTAAATATCTTTTCATCTAAAGAAAATATTTCATAACTAGTGGATAAAGCTTTGCTTCCTATGCTATGGAAGGGATGGATCTATGTTGGCATTTTTGCCACAGTGGCTTTATGTAGGGCATCTCCACGTGTAGAGTTCACCAAGAGGCTTGTCCTTGAGGCATGTGCCCCTATAACAATCGAAAGGGCATGCAAATTTTTTTGTGGTAGGACCAAGTGAAAGCATGTTCCAAATAGTTTGAGCATGAGAATGAAAGAAACACAATTACATTCGAAAATTTAAAAAACATCTTTACAAAAGCATGCAACTTCTTCGACTATTGGAATAATTTGTTTTGATTCATATAACTCTTGATCAATCAAAGTTCACACTAAACTGTGTCATCAAGTATTTTTTTCTCTAGATAGAATTGCTTGTTTTAGTAGACCTTTATTTGTTGAAGTTACGATACTGCATTGTTTTCCTTGGTGGTTGTTCATTAAAAGGTGAAGCGTGTCTATTAAATGGTTGTTATAATATTGTTAAAGGAGATGCTTAAGAAATGAATGTTTCACATTTCTATCCATTAAATCTAGGAAATCACTATGCTTGCAAGTGTTGGAATACTTCTAAAACAATGTGTGCCAATTGAATGTAAAAGCATCAATTTACATTAATTTTCCTGGATAATTTAGGTTGGTTCCTAAGAGTCCTCAATTGCATGTCCCTTTTAGTCTTACATAAGTATATGTTTTGACTAACAATAATACATGATTATACACCTTGGATATACATAAAACAATGAAGTGACATACCTTGCCCTTGATATCCTATACCAATAAGCATATAGCTCCATAGCAAAGCATGGAGCTTTGCCAAAAAGTTGACGTGGAAAATTAAACCTTAAACTTAAGGGAATTATGTCTGAGTGAGCTACATCTTGCTTATAAGATAGGCAAGTGATGAGTTGTGTATGCAAATTGAAGTAGATGCAAGTGTGTGTCCCATGTTTGTGGTTTTGAAATTGTGTATGCACACAAAAGATCTAGAATTGTACTATTAGTAGCTTCTGCTTGCCCATTGGTTTTGGGATGGAATGCAGATGAGAAATCAATCTTAGTACCCAAATTAGCAAACAAAGTAGTCCAAAAATTATTACAAAATCTAGAATCACGATAAAAAATAATAACTTTTGGCAAACCATGATTAGTGAAAATAGTCTTCAAAAACAATTGTGTAGCTTGAGATGCAGTTAATGTTTTCTTGCATGGTAGAAAATATGCTTGTTTGCTAAATCGATCTACTATAGTACAAATCATATCATGATTAGCTTGTGTATTAGGCAAACCAGTTGTAAAATCCATTGAAATATGTTCCCATGGATGGTTAGGATTTGGTAAAGGCAACAACAAACCATATTGCTTACCATGGTGTCGCTTGACTCTTTGGCAAATTAAACACTTAGAAACAAAGTTAGAAACATAAGATTCCATTTGCGGCCAGTAAAAATCTTCAACCAATGTTCTTAAAGTGGAAATAATACCTCTATGACTTGACATGGAGGACAATGAATTTTATGCAACAAAAATAATCTAAATTGAACAGTGACACACAATCTTTTCTCATAAAATATAAATCCATCAGAATAAGACAAAGAATCAATTGAAATCTAGTTATTAGCAACTAATTTGTTCCAATTAGCTTGAAAACTGGGGTTATGGTCATGGGTATCCTTCATAGGAGTAAGGGAAACAAAGGATAGAATGGAAATACTATGGATACTTGGTCTCCTACTCAATGCATCAGCAACAACATTTTCTCTTCTTGACTAATATTGAATAAGTGGATGAAAACTTTGAATGAAAGTAGCCCATTTAATATAGCGGTCAGAAATATATGGCTGACTAAGGAGATGTTTGATACTTTGCTGGTCAATTTTAATCATAAATTCGGATCCCATCAGATAGTATTTTCATTGACGTAAGTCTTGAACTTTAGCTAATAATTCTTTATCATAGGTGGAATACTTCAACTTAGAAGGTTTAAGTTTGTAACTAGAATAGGCTATGGGATGTGAATCTTGCACGAGGACAGCTCCTATTCATGATCCGCTAGCATCGATGACTACTAGGAAGAATGATCAACTAAAATCAGGTAATTGCAAGACAGGTGCATGTGTTAAAGCATGTTTCAACAAATCAAAAGACTTTTGCTGGTTGTCAAACCAACAATACACAACACCTTTCTTTAACAATTTCGTCAAAGGTAATGCAAGCAATGAAAAATTTCTCATAAATTCTCTATAAAAGCTGGCAAGGCCTAAGAAAGAACGTAACTCATGCACATTTTTAGGGATTGGCCAGTTCAAAATTACCTCTATCTTTTTAGGATCAACGTGAATACCATCAAAAGAAACAATGAGACCTAAGTATTCAATCTGGGTTTGGAAAAATTCACTCTTGTCAAGGTTAGCATACAATTGATTCTCTTTTAAGAATTTGAAAACTAAAGATAGATTTTCACAATGCTCATTCTCATCCTTACCCAAAACCAAAATATCATCCAAGAAAACAATCACACAATTTTGATACTTCAAAAATATACGATTCATCATACGACTGAATGTAGCTAGTGCATTGGTCAAACCAAAAGGCATAACAAGAAATTCATAATGACCAAACTGAGTTCTAAATGCATTCTTAAAAATGTCAAGTGTATCCATACGTACTTGATGATATCTAGATTTGAGATCTATCTTGCTAAAAATAGTGTCCCTTGTAGTTTATCCATGAGGTCATCTACCTTAGGGATCGAATATCTATTCTTAACAGTGATTTTGTTTAGGGCACGATAGTCAATGCACATCCTATAGGTATTATTTTTATTCTTAACTAATAGGACAAGTGCACCAAAATGAGAACTACTGGGCCTAATGAGTCCTCGGTTCAATAGTTCCTCAACTTGTGTTTGGATTTCTTTTTGTTCAATTTGATTGTGTCTATAAGGTGCTTTACATGGTGGTTGAGAACATGGGTTTAAATCTATTTTATGGTCTTCAGGACGTGTAGGTGGTAAACCAGATGGTAAATCAGCAGCAAAACAATCTTTAAACTATAAAAGCAATTGTGCATGCCTACAATGCATCTTATTTTCCTTAGCTTCAATTTCATTCACCCATAGTAAATATGATTTACTACATTTTCTCAATGCACGTTTAGCCTATGTGTGACTAAGTAGTGGAAAATTGTCAAGGGTGTGCAATCCATGCAATGTGACTTGGTTTCCGTTAAAATGAATTTTCATGGAATATGTGGAATAATCTATGTCAGGGTTATATTTGTGATGCCAAGGCATTCCTAAAATAATATCACTAGCTTGCAAAGGCACAACCAAGAAATTTCTATGCTCAACATAATCACTGATTTTAATCTCTAAATCATGCACTTCTTGTGTGCCATTGTATCTAGTGCCTAAGAATGCAGTCTTTATGCAATAATGAGTTGGAATAGTAGATAAGTTCAATTCTTTTACCAACTTTGCGGAAATAAAATCATGTGTGCTTCCATCATCATGCAAAACAATCTTTTCTTGACCATGCACAAAACATTTCATTGTTAGTAACGAATGAGGATTTGCATACCTAGTAAAGTATCTGAAGCATCGTCAATATCATCATCATCTTCAGTGAAGTCTAGCATATCTTCATGGTTCTTGTCATCAGTTTCTCCCAAGTAATTGATTTGAACGGCTTACTTCTTGGACTAATAGTTTGCGGCTAAGTATCCAGGCTGATGACACTTGTAGCAAACTATAAGCTTTGATTTGGAGACATTTTTGGTAAGGGCTGGAAGTTTGGTATATTGGGATTTGGTTGGAGGGAAGGCTTAGGGTTTGAATCAACAGTTGATGGTAAGGTAGGAGGTTGAGTCCAGGGTTTATGAAAAGAAGAAGGAACAAAGCGATTTTGATTGAATTTTCAGAAATTAGAATTGAGTTGCTTTGTACTTAAGTTACCATTAACCAAAAATTATTGCGGTTGCTTTTCTTGTCCACAAATTTTATCCTCCGCATCATCATGCTTTAAAGAAATCGCATCCTCCAAAGTCTTGGGCTTGAACATATTCACTTTCGCATAGAAGTGACCAAGCGAAGCGGACATGTACTTGCGCTTGTGGGTCGCCTCAGGAACATCTTCAAGCATTCGAAGTTAAAGTAAGGCACTCCAAAAATGCTTAGTGTATTGCGGGATAGATTCGCGATCTCTTTGTTACAGGAGATCCCACTGTTTGATGGCTTTCTCATGGAATTGAGGCAGAAGGAAATTTTGCAAAATTTTCTTTTGAAAGTCTTTCCAAGTAGAAGGACAATCAACACTCTTGCGGACAACAGTCCACCATAATAATGCTCTATCTGCTAAATGGTTAGTGACGCATTTAAGTTGATCTTTTTCAGCATGTTGCTCTTCATGAAAATAGTCATAAAACTGACTAATGAAAGCAAGAATAATTTTGCCATCATATTGCCCATTAAAAGTGCGGAATTTAAAATTTATTTTACTTATCTTGGTCTCTTTCCTAAGAGCTTGTGCATCGAGCATCGCATCAATAATACGTCGAATGACATCTTCAGGTTGCACTCTGCTTGCCCCCATGAGGTGCGCAAATTGTCACAATGCTAGATAGCATCCTTTAAAACAACATGCTTGTGAGCTAGAGTTTTTGGGGACAATTAATGGTCAAACATTTCTAGGCTACATGCTAGTTTAAAAAGGACATTGCTAGCTATTGGTGATGCTGATGAGGCCTTGTATAAATATAGAGTAGTTGTTGTTTGTTTTATAGGGCCAAATTTTGAACCCTTTTTTTGGAGTGGACCTTTCATCCTCAATGATTTTGGAAAATGCAAAAATTTTCCATTTGCCTTGATGAATCATACGAAATTGCTCTTATATAAGTGGCATGCATAGGTAAAACTTACATGTGGGAGTTGTCTAGTTAAGAAAATAGAGCTTTTAGTTTAGGGGTTGAGCATTTGTAGTCCCTCATGCACTGGAGAGGACGTGACATGTTGTTTGCTTGCTAAATAGGTAAACTCCCCTTCCACTTTGAACAAGGGGTCTCCCCCACCTAGTTTATGAAGTGATGGATAAGGATATGCTTTTTGCATTTGCAGCCAATCAAAAAACTTGTATGTTTATTGATTCTTAACTTTTTACAAAATATATCCTTTCGGTATGTAAAGGTATTATGCCCACTTCACAACCAATTTCAAATAGTACATGCCCACACTCAGGATGGAGGTACTGTAAAGATATTGCGCTCATATCCACACCCAAATTCAAAAGTCCATGCCCACACTCCGAGTGGAGGTTGGGACTCAAAAATGCAAGTTGATGTGTGAGTGTATTGGCCCAGAGTTTATAACCAAGCACACACAAAGTAAGGGCTGTTACACACCCAAACATGGCCACCCAAGTCCACCAACATGGGCCATTAGGGAAAAACACCGAGGCACCCACCGATAGCTCCAACTGGGGAGGTATTGAATGCTCCCCCCGCTCTATTTCAGCATTTCGCAGGGCACGGGAGCTCCCCCATCCGAGTCCACAGGGCATCCCTCCATCTCTCTCGCCAATTAGCTACTACGTGTCGGGTCCTTCCCTCTCTTTCCCATTGTCTGGAAGTTGTTGTTCATCTCTATTGATGTATAAATGTGGTTTAGGGTCGCCATACATGTGTTCATCTCTCTCAGGTGGGAAGTCATACCTGCGATTCATTTACACGTTGCCTATGTAGTCCATCCATGCTTGTGATTTATTTGCATGCTAATGTATGGCTTCATTTTTTCTATTTGCAGATGCTTGTAGGTTGTGGTCTCATTTATCATAGATGGTTGTAGGCTGTGATCTCATATATCACATGTATGCTCTCTCTCTCTCTCTCTCTCTCTCTCTCTCTCTCTCTCTCTCTCTCTCTCTCTCTCTCTCTCTCTCTCTCTCTCTCTCTCTCTCTCTCATGCATCAATGTTCTGAATCCCTCTGAGGAAAACATCTAAGGCATCCATATCAAGTGATGCAAATATTCATCTAAGGCATCCATTTTAGGAAAAAAATAGGACACCATTTTGTAATGCATATAATAGTGAGAATACATGAATTACACTTCTGTTATTCATTAAATTTAGGACATGTAAATATTTGATTCTAGATTGCTACCACCATCATGGACTAAATTGGACATGTAAATATTCACTGAATTGCTACCATTATCATGGACTCATTGCTACTAGCATCATGGACATGTAAATATTCACTAAATTGCTACCACCATCATGGACTGAGTTGGTCAATATACTATTGCTATTTGTTGAAATTAGGACATGTGATGGATGTAATAAGACTTAAGACTAGATTTTATCTACTTATTTTATAATCTAGATTGCCTTGTAGTGATGCTGCCTTTGCTAGAAGTCTATTTGATCCGTATTGAAAGAGCTACCCTGCTTTGACACTAGGTAGATTGCTCTTTTGATGATTATGTTTTTAATTTTTCATAGCTCAAAGTTTAGTTCGAAATTCATGGTGATTGAAATTTAATTGTCACCGCCATCATGGACTGAATTGGACAATATACTTCTGCTATTTGTTGAATTTAGGACATGTAATGGATGTAATACGACTTAAGACAAGATTTTGCTTGCTTATTTAAGAATCTAGATTACCTTGTAGTGGTGCTTCCTTTGGTAGAAGTCTATTCGATTGGTATTGAAAGAGCCACATTGCTTTGACATTAGGTAGATTGCTCTTTGATTTCCCTTCATTTGATGAATATGTTTTTAATTTTTCATAGCTCAAAGTTCAGTTAGAAATTCATGGTGACTGAAATTTAATTGCTACCACCATCATGGACTAAATTGGATAGTATTACAAATGTTTTAAAATAGTATGTTTAGGTTGTGTCCTCTCCATAGTTCCCTCTGTGTAGTAGGCCGTCTCTCTTGCATTGGGGTTGTTGGATTGCATGGCCGATCCATACATATCTACTTTTCAAGTATTAACCAATCTAAACGTATTGTCCCCCATTTTTTCTCTTGCATTCGGGTCAATGGATTGCATGATAGATCCATTAATGAATTGATTAAGGCTTAATCTATAAATTGAATGTTGTCAAATTCATCATGCATATATTGATTATACATATTTACTTTTCAAGTAATAACCAATCTAGACGTATTGTCCCCTATTTTTTCTCTTGCATTGAGGTCAATGGATTACATGACCAATCCATTAATGAATTGATTAAGATCCAATCTATAAATTAAATGTTGTCAAATTCATCATGCATATATTGATTATGTACAAACGGGTTATGCTTCATTTGATTGTGTCTAGACTAATCTTGCATTATTTGAATGTGCATACACCGATTATGTATACACTTATTATGTATAGATTGTCATACATGATTTCGTATAAGTTGATAATGTGTAGATTATGATACCTAATTTGAATATGTTTACACTAATTATACAATGATTATGTATACATATTGTCTCATAAAGCTATCTGTACACTTGTTATGCATATATTGATATTGTCTCATAAAGTTATGCATACACTGATCATGTATAGATTGTCATACATGATTTGAATATGTACATTGATTATGTATAAACTGATTATGTATAGATTATCATACATGATTTTGTATAAGCTGATAACGTGTCGATTATGATACCTGATTTGAATATGTATATACTAAGACCTTTTTTCATATTGGCCCCTTCCTGTTGGCCCATGTTGGTGGACTTGGGTGGCCACGTTTGGGTTTGTAATGGCCCTAATTCTATAATGATTATGTGTACAAATTGTCCGGTAAAGCTATACGTACACTTATTATGCATATATTGATATTGTCTCATAAAGTTATGCATTCGGCAATTATGCATACACAAATTGTCTCATAAAGCTATGCATACAATGATCTTGTATACAATGATCTCATAAAGTTATGCATAAAATTGTTTTAGGTTGAGCATGTTTATTCATGTAGACATTACAATCAATGTTAGTAGTGTTGGATCTATAGATTGAATTGTTCCAAATTGGTTATGCATGATTTGAATTCGTCTCATAAAGTTATGCATACAATGATCTTGTATATGGATTGTCTCATAAAGTTACGCAAAGAAGAATAATGGATCAATTATGTAAAGAACAATAAACCTCTCAGTCCATCCACATATTGTAAATAATGGATCAATTTTCATGCGTAAGGTGGAGCTTGATGGATTCACAAGAAAGTGCTCCCATGGAGGAGTTTCAACAGTTCGTGTCTCAAACGAGCTAGGATGCAATATGCAGTAATGACTTTATGTACTTTTCGAGCCAAAGTGTGGGTGTTTTAAGCCACATTCCAAGCCATAGTGTGGGTGGCGGTATTCCTATAAATGTGTTTCCAAATTGCCCTTCTTTGATCAATCCTTGTCCTCCTCAATTCACATCATTCCAACAACCAAGATAGTTAGGTATAGAGGGACCCACAATAATACATAATAATATAAATCATCGTCCAATTCCACATAGTCCTCAACATGGCCCCTCGAAACCACCACAACAAGAACTGCAAGCAATAAGCTCCTATGATGCAATCTAGAACATGTGATGAGGTTGATGTGGTTCAAATCCAAGTATCAAGTGCCACATTCCAAAAATGCCAACAAGCAACGTCCACAACAAACTTCATCAGAGCCTGATTTGCATGGAGTCTCAACTTTGTTTACACAGTTGGATGTTCTAGACTTTTGCGATGCACTGGCTGCAATTGGATTGCATGGTATGTACATAAAGTGGCCAACATCACAACAAATGCAAAAATATACAAATGCATTTCAAGCTCTTCGAGGTATATCGTATGTTGTTGGTGCAGTAGATGGTAGTCATGTACCTTGGTATTGCCCCAAGAGAAAACCACGAAGATTATTTTAATAGGAAGGGCTTCCACTCAATTATTCTACATATCAGTGTGGCAACCAATTGTGTTGTTTGGGACTATGACGTTGGTGACTAGGCAGATTCTATGCATGATTGGAATGTTTTTCAACGTTCAGATCTAGGAAAACGATGCACAAACAAAGCTTTGGGACAATACTATCTACTATGCAATTATGCTATTCCTGCATGCTTTTGGATGCTTCGTCCTTTCAAGGGTAGTAAGGATGGACTATCTTCGAAACATTATTCTTAGAATTACATACAATCAAGTACTCGTATGCTAGTTGAAAGAGCATTTGGCATCCTTAAAAGCACGATTTCGTATATTGTTAATGAAGAGATGTGACATGTTAGCAACATGCCTTGCTCTACATAATATATGCATTGTGTATGGAGATAGTTTTGATGATGCATGGATACGTGAAGTGATAGTGGAACTTGAGAGAGAAAGTAATACACCTCGTCAAGACATGGACCATCAAAATAGTTTGAGGAATGGATTAGCAGAGGTTGCTACGCTAACAAACATAGGTACCATGCAAGCAATTTAAAGAGCTCAATCAATGGAGCTAACACCAAGGGCAAACCATCTTGGGGGAGCATCTCGAAGAGACAACATTGCTCGAGCCATGTTTCGAGAGAGGGAGAATGCAAATGTGAGAATAGTCTTTGGTGATTTTGACTTTGCGGAGGAGATTGATGACGAAGATAACGGTGAGTAAACCTTTGTAGCATCTACATTGCAAGGGGAAAGGTGGAAAGAGGGGTGGTGTGCTAATAAATTTTCCCTCTTTCCACCTTTTTGCAAAGGGTTGGGTACAGCCATGCCTCAATAGCATGGTGAAGGGGTTCAACTCCGTTGCTCTCTTTTTCATTACTAATTTGTGTTAGTTTTATTAGTCACTTTTTTTTGGTTTTGTAATATCAATTTGTGATACTTATAGCCAATGATTATGTAAATCGTGAATTGCAATAATAATTGTAAGTGCCAATAATGATTAACATGGATTAGTATGTCAGTAATATATGTTAGTTTTATGAATTGTGTCCCCTTTTACCTGTCAATAACATGAACTTGTGTTATCTAGCATCAATAATTGTGTTTACTTAGGTATTCAAATAATAATTATTATGTCAATAACAATTACCATTCATAGCATCCCTTCATTCACATGTGATTTGGAGATAATTCAGGAAGTGTCCAGTGCACAGGTGGTGGCCAGTGTGTAAACGATTGCAGACGGAAGATAGACGGGACACTTTTCCTATGCATACCAACTTAGCGCAGATTAGGTGGCAATGGCTGTGTGTGACCAACCTAAATTTGCAGGCGTGGTTGCAGGTGTTTGGTCTCTTAGTAAAGTTTCCTTTTTTTTTTTTTTCCATTTTTGGTGAAAGCGATGCCATTTCTGGCAGTTTATCTGGCCTAGCTGGGATGCCTAGCTGGGATATATAAGATTTGGTGAAGAGAGGGACTGATTTGGAAGGGAGAGTCTGATCTTATCCTGTGCTGATAGATAGATAGGGCGAGGCTATGGGCGACAACGGGAGAGGAAAGCCTGCAACGAGCGACAACACCAACATCAACATCAACATCAACATCAACATCAAAGACAACAAACCCAAGAGGCCATCTTCACAAACAAAGTGTGGGTCTGTCTCTCTACCCCTCTCTCTCAACTGTCAAGACCTCATATATTGCCGTACACAGGTCCAGGAGCCCTATCATATCACAGAGATACAGTCATAAACACACACACGCACGCCCGCCCGCCCGCCCCCCGCCCCCCCACACACACACACACGAGCGGCTTTGCATACCGTGCCATGGCCTTTGACTTCATGTGCTGCCTCCTCGTCGGCCAGCTCCTCCGCTACTGCCTCTTCGTCCTTGTGGCAGCCCTCGCTGGCGATTCCCAGCATGAATACTGCCTCTCCAGCCCCATCATGATGCTCGTCTTCAATTCCAGGTACTAACCCAAAGATGATGTTATGATGTTGATGAGGTGATCTTGATACACAGGGGAGGCCGGTTCTGTGCCCTCGCACATCGTCAATAATAGTCATGCCCATTTTTATTCGCACGAAGGATCCTCAGGACCGCAGATCTGTCTGGAGCTACTAAATTTGCTACATGATTGAATCATCAGCCGAGCAGCAGCGTGGCGAAGAAATGAAATGCTGCACAAGTTTTGTCAACCTTTGGTCCCACCATAGCTTAGACCATAGCCATCAAGCCGAGTTATTCCTGTGGGTGCAGTACTACTGGCTTCTTCCTCATGGGACACAGGACATTACCTGCCTGGTGGTTAATGTCGGTAAGTGAATGCAAACTAGTTACATAGCGGCAATACTGTCTATCATCAGATGACAGGTTTTGGGATTCAAACCTCCTTGTAAATGGAAGGAGACCGATATTTGGAATAAAATTTGTGCATCAGACATTTGAGATTCCATGAGTTTTGTAACTACCCATTGTGCTATTGGTCATTATACTGCCTTCTTGTAAGGACACCTTGTATGCCTGTTCACGCTTTTCATGTTCAAGTTTTGTAGTCATCAGACACTAAGCTTCTTATCCATTCATTTCACATTGTAGACCACGTGTTGATTGTGACTTGGTTGTTGATGTTGATTGTGATTATGTTGTTGATGTCTCTATAGCAAAGGCTCTCTTTCTTCACACGAGTCAAGGGTTCATGGGTTGTGAAATGACGTTGGAAAGTGGCTCGAGTATGTCATTCAAACAGGCTTGTTACTCAACCTGTACATGCCTTGAGATATGACCTTTGATTTCGGTTTATTGCCTGTACACTCTAGATATTTTGACTGAGTAAAGTTGCAAAATGTATGTTTCTGATGTAGGGCATGAGTAATCTTGCTGTATGATCTAATGTGTTATTCAATCTATAAGCTTTGTAGTAAATGTTCGCTTGCACTCCCAAAGCTAGTCTGCTGGTCTCAGGGTAGGCTGTCTGGTATAGCTTTGATTATAATGAAAGGCAACATCGTTAAATTGTTTTTTTCAGTCTCTGCTGTAGGAACTTACATGTCGCTTGAAGTCTATTAATGTACACTCATATTTGATGTTTAATTCCATTCTTTTTGAGCTGCAATCAAAGCTTTAATATAATTGTTTCAGACATTATATTGAACAAGTGCAACTCATCTCCATCTTTGAGCCTCTTGCTGTTGTGCCACAGTTACAGCACTATCTTGGAGCATGGGATAGTCTAGTAACCTTGTTTTAGTCAAATAGATATAATACATAGTATGATTCATACTGTAGCAATGCATCATATGGTCTACCTCTGTTGTGGCACAGTATAGCAGGTTTGGGATCATGTCTTGTAGACTTGTACATAGAAGAAATCAATGTATGCAAATAGCTACCTTAATTAATGGCTGGAGATAAATTTATCAATTAAATCAGAGATAACATTGCCAGTTTGAAGTTTGTGGGCATGTGGCACAGGAGCAGGTGCAAATTGCATATGTGGGCAGGCCAACTGTTAACAATAAGGCTGGCATTGAATGGGGCTGGTGTTGGTCATTCTCGCTTACCAACATATTTATCTTGCAACAGCTTGTAGTATGGTAATGAATGGCATTGAATGGGGCTGTTTGTGTACTGTGGTTGTTCAGCTTCCTTTGTACACTCCATTTCAGTGTAGAAGTGAATGGCAAGACTGGCTTGCTGTGCTCAATGTGATTCTGGCTATGTTGGTTATTGACCAATATTGCATATGTGTACAGTGCTATATGCCAATGATAATGGACACCTTCTTCTTCCATCGCTGCCAGAACTTTTATATCAGTGTTAATCTGCTTACTGGCATTTCAAACTTCATTCTAATTGATTCTTTCGAAGGAAAAGAATCATAAAGGCAAATTGCCGAAAGACTACAGAGGAGAAAACTGTGTTAGTGGGTGTCACTTACTGCCCCTGTTAAAAGAAGTATGCTTGGAGATGGCTATCCTTGATTTGGTGGAGAATGAATTTTCTTAAAATGCAGCAGATGATCACTTTATCTCACTGTACAATCACCCTGGAATGGGCTGCATGCTCTGGACTGCTGTGGCTGAAAATAATGCAAGAATTCAAACCGAGTCCTAAGTGCAAGTGTTGCTTGTGCAGCATTAACAAAATCATGCTATGAGTAGTTGTTACCATGTGCCTACCAACTAAAGATAAGCTCTCAGGTTTTGTATGTCTCCCTCCTTTTTCCTTTTCTATGGGAGAGAGGAGGAATCGGTTTCTCACCTCTTTTTCTATTGTGGGCTAGAATGATTAGATAGGTGGAGAACATTGTCCTTGATGGCAACTTGAATGTTGGATCCGCCCTTTTTGGTGACCAAGGTAAACACAATGATGAAATTACCAAGCTGTTGATGCCAAAAACTTTGGGTTCAATGTAATGGGACTGCATCAAGATAGTGACAGGTGGGTGGATGGTTGCCAATAAAGTTGGGGGTTTTCCTGATTCTATTAGGGGTTCTTGAAGGTGTATGGCTCGATGTTATAGGTTTGCATCAAGATATTGGTCGGCGAGTCGATGAGATTGAGGGGTGGTTTGATTCGAGGGATGTGGACTAGTAGTTTATTCATATGGTCAGGTGGTGATCAACTGGTTTTGCCTTTGAACAATCTCATTGTTAGATGGTGTTTTCCATTTGCCAAATTTCACTAGGTGGTGGTTTTGTTCTCCCCGTTCAAAATATTTGATAATTACTTTTGACCACTACAGGTGTTGTGCCTTTGATTCTCACATCAATGTATTTTGATACACCACTCTAGGGAACCCATGATTAAATATATCTAGTTGTCCTTGTGTATATTCCATGACTGTGAAGTTGTGTATTGGCTCAATCATTTCACAAGCAATGATTGATTGCAAGTGGAGCAAAAGATGCCATGCTACCACTGGTAGCTTTGCTTCACTTGAAAAATATCCTTGTGAAAACATTAAGTTAAATAAATTTCCTAGTCATGTACCGGAGTGTTGCGCTTATTAATGAATCTGTACTCTGTGTTTTTTTGACATTGTTTTTCCTTGATATGCATTGATAAATAAAATCAAACCATGTTATTGGACTGTTGGAACTTTTCTTTTATTTGGTTTCTAGATGTGCATCAAATAGCATAACCTGGTGGCTTCTCTTGTTCTGGTTTCAACTGTTTTGATTATTAAACATGTGTTTTTACACGTTTAATAATCAAAACAGTTGAAACATGTGTCATGATTAAACATGTTAAATAATCAAAATGAGTCATCCTAGGCTTCTAGGAGATCTTACTGTGAAATTTGGGACCTTGCTTTTTTCCTACAATCCTTTTCAAAATGTGCCCAACAATGTCATTGACCTATTTGACTCTGTATAACACGCTTTTGCAAAGTTTCCACGATGTCATGTAGAGGGGCTCTTTGTGAAAAGTATCAAAGAGATCATAGGTCTCTTTTGCCAAAAGTATCATAAACAAAAACAAATACCTATATTTTCAAAAGAGAAAATCTATAATTGGTGATCAGCATGGATTACTCGTCATTTATTCTTACATGTGGTCTGTGATCCTAGGTATATAATTCTTTAGCTTGGCCTCCATCCATTATACCTCTTATTTGGGCTATAGCTAGTAGTAGAATTTAGCTCCTTAGCTACTAGAAAGTGATCAAAATGAAAGTGATGTTGCCATGCTATTGCACAGTAAATACCACCACCGTATGGCTGGAGTCACTCCATCGAAAAATCAAATATGGCTAGTGCCCATTCTCAAAGAAGTGTTGCTGGACGAGGAGTCTCTAGGAATAATTAGGAATGGGGTTAATCTCTAACAATATCCATCACTATCCAGAAGGGAGGTAGAAGAAAAAGAGCATAGGAGGGGGTGTAGGAATAGATATGTTATGATGCATTCAACATATTGTATGTGGTTTGAATGTAGGTAGCCTTGCTTGCAACATTATCTTGGAGGTTTTGATTCCTTTTGAATTTTTTGATAAATTGTATACTTGTAGATATATTTGAAAGAAGAAATGGTGAGAAGTTTGGAAAGTAATTTGGTGATTTGTACTCCATGGCAAGGGTGCTAGCAATCAACACGGTGAGAGTTGAGAGGAGGTGATGTGGTGAAGTGGTGACGTGTGTGTAGTTGAGTCTTTATTATGACTTCCCTACTAAATGTGTGTATGAGTGGGGAGCTCAGGTGGATAAACGCCCTCTTGAGGCTCTCCCTAAGGCAGTGGAGGAGCAATGCAACGCCACACCCAGGCTCCAGAAAATGTAGGACATGATGGAAACGGTGTGGAGCGGCGAGGTCAACATGTAAGAAATGTAGAGGGGAACCACTCAGGGAAGACCTCAAAGCCCCTCTGATGGAAAGAGGAAGCTTCTCTAAGAAGGGTGGTACACACTGCCAGTGTCCACAGAGGTTTTCCTGCTATGCTACTAGTGGTATTCTGTTGCACTTAATGGCAAAGGTGCTTGCTGAAAGAGAGTTTCAAATGCGGTTTGTGAAACCCTTTCAATCCGAAGCCCCTCCCTTGTTCAATTCCACTCCAGAAGAAGGGGTTTTATCTTTGCCTTGCTTGGATCTGTAGTGGAAAGGGAGCTCATGCTACTGTGTTATTGGCTTCAAAGGCGACTTGGTATACATGTTGCCAGGGGCAGCACACTTCATTCTGGAGGAGATGCTTAGAAATGAATGTTCTGTCTCAGTATCCATCCTTGGTCTTCCTGATTGGCATTGCAAGGTCCACGCAATTCCTTGGTCTTTATGCTCCAAGAAATGGATGGGGCTCATGCATGTAAAGGAAGAGCTTGAGCCTTGCATTATATTGGATCACAGGATCTCACCTCCTGAGGTTCCTCGATAGCAGTTACGCTGTGCAAATGTACTGGGTATTTTGCACAGGACTGTCCCAAAAAGCGTAAGGTTGAATAGGGCAAAAGTGAGGCTAAGGACCTGCAGGAAGCCCTACAGGTGCCTTACAAGGCTGGGCAACTGGTAGTAGGCAGTCCAATCGACTACCTAATTCTGATTATGCCGCCAAACACAGTGGGAAATATCCAGCCTGCAAGGCAATCTGGAGCAGAGGAAAAAATCCTTGTCCCATGGGGAAAGAACGTTAAATGCCCTAATCCTACATACAAAGAAAGTAAGGTTAGTGAGAGCCCACAAGCTAACAAAGTTTAGTGAGAGTCCACAAGCTAACAAAGTTTAGTGAGAGCCCACAAGCTAACAACATGCAAAAATTCTCTCCAAAAACTTGCTTACACGCCATTTGTGGAGAGAGGACTTATTTGTGGTTTCGGGTGATGATAGTTATGAGGAATTTGAGCATTCTAAATGGGTGTGCTACTAAGAAAAGTGAAGATTGTCTCTTGGAATGTTGCGTGCATGTGCTCTAGTAGAAGCAAAGTCATCTATTGTGAGCTTATCACAAACCGCAAGCCAGATGTCATTACCTTGCAATGAAGGGGAGACTGCGTAATGAGAGTGTGAGAGAAGCACGAGTAGCAATGTTGTGAGAGTAAGAGAGTGAATGCAAAGATAGGTGTACCAGATTGTGATGGTACACAAAATAAAGAATGTATTTATTTGTTAGGGTACAATAAGGGTGAATGTAATTATATGTTAAGGTACAATAAGGGCGTGTTCATACCCGTATAACTTTATACACAGAGCACGAAGACGAAGGGATTTTACACCCAACAACCTCCCACTTAAAGGCCCAAAGTGGTACCTTTAAGCTAACCAACTCCCACTAATTGGATGCAATGCTCTTGCTGAGCCTTTGAGAGCCTTTGCAAGGCTCTTAGTGAGAACATCTACAAGGTTATCTTGGGTTTTGAACTTAGTCAGTGAGACAAGGCCATCATCCAAGACCTGTCAAATAAAGTGATACCGAACATCTATGTGTTTGGTACGTATATGAAACATGGCATTTTCAGCCAGATCTATCACAACCAAGAATTGGAGTATCTCAAGAAAGACCAAAATCCTTGATCAGACAGCCAAGCCAAATAGCTTCCTTAGAAGCTTTTGTGGATTGAAATATATTCACCCTTTGTAGTACTTAGTGTCTTTTTTTGCAAACTTGAATACCAAGAGATAGTCTCACCAGGCAAAGTAAAGACATACCCATTGGTTAGATTTCCTAGTGTCAAGATCTCTTGCCATGTCCGAATCACAAAATCCCTGCAACTCTAGTATACCCTTTATATACACTTCTCTTGTGTACCTTTTAAATATCTGAAGATACATTTCACTGCTTCCCAATGTGGCTTGCTAGGGTTAGACATGAATCTACTAACAACTCCACTGCATGAGCAATGCAACCATAGCATATATCAAAGATCCACAAGTTGATGCATAAGGTATACCTTTCATAGCACTAGCAACTGCATCATCCTTTGGGCAATCAACTTTGCTAAGCTTTGTATGTGGTGTTAAAGGCACACCAAGAGGCTTAGCATCAGCCATATTGTCAAGTATTTTGCTAATGTATTTGTCTTGAGAGAGAAACAACAAGTGTCAACCTTTATCTCTTTTAAGGTGCATGCCCAAAATGTGTTCTAGTTGCTTCCAAATCTTTCATTGAGAAGGGTGAACCCAACTGCCTTTTAAGAGCATTCAAAGTACTCTTATGCTTTCTTGCAATCAGCATGTCATCCACATACAAGACTAACACAATAAGATTTCCATTATCATTAGCATTTTTAGTGTACAAGCAGTGATCTGCATGATTGTGTTTAAATCCATGGCTGAGTATGAAGATATCAAAATTTTTGTACCACTGTCTAGGGGCTTGTTTCAACCCATATACGATGGATTTCAACTTACAAACCAAATGCTCTTTTCCTGGAATAGCAAAACCTTATGGCTATTTCATGTACAGCTCTTTATCTAGGTCACCATGAAGAAAAGTAGTCTTCACATTCATCTAATCCAACTCTAAATCCAAGGATGCAGTGAGAGTAAACAAAACATGGAACATAGTCATCTTTACCATTGGTGAAAAGACCTCTTAGAATTCTTTGCCTTCCTTCTGTGTATAGCCCTTAGCAACCAATTGTGCCTTGTACTTGGGCTTCCCATCAATACATTTCACCTTGTAAACCCATTTATTAGGAATAGCTTTTCTATCCTTGGGCAAAGGTACAAGCTCCCATGTGTTATTTGCATACAAAGACTTTATCTCTTCCTACATGGCAAGCTCCCACTTTCTCTTGTTTTCACATGACTGTGCCTCTCTACATATTAGAGGCTTATACTCATCAGTCAACAAAATACAATCCAAAGATGGCTGAAACCTCTATGGTTTCCTTTTAACACATGTCGACCTTACCCAATGATCTGTATTGTCAGGAAATGGGCCTACATCCTCAGGCATTTGCACACCATCACCACGTGGCTGATTTTTAGCATTTCCTTGCTGTTGTAACTTGTCTTCAACATGTTCTTCTTGCTATCCTATTCCATCATGTGTATCTATTTGCTATCTATTATCTTCTGGTTGTAGCATAATGAGTTGTTGCTCATTTTCAACATAAAAAATGAATAGAATCTTCAGTTGTTCATGTTGAAATTCGGCATTCTTTTTGTCAAGGTCACCTTGTGTAGCATATTTTAGCAATTTTGACTCATTAAATACTACGTCTCAGTTGCGTACTATCTTCTTGCCTTGAGGAAGCCAAACTCTATAACACATCTCTTTCTCATCTCCATATCCCATGAAGATGCCCTTGATGGATTCCATGTCTAGTTTGGTTCTCTGATCTACAAGTACATGCACAAAGACATCACAACCAAAGATGCACAAATGGTCATATGAAGCATGTTTGCCAGACCAACCCTCTTTGGGAATGCCATTTTCAAATGCACATTTGGAGAGTGATCGCATACATGAATTTCAATTTTAAGACTCCCCCTAAAACTACTATAGGAGATTAGCTGTGCATAGCATGCATCTAACTCTCTCACAAAGTGTGATTATATATTTCAGCCACGCTATTTGATGCTAGATTATAATGGGGCTGTTAACTGCCTCTTAATGCCATTCATCTCACAAACATTTTGAACTCGTTAGAAACATACTAGCCCCCATTATCTGTTCTTATAGCTTTTAACTTAAGCCCTTTCTGTGTGGTAACAAAAGCATGAAACCTTTTAAAAACATCCAACACTTCCTTTTTGCTCTTTAACACATACATCGACGACTTTCTATTGAAATCATCAATAAAAGTGAAAGTACCGTGCATCCCCATATGAATTAATAGGCATAGTGCACACATCAGAGTGTACTAAATCAAGAGCATTGGACTTCTTAACAACACTAGAGTAATAAAGAGACTTCACATGTTTTCCATATATGCAATCATTACAAAATTCGAGACTAGAGCATTTTACATCAAATCTCCCTAAAGAGGAGAGAACCTGAAGGCCTTTTTGACTCATATGGCCAAGTCTTTTGTGCCAAAGTTCCATCTGTGAATGAACTTCATCCACATCTAAGAACTTACTAGGTAATGCTTTACAATGCAAATAATACAAAGTCTCCCTTTTGCTACCTTTAACAATCAACATAGAGCCCGTGTGGACCTTCCAAGATCCACCACCAAAGGTAGTAAAATACCCTCTTGCATCAAGCTGCCCAACTAATAGTAGACTTTTCTTTATGCCAATGACATCATGTAAAATTAGCTATTGGCCATTTTCAGGGACCAAGTGAATGGTACCTATGCCCTCTATCTCACATGCATAGTTGTTGCCCAAGTAAACCTTGCCTAGGCAACCTACAATGTATTCAAAAAATGACTCCAAATAGTGAGTAACATGGAAGGAGGCAATGCTGTCCACCACTATCCATGATGGGGATAGCCCATCATAAGCTAAAAGTAAGGCATCAATTAACTCCTTTTTGGCGATGTGTATATCACCTCTGTTACTGCCATAATATCTACATCATTGCATGAGGCTGCAACAAGTATCTCTCTAGTGTTAAGGGAGCTCTTCAATGACCACACTAGATGCAACATTTGCCTTTGCAACTTCTTTTGAGGAAGAGTTGTCATCCTTCTTTTTCTTTCCCTACTGTTTCTTTATTTCTTGCTCTTTCTTATAGTATCGACAATCGGGCTTTTTATGCCCTTCATGCCCACACTGATATCAAGTAACATCTTGTTGTTTTCCCTTGCTTTTACTCCTACTTTTGCCTTTATTTGCTACATCACCCCTCTTCTTTGGAATCTACGACCTATTCTTGTACCAAGGGCTCACTTGCCAAATTGGTAGAGCTTTTGAATGAGTGGATCAGGATGGGAATTTTAGAGCATCTTCAGCTTTATATTCCAACATATGGTTCACAGTTCTTAAGAAGAATGGGACACTTAGATTCATACAAGACCTACAACCATTAAACAAGGTCACTATTCAAAATGTTGGTGCAGGACCTATTGTGGATGAGTTTGCGAAAGCTTTTGTTGGACGTGTTATCTATTCAATCGGTGATCTTTATTCTGGATATGATCATTTCTAAGATGATAGGAAAAACCACTGCTTTCTCCATTGGACTTTCTTTTGATCTCCTCATTGAGGATAGAGCCCCTAATACTAGTATCAAAGGTTAAAGCAATGTTGTTACTAAGTGAAATAACCAAAGCCTTCCAGCTTTCTATCAGGCAAAGTCATCAACAAGAAAATAGCCTTCAATGATTGCAAACCAAAGTCCTACAATTGACTCAAATTCCCTATGAAAGCACTCAAATGTTGGCTTAGACCCATCCAACTCTATGTTTACAAGCTTGCGCATGAGATGCACTTGATTCACTGGAGTTATATTTTCATAAGTATCCATTACCTTTTTCCATACAACATAAGTTGTATCAAGATGCTTAATGTTTGTAAGTACATCATCACATTTTAATGTATGCAATGGCCTTCTTGTTGAGTCTAGCCCAATCCTCATCTACCATAGTTGCAAGCTTAGTTTCCAAGAGAGCATAATCACATTCCTTGAGAAACAAAATGCCTTGCAACCTATCCTTCCACATATCAAACCTCTTGATTTCAAGGAGGGATGTAGTGTCACTATTGCTAGAACCATTAGTAGCCATTTGTCATTAATGCACCAAAAATCAATGTTGTACTTTATGCAAAAAAAAAAAGAATATTAAGCTAATTTTAGCCCTAAACTTTAGGAAATAAGAGCAAGATATAGTATCACTGTATTACTGACAGTGCCCAAATACATGTTACAACAGTAGAGAGGATGACTTTTAGCAATATAACTAAAATTTCAACAATTACATGCATACATTATTGCTAAGTCATCTACAACAATCCCAGATTTGCAAATGGTCTCTAAGATTGCTACACCATGAATATTCAACAATACATTAACTCAATAGGAGCTGCCTAACATGTATACTACATACATATATGTGCCCAAATCAACTTTTGATACACAAAAAACACCAAAAATTCTGTGCAATTTCTCCAAAATCTCACAAGTGGGAGATAAAAACTCAAATTACACTACTTACAATACCAAGGTTGCTTCAGCAATGTCCCCAAAGTGCATTTCACACATCAATTTTGTCAAAATCCACAAATTTCAGCAAAAGCCCCAAAATTTTGACCAATCTGCCTGAATTGCATTAATACATATTCATGAGAGCATATAAGAAGAAAATATAGCAAAATTTCACAAACTTTTGCAAAAGCCCTAAATTTCTCAAGTTCAAATGTGCACCAATGTTGGTAAATTTGGCTCAACTGTGCAAAATTTGACTGATACATGAAAAGCCCCAAAATTTTCCAAAGCCAATGTGCACAATGTTTGCAATTTCTGGATCAAATGTCATTGTTATGGATGAATAGCATCAAATTTGGGAAAAACCCCAAATTTCAGGCACAACTCTATATAAATCTATGAACTTTGCTTATACGTGCAAATCCCCATCAATGTTGGGCAGAGGGCCTTCTTTTGCAGGAAAATATTAACAATTTTGATGAATTTGCCTAAAAATGTGATAAAAAAAAAGTTGACTTGTCACCCGATTTGCATGTGCCAAATATTCTTGCGCGTGACTTGCGTGACTTCTTGCACTCACTTCTTCCTGCTTGTGCTTGTCTTGCATGACTTATCACCTACATAGAAACACTGTTGCCTGACTTGTCAACTGCCTAGGAAGGTGCTACCTGCACTCAGACTGACCTAGGTACTGTCGACGACTGACAAGGCTGAGTGTATGCATGATCAACAAGGGTAATGACCTGATGTTTCTTTGCACGAATGAGCTGGAGCTGAGATCCACATGGACTTCGAGAAGTGAGCACTCCTTAGCCATAGCTTTGATACCAGTTTGAAGGGGAGAGTGTGCAATGAAAATGCAAGACAAAAGCACGAGAAACAGCGTTGAGAGCAAGAGAGAATGAATGTAGACATAGGTGTACCAAATTGTGATGGTGTACAAAGAATAAAGAATGCATTTACATGTTAGGGTACAATAAGGGTGTGTTCACACCCATATAACTTTATACACGAAGCACGTAGACGAAGGGACTTTACACCCAACATGCAAGACATCAAGCTTGGTGAACATGTTTGCAATCTGATTACAAGTTACAAGGTATTCAATGATCTGAGTGCAAGGGGAAAGTAAGGGAACATCTCACTAATTGAAGTGGACCTCCAGCTCCAGTGTTGTGGGAGGGGAGCTCGAGTGAAATTGTAAGCAGCTAGGTTGGATGGCCTTGAGGTTGATGCAGTCTCCATTTACACCCTAAATGTTTTTGTAGGAAGGGCATGTTCTTGGGGTCTCCTCAAAGATGCCATATGAAGTGAGAATACCCTTCTTGCTAGCAACATGACTACACAAGTCCCTAATAGATTGCATGATTCAGCCCCAATGATTCTGGGAAAAGTGAGAATGTTGGAAAGAAACAATAAGTTTTGATGGTCGAACTATTGTTACAGAGTTGACAGGTCAGGCCAAGGCAACCTATAGCCAACATAATAGGCATGCCTCAGTGATATAGTCAAGTGCTTTCCTTGATAGGCTCTATGTGTCAAGTAGAGGATGCTGGATGGCTCAGTACCAAGCCTTAGAGTCCTCAACATATTCATGCTTCAGAATATGCACCCCTAGTTTTAGCATGAAACTTGGTAATTACCAAAGAAAGTTGATTGAGGCCCATATCCTTTCAAGTTTAACTATTCCTTCTTAGGCAAACCTAGATTTGATGCTGAGGTTGATTGAGGCCCATATCCTTTCAAGTTGAACTGTTTCTTCTTAGGCAAACCTAGATTTGATGATGTTGAGGTTGCACATGCATGGAAGGCAATAGCAAGTGGAGTGGGGGATCCCCTCAAGAGTTGGGAGTACTCTATAGAGGGTGTAACAAGGGTGGCCAAAGATTTTGGAAAGCAAGTTGCAAGCCAACAACAAAGATCCGGTCTTATAGAGAGTACTAAAAACTGAGAAGGTGCATCTTTAAAGCGAATTGCCTCTTGGATGGGGAAGCACCTTCGTCCTCATTTATGGAGGCACCAAAGATGAGGAGGCAACGAGAGTACTTGGTGCAGACTCGTCACCCAAGTATTGATACCAGTGCAAGGCCATTCACGTAGGAACATATTTAAGAGATAGTGATGTGTCCCAAAAGGTAGATGTCCCCTATGGCATCTAGGTGGGTTAATGTGTGCATTATGTGTGAGGCACTACACTTCATTCGTAGCACAAGTGCCGCCTCTCATTTTTTATAGACCAAGGGATAGTGTAATTGATCCCAAAGAGTGCCGATGGAAGCACCTCCTTGCATTATTGGCCGATGATGATGCTTAATGCCATTTATTAAGTCTTGGCCAAGGCTCTAGTCCTATATTGAGTTGTTAGTTACCAAAAATACAAATAACTATCAAATGTGGCTTTGTGCAAGGAGGATTCACAACATAGTGATGAACCTTGCCCTAATCATGGATTATGTATTATGTCTGAAACAAAGTTGGCTACTGGTCAACATGGATTTTGAATAGACACATGATGGGATTGTTTGAGCTTTCATCCTAAAGATAATGATGACATTGGGCTTTGCACATTCCTTTTGCAATGTGATCTCTAGTCTCTTTGTGAATGTTATAGCTATTGTCTCCATGAATTCGTACTTTGTTGGAGAATTCTCACTAAAAAAATGTCAATGAGATAGGGTACTCCAAAGCCCCTCTGTTCTTCACATTGGTTATTGAGTTTTTATTGAAGTGTCTAGAGCTTAAATCTATGGGTTGTTTGCTAAAGGCCTCACTTCCTTGAGGTAAGCAAGTTTGTCACCTAAATATTTGTGGATGATAAACTTCAATATATTTTGGGCGTGAAAGAATAGTCGTTGAGGTCCTTCTTCCTTGCTATATATATGACGCCTTTCCCAAAGTCTCAAGCTCCAAATGCTAGCATTGTACATATCTTGGGTGATAGGTCTTGTAGTTACATGGCATTTCTTTTTTGAGGTAGTTGCATTCAATGCTAGACAACTTGCTCATTATTATGTATTTCTTTAGCTTGTTTATTGGCTCTCTTCTCCATTGCATATTGCACATTCATATGAACATTTTGCTTCCCAATGGGGGGAGAGAGAGAGAGAGAGAGAGAGAGAGAGAGAGAGAGAGAGAGAGAGAGAGAGAGAGAGAGAGAGAGAGAGAGAGAGAGAGAGAGAGAGAGAGAGAGAGAGAGAGAGAGAGAATGCAACACTCTACTAGTTGCCCATAGCTTGTTCCTTTGTATGTACTCTTTAAGGCTCGGTATACAGATTCAATTTTTTGAGTTCACTCTCTTTGAATTCATGTGTTCTTGCTCTCTTGTTTAGTTCTTTGTGTTTACAACAATTCTATTGACTCTGTCTAACCGTTCTCTGACGTGGTATTACAGCCTAAGTGTCTTGGTTTTGGTGTTTGTTGTTGTTTTTGATTGTTGTTTTAGGTTTGATTGTAATTATCGAATGCTCTAAAGTTTGCATTTTGCTGGTGTTTTGATTTGGTTCATCTAGGCATCAACTCTAGCACTCCGGCAATAGTTTTCAATAGTTGGGCAGCTTGATCATCTACATTTTTTGCCTACTACACTCACCTTTTCACTATCTTAGTATTTGCTCTTTCACTATCCAATAATTGATTTTGCTTCGATTGTAGACATTTTGATATTTTGTCTAGTTGTTTTTACTTTCTTGGAATGTGTTAGCTCCTTTTTGCATGTGTTTTCAACCTATCTATTCTCTCTTATATCCCTTCCTTTATCTTCTCTTGTGTCTCATCTAAAATGGCTCCTCCATGTTGTTCAGTTCTTTGTGATTACATCAATGCTATCGGCTCTTTTATTTTCTTCATCTACTCCACAACATCCTAACACTATTCCATAAAGCAAAATTGACCTATTTGCATTGGGATGACTTCCTTTCTACACTAGATCTTCACTTTAAGATCATTAATGTGAGCATCACTCTGTTTAGGTGTTTGGGCTATCCTCTAGGCATTGGCATCATTATGAGACATTTGATAAATTGTCAAGAAATTTGCCAAAATGGCTCCCAAAAGGCTAGTATGGATGGTAAACGAGTAATAATCTAAGTTTTGGTAGCTCAACAATGATGTATGTGGCATCCATTTTCCCTTTTTCTAAGTTAAAGTTTGAGAAGAGTAGTTGATGAGAAGATTTTTGTGGGGCTTAGGTGAGTTGAGGACATTGCCATGTTTGGTTTGGGAACAAATGATGCTATGCAAGTAGAAAGTAGGCGGAGGTTGGAATCTCTATGGAATAAACCCCAAAGAATGTCCCTCTATTGGCTTAAAACTTTAGAGCGCTTGCCATCATGAACAATCAAAACTCCTCCTTGCAGTTAATATTGTGGAAATAAAGGTGAAATGGAGGACTTAAGAAGAAACAAAGAAGGAAGAGAATCAAACATCTGATATATGAAGAGTTTTAAGCTATATCAATGTGCCCATATTAGCTAGAAACAAAGGAGAAATTAGATGATGAATGGATAAATAATGCTAATACAAAGGCCTTATATTAAAGTTGAAAATACTC